>NW_020884899.1:10384837-10735082 GCF_003945725.1 Corapipo altera | reverse complement strand
AGCGCCGGTGTGGAGCATCGTCAGGCAGGGCAGAGGGAACGGGGCTGTGGGAGCGCTGGTGTGAGGAGAACACGGAACTGCTGCCAAGGGATCCCCCAGAGCTCGGAACAGCGCCCGGAGGCTGCTGGGAGAATCCTTAAAAATACACATGGCGAAGGTGCTGGGTTGTGTAACTGTGTTCGAGAACTGGCGGAGGCAGAGAGGGTCAGAGAGCTGAACGCCGGGAGGGAGGTGCAAAAAACAGAGTCATAGAATCATAGAATGTGAAGGGGTTGGAATGGACCTTAAAGATCATCCAGTTCTTCTCCTGCCGTGGGCAGGGACACTTCCCACTAAACCAGGTTGCTCAAGGCGTTATCCAAGCTAGCTTTGAACACTGCCTGGGATGGGGCATCCAAACCTTTTTTGGGCAACCTCACCAACCTCACAGGAAAATATTTCTTCACAATATCTAACGTAAATTTCCCCTCTTTCAGTCTGTACCCATTACTCCCTGTCCTGTCACTACAGTTTCTGATGGAGAATCCCTCTCCAGCTTCCCTGTAGGCCCCTTCAGGTACTCTGAGGCTGCTGTGAGGTGTCCTCACAACCTTCTTTTCTCCAGGTCAAACAGCCCCAAGTTTCCCAGCCTGTCTCCATAGGGGAGGTGCTCCAGTCTTCTCACCAACTTCACGGCCTCCTCTGGATTTGCTCCAACAGTTCCATGTCCTCCTTATGTTGGGGACCCCAGAACTGGATGCAGCACTCCAGGTGGGATCACAAGAGCAGAGCAGAGGAGCAGAATCACCTTCAACCTGCTGGCTGTGGTCCTTTGGATGCAACCCAGGGTTGAGTTGGCTTTCTGGGCTTCAGCAAATTCATGGATAAGGGATGGTGAAGTGGGCAGAGACTGTAACACCTCAAATGGAGCACCTGCAGGTGCTGGAAGAGAACAAGAGGTTTGTAGCAGAGACTTGCTGTCCTAGAGCAGCACCTGCCACTGTTGCACACAGGCTGCTGGGCAAAGGGGGTGTTGATCCCACCCTGTCCTTGATGTGCTCCAAAAGAAGCAGGAGTTGTGTAGGCTTCTGACTGTACATGGAGATTTATTCTTTATCCTATAAAGAGATGCTTGAGGTGCTGGCAGAAAGCATTTCAGAATAGTAAATGAGTTTAAATTAGTAGCACTGCAGGGGATATAGGGCTAATTAGTCACTAGAACTGTCTGAATGCTCTGGAAGTAAAGATTTTTTTAAACAAGTAATTACTTGTGTTACTAAGCAGATTTTATGCTGCATGAAAATGAAAGGAAGTTGATCAATGATGTTAATCAGTGACAGATCTCTAATAAGTAGTTATTTACAGAAAAGACCGAGCATAAACTGAATTAATTCTGTAAGAGTACTAGATTAGATAGTGGGAAGAAATTCTTCCCTGTGAGGGTGGGGAGGCCCTGGCACAGGTTGCCCAGAGAAGCTGTGGCTGCCCCATGCCTGGAAATGTCCAAGGCCAGGTTGGATGGGGCTTGGAGCAACCTGGTCTGGTGAAAGGTGTCTCTGCCAATGAGGTAATCATTAAGGTCCCTTCCAACCCAAACCATTCCATGATACTAACAGCCCTGTACAATTAACCCTTGTGTAAGTATGAGCTGTCCTTGGCAGGAAAACAAGTTTGTCTTTACAAGAAGGTGTTTTTACCATACTGGGGGAAACATGTAGAAATGTTAAGTGGAGATAATAGAACTCAATGACACTTTTAATATTAAACTGCAGTTGTCTTACACACTGGAATCTCTTTCAGAGATCATGAAAACCCAGCATCAAGCCTGCTGCAGGATCACTATCTTGATTCATCTTGGAGAACTGGTAACAGTCTTGTAAGTATTTTTTAAATGAGTGGTGCTTTTAGCAAGGTTATCACAGCTGCTGTGTGCTCTTCCCTCCATGTACATGCTCTTTAGGTTTTTAACCAGGGCTTTTTCCTTACTTTTAGAAAGTGTTATATATTTATTCTGGGGAATTCAGATATTAAAACACAGTTATGTTGTTTGCAGCCCTGGACACTGGACAGCAGCATTAGTGAAGAAAACAGGGCTGTCATTGAGAAGATGTTGCTGGAAGAAGAGTATCCTTTTGCTGATTTGGTTTCATGTTTTCCTGTAGGAAAACAGAAAACTTCCTATTTCCAAAGGAACTGCACTAATCTTTTTCTGTTAAGATGACTGAAGCCCTGCCAGGCTTGTAGGTAGATTGAAGAAATACTGCTGCAGAAACTACAGTGTTTGTTTCTACAACTGGGTAATTCTGAACCAGTATAATTTATATGATTTTTAGAATTCTCACATGTACAAATATCTCTGATGCTTTAAAAAGTTACTTAGCAACTATTTCAGGTATTATTTATCTAATAAATCACTTTCTGAAAAAATATGGCTCAACCAAAAGGAAGTGGAGAAAAGATCTGTGAAAAGGTAAGCTGTGCTTGGGAAAAATTACATAAGAAGAAATGAAAAGTTCTCCTAAAGTGGGATTATTTGCTGAGATATGCAACAGCATCACAATTGCTAATTTTTATTTTCACTCTGTTTTTTATTTGCAGCCCTCATAAGAAAACTGGAAAAGTCATGTACGTACATTTTAATGATTGAGTTGCATTTTTAAATGTGGTGTCTGATTTAAGTTAAGTTACTAGAAACTATTTAACAAAAAAAAGAAGTTACAGTTCCTTAGTTCCTTTTGTTTGGCTGTGCAAAATTATGTAAGAGACCTTTCAACAGGAAGAAATACTGTGTATAATAATAGCCCTATGGTAAAATAGGGGGGTGGGGGTTTTTTTTGTTGCACAATGGTCCTTATGAAAAAAAATTGTTAATTCTAGTTGGCTTTTTTGCCTGAACTTTTCTGTTTGCTGCTTTTATTTATTTCTGTACCGTTAGTCACTGATGAATATTGAGTTGCCTTGAACCATCCTTTGTGGTGGGGAAGCTGATTCTCAGTATTTTATTTATCATGTTTGTAAACTCATGTTTAAAACAATACTGTGAGTTTTACCAAAGAAGGGGGAGTAGTTCCCCTGTCAGAAGGTACCTTGAGTTACTGGGATTGAAGGATTAAATGGTTTTGGGAAAGCACCAACTTTTGCTTCCTGCTTTCCCAGGGTCCGGTCACCTGCAAAACCACCTGGCTGCTCCCTGAAGTGGACATTGGAGGAAAAAGAGCTGTTTGAGCAAGGACTGGTGAGTTTGTTTATAGATGTAATATTTTTAATTGAATTCATTCATTTATTCTAAATAAGAGAGTAGTTAATATGAATAAGCATGATATGGTTCTTCCAAGGCTTCTGCTTTTTTTTCTTCTAACGTGTTAAAAGTAATTGCCATCTACCAAGAGTGTGATGACAACCCAGAATGGTTTTCTTTACCAGATTTTGTTCATGTGAGGCTGATTGCAATTTGAGAGCACAAAATACCTCAAATACTCAGCGTTATGAGTTGCACAGTCACAATACTGTTCTTAACTATGGGAAGTGTAGTGTGTTTTTAAGGCAGATCAAGTAAAATCCTTTAACTACTGTTGTAAGGTCTTCAGAGATTATATGTAATATAATGTAATAGGGTTTGCTTGCCAAGCACAGTAGGATTCCTTGGGATAGCAGGCAGCATAATTTACAGAGTGCCTGAAGAGGGTGAAGAAGATGCTCTAGTTAAGAAGAGTAACAATAGCTCTGACTGTTGGATGCCATTTTCTTTCTGGTAGAACATGAATAGTGAGGTTCTTCACCGTGGGTTTGCTGTACTGTTTGTGCATTTGAGTGAACAATTGAGGTTTTAAACTCTCTTGGCACGTGAAGTGCAGTGTCTGGAATGTCACAGTTTGGGTGACTTCACCGTGCTTTGTTGTGACAGGTGAAATTTGGCCGCCGGTGGACGAAAATCGCCAAGTTGATCGGGAGTCGAACTGTCCTACAAGTCAAGAGCTACGCTCGGCAGTACTTTAGGAACAAGGTAAATGGAGGATCTCTGGAGCTGGCAAAAAGGCTGTTTGCCAAATGTGGTGTTGCATGTATAGCTTGCTTTTAATCTGTCCTTTCAGGGCACTTGCTGGCAAAGCACATACCCTGTTTATTCCCATATTCAGAAAAGTGGAATATGCTCATTTGCAGATTTAAAATAATTCAGAGCTGATTTCAAATTTCTAGAATAACCTGTATTTTTATTGCTGGTATAACTAAACAAAAAATGTAGTATAATTGTGGCCTCTTACACTGTTTGTCATTAGTATGTAAATTATTTTCCACTACACAGCTGTCCTTGCTGTGTGTTGTAGTTTTAGCCTTAACCTCACTTGAGATTTCGGGGACATTTAGGAAGAGATAACTATTCTCTAGGATTTTGTGACTGGAAATACATGTTAACTTACACTTGGGTTAAAGTATACCTTTAATGCTGTGCCAAAGTCAGTTGTAGTAGATTAAACTATATTAAAAGGGTAAGATAAGGAAGAAACGCTTCAGAATATCCACTGTTCAAATGAAATAGTTCTGATTATTTGGGAGGCAGATGGGATTGATTTGTTTTTCCCTTCTTAAAGTATTTGATATTTTCCTAAGGCAAAAAATGGTGATTCTGAAAAAGAAGAGCAAAGTCAGCGTGGGAGCAGTGTTCCCATGGAAGATGGGATAAGGGCGGAAACTGGAAATTTGAGAGGCCGTGCAGACCCTAATCTGAATGCAGTGAAAATTGAAAAGCTGTCAGATGATGAAGAGGTAGACATAACTGATGACATGGATGAGCTACTCTCTCCTACCTTCCAGCAAGAAACTGGAAAATTTGAATTATCTGTTATTCCAAAAAGTCCAGTTGAAGAAACAAAAGGAATGGAACACGGTTTGTCACCTGCTGGACACAGTTCTGCAATCCCTTTGCCTGGAGAAGATCCTCAGCAGACCAGGCAGGATACAGTGGATGCCTTGGTATTTCCTGCTGTGGCAGCAACGTGTTCCCAGCACCTGAATGGTGATAAATCTTTGAGTTTAGATTTCCAGCAGTACAATAATTATATTGAGAAAGCTGAACAAGGAGGAGCAGTAACATCTCTTGGTACTGGACAAGCGACTGCTCAGGAGCCCAGTGAGGAGCAAAGAAACCCAGCTGACAATGGATTGCTTTTTCCTTCTCCCTGCCAAGCGGATGAAGATCATCAGGAAGAAGCAGAGGAGCTGAAGCCCCCTGATCAAGAAGTGGAGGTTGACAGGAGCATCATTCTGGAAGAGGAAAAGCAGGCTATTCCCGAGTTCTTTGAAGGGCGCCAGGCCAAAACACCAGAGCGTTACTTGAAAATCAGGAATTATATTTTGGATCAATGGTAAGATGCATTGATTGCTTTTACTGAAATAAGTGATTAAGGTGTCCTGGTTTGTTGTGGTTAAAACACTACTTAGTACTAACAGCTTCTGAAAAGAGTAAAATTATTGTATGGTAGCTTGCCAGTGAACAGCATTCATTATTAATGCTTCTTTTGCATCTTCCCATTTTTTTCCTGGCATTCTGGAAGCTAAGCAATGAAAATACTTTGAAGCATTATGAAAATTAGTGTCCTGTATCAGAAAAAGCTTCATGCATTTGGGTTATGTTATTTTCTTCCGACTTTTGCCATCCTATATGTAAGAAGGGTTTTAATAAGTGGTTCCTCAAAATAAAGAACTGGTGACATTAACTCTGTGATAAGGTCTGCAGCATTGGGGCACTGCCTTTACAGAAGGGCAGCAAGAAGTCTGTGCTGGAACAAATGATGCTGAGCAAAAGAATGCCTCGAAGTAAATATCAATTTGGAGTAGTGCTTGCACACTTGAATATTTTATATTCCATCTCTAAAGAGCTGGTGTAAGGAACCCCAGGGATTTGTGGCAGCAGGCTCAAGATACAGTTTGTCTTGTTGCCATTTTGGTTTGTGTGGTCACTCTGTTGCTTAGCTTGCTTTTAAGTAGAAATAATTATTGAGTTTAACTCAGACTCCACTCAGTTGACTTGTGCACTGGCAGCTTGTGTGTGAAAGAAAGACTAAAGTTCCATGTTCAGGGGAGTGTTGAACTGAAAAGGTTCAGTGTCAGTTTAAAAGGAAGCAATAAGTGCATAGAGAGTGAAAACAGGACCTCAGTTAAAGTCACACAATTCCTTCCTCCCCCCCATAATTTGTTCTGCTGTGTGACAACGTGCTGGATTTGATTTTAGGGAGAGATGTAAACCCAAGTACCTGAACAAGACCTCGGTGCGTCCGGGCCTGAAGAACTGCGGTGACGTCAACTGCATTGGCCGCATCCACACGTACCTGGAACTCATAGGGGCCATTAACTTCGGCTGTGGTAGGGATATTTCTGTGGGAACCAATAAATAGCCTCTTTTGGGGTAATGCTGAAGGACTGCCTAACGTTAGGGTGCACTGCTCACCCAGGGGATACACAATTATCCTTGCTAGGAAGGACTTTCTGAGCAGATTGTCTCATAACCTTGGAAAATCTGGAGGAGTTTGTAACCTGCTTACAGGATTATGGATTTTTGGTTTTACACAAAACCTTTTTATTTTTTCTTTATTTTTTTTTTTGCCTTCCCTCGTGTTTAACCATACATGAGCTGGTGGACTGGTTGTTTTGTTTTGTGCTTTTCTGTGTTTCTAGTGTTGGATTATTTTCTTTTTCCTGATAACCCACTGTATCTGAAATTCTGCCCTCCTTCCTTATAAGACAAAATTCAAGTTATTGTTACTTTTCCCACACCGAATGATAACTGTTTCCTGAATAAACATCAATGTCTTCATCCTCAGGGCTAGTTTTTAAACGATTCAAATGTTATAATCAGGTGACATTTAAAGTGTATATACACCTGGAACTTGGTGTTGTTTGAGTCTCTGGATGGATTTTGGTCCAAAGCTGAATGACAGTCACCTGAGAGAGGAGCAATGTCTTGCAAATACCTTTTGTCTGAAGTAAAGTTATTTAAAATAACAGAATTATAACCAACAAGAGATGTCTCTTTAGGGGTTTTTTTGTTGCCTTTTCCACGATGGCATTTGCCGTTCCCACTCAGCCCTGTCCTCCCTGTCTGTGTAGCAGTGCTGAGTGTCTCCGTGCTTTGCTGACCTGCAGTGTCTCCCTTGTGTCTCCCGCAGAGCAGGCCGTGTACAACCGGCCCCAGGCAGCCGACAGGACGCGCTCCCGGGAAGGCAAGGACACGGTGGAAGCCTATCAGCTCGCACAGCGCCTGCAGTCCATGGTGCGGCCTGAGGGGGAGCCGGGGGGAAGCACGAATGGGGAAAGGCTCTCCAGCTTTCCTAGTGAAGTGTTTTGCAGTGTGTGATTAAGTTGCTTGCATTTTTACTGTTAAATATAGTAGGATATGGCTTACTGAGAGCCTTATGCACACACTTCAGTGCAGTAGTAACTACATGAATTACCAAGGCTTGCCAGAGTAAATTTTCGTATTCACTTGTAATACAGTGTTTTGAAGTACTTCACAGCAAAATACATCAGTTGATGAGAGGAAACACAAAATCAATCCCACTAAAAATATAATAAATTGAAATATAAAGAGCTGTAGCATCCACTGGATGTAAACCTCCTGGTTTTATAGTTTTGTGTATTGTCTGAGCTAGAATTCAGAGCTGGATAACAGTGCCCTGTTGCTGTCAGGGATGCTGAGCTCCCTCGGAACACCAACAGGCTTTACTGCCTTAAAATGCAGAAACTCCACTGATGATATTTCGTGGCAGTCTACAGAACTCCAGGGTGTTGGTAACATCCCTGTGGCAGTACCCTTTTGGACACTGTCCTTGGGGCTGCCCAGCTGAAGTAAATGCAGTTTTTGCAGGGTGAGAGCCCTGACTCTTGGTGATTTCTTGCCACAGCGCACAAGAAGGCGGCGAGTGCGAGACCCCTGGGGAAACTGGTGTGATGCCAAGGATTTGGAAGGACAGACATTTGAGGTGACCCTCCTGTGTTTTTAACTTTCCTTGGTTTTTGCTGGTTGCTGGCAGATGGTATTGCATCAAACAGACACGGGAACAGTTGTGTCATAGGGACTTAACCTCTCTTGTGGAAGCAGTAGTTTGAAAGTAATGCAGCAGCTGCTACATCTTTGTGCTGCTGATAAATAAAGTTGGTGTTTGCACAGGGGTTTTATGCCCCTAAAGCTCTTTGCCTTGTCTTGTAGGAGATTTCATGATCCATTGCTTTTGAGTTAACTGCCTAAAAGCAAATGGTAAGGGATGGGAGAATACCATTTGAATGTTATTTTTTCAGTCCTATATGGTTTCTTTGTGCTCATTATGCAGGTCATAATGAGTTCCTAATATTAATTCTGCTACTACCAATATCCCCAGAAATTCTGTGGTTTATGAAGTGCTTTAAAAATTCATACAAGTTTAAATATTTTATGGGAGAATTGGAAAAAAAAATACTTATCCATTCCTACAATTCCAGATTATATGGAAAGTGAAGAACATCTATTTTTCTTGTATAGAAAACCTTCTTAATTCGCAACCTTTAGTAATTACCTGTAACAATTACTTCCATAATACTATTTTTGATTAACTGTGATTAATAATTCACACACTTCCTGCAAAATACATATTTGGATGGAAAAAAAGGTTGAAAACACTCATCCCTAAAGAGGGGTTGTGATAAGTTCTGAGCATGGTTTGTACTGGCAGATTATCACACTTGGTTTTACACCTGGTTTGTGATGTGGGCTGTGATTTTACTGAATTTGATTGATTTCATATGAGAGTTGTCTCATCAGGCATCTTGTGGGCTTGGTCTCTGTCACTCCTTCCACACTGCCTGATTCATGGCTATTGCCTCTGCCATCAGTAGTTCTGTAACACACAAATTATATCAAGAGGGCAGTGATATCAAGAGTTTATTTTGGGCTGGTTTTGCAATCACTGCTGAAGCAGCACTTCAGACATTAAGACATTCCATTTTTTGTTAAACCCTCTTAGCATCTCTCAGCTGAAGAATTAGCAAGAAGGAGAGAGGAAGAAAAACTGAAACCTGCAAAATCTTCCAAAGGTTCGAGACAAACCAAAAGGTATTACTGGATGTGCATCGTGTTCAAACACAGATCTGCCAGAGATTGAACAAATGTCTGGTGTCAGGCTGGAAAGGTGCAAAGCATTAGAGTGTGTCACGGTCTGAAATAGCCTGGATGCATTTCACATGTTTCCTGTTACAATTCACGAGTGTGGGGAGTGATGTTTCTCTATTTGGTGGAAGTCATCCTAGTGTGGGATGAGAAAATCCAGTGAAGAACACAAGGTTATTCCTCCTCAGCTGAGGTGACAGTGGGAAAGTTGAAAAGTTTCCTGACTGTCCTACATCTTTAGAGAAATTTTCTTTCATTTTATAGTTCCTTTGATCCCTTTCAGCTGATACCCTGCTGTCTGTTCACGGAGGAAAAGCAGGTATGTACCTCTGAGGGAATTACCAAGAAGGCTTCATTACTTGGGTTACTTTTCTTATACTCATTATTGTCTTTATCATTTCAGGAGCCTTTTAAGGTGAAAGTGTCTTCTGAAGCACTTCTAGTAATGGATTTGGTGAGGATTCAGTTTTGTCTTTCAAAAAGCTATGATGTCTGTGTTGTGGGGGTTTTTTTAAATGAAGTCTTCTTCTCAGGAAACTGAGAAATACAGTCATGTTTTCGTTCACCTAGAAGTGAGAACCTACTATTAAATAAAGCCCCTAAAGATGAATACTTTTTATATTGTGCTTACTGTACAACTATTTACCTTCTAGAAAAACGAATAAGAGTTTTACTGCTTTACTGCTTACTACTCTCTGTCACACTTTAAATTTAATTTGCATAAAGCTACTTTCTGACAGTCTGTCCTTCTGAGATCTATGGCTTCATTTTCTACCAGTCTGGCAATTGATTTTGTGTTTACAAAGCAAAATGTGGGGATTTTTTTAGGAACAACAGGTTGTACCAAAATTGTGCAGTTGTTCAGCAGTGCCCAGGCTGCATCTATGGACGTGTTACACCCTTGCACTACGTCCCTGGTGTGTTTATAATAAGCAAATTTATACTTTTCTGTTTGCTTTAAAAGGAAACAATGGGGTTTTGAGAGGTTTTAGATGTTTTGAGTTTTCCTTCTAAATGTGGTTAAGAAGTTACTGACTTGAGTGCAGGGCAAAACAAAAAGAAATTACACAACTTGGACTTCCATACTTGTTTAATCTCATTTCTTTCATACCTGTTTGATCTTCCAGCACTCTCATGTGTCTCTGGCAGAAGTGATAGGGCTTCTGGGTGGAAGGTACTCTGAAGCTGATAAAATTGTGGAAGTAAGTGTTTGTCTTTTTACATTTTCTCTAAAATATTAAAACTGATATGATAATAGATATAATTTGAATAAATGTAACTGTTATTTCTGAAGGGCAACTAATTAAATATATGAAATCTAAGTTAAGTACTGCAGTCTTGAAATGTTAGTTATGTTCAATTGTGAAGGAGAAATTATGAGGAAGATCTGGTAAATTATTCTTAAAATTCTGTTTATGAAGTCTTATGTAACTGATGGAGGTTTGTTGCATTTATCCATCTGGAGGTTTCTTTACCAGGTGTGTGCAGCAGAGCCCTGCAACAGCCTCAGCACGGGCCTGCAGTGCGAGATGGATCCGGTGTCCCAGACACAGGCCTCAGAAACACTGGCTGCCAGAGGATTCCAGGTCATTGGATGGTACCATTCCCACCCAGCCTTCGATCCCAACCCCTCCATACGAGACATTGACACTCAAGCCAAATACCAGGTACAGCAAAAACATACAAAGAGCAAAAAACACCCCCAGGCCCAAAGCCTCTGTGGTATTTACAGTGGTAGTACATATTATTGCTCTAATCTTAGCTCAGCCATAAATGACATAAATGCTGGGGTTTAGGTTTCAGCATCCTCTTCTGAAAAAGGTTGGATTTTTTATATGTAGGGGTTTTTGTGTGTTTTTTTGTTTTTTAGAGCTATTTCTCCAGGGGAGGTGCCATGTTCATTGGAATGATCATAAGCCCTTACAACCGAAATAATCCCCTGCCATATTCCCAGATCACCTGTCTGGTCATTAGTGATGAGATCAGTGCTGATGGTTCCTACCGTAAGTACATCTATTTGATCCTTTTCCTTTTGGATACTAAGGGGAAAAATGTCTGCTTTTGAACTTGAGAAATAGGTATTTATGTATTTGTATTGGTAAGGTGATGGTACTGTACAAACAGTATAATTTCTGTTCCTCACGTGCTGGACAAACCCGGGAATTTCACTGAAAGAGTGATCCTGAAAGTTGTCCCTGCTGTCATGACAAGAATATACAAATATAGATAGATAGAAGATTGTTGTTTTGCATTAGTATTTTTCACAATCTGTGAAAGAAGTGAAAGGTTTAGGACAAGAGTCACTGTGATTTACATGCAGAATCCTTATGAACAGCTGAGAAACTGCCCGAGGAAAGAGAAGTAAATAGCAAAGAATTGGCTGCTACAGTGGCCAAAAATCCTTAATTTTCGACTATGTGCCATTCTGAAGGTCAAAGGATCAAATTTGCTAGGAAAGCTGAAAGGGTGTGCTGGCAGGAACCCCAGCCTAAGGGGTTTGATTAAAAATGTCACTGGCATTTCATGAAAACGGGATCCTTTCCTTTCTTGAACAGTTAATAACACACTATATAAAATTCATGGTATTTCCAGTGATGATCAGATCTTCTGCTCTTTCCCTGACATTCATTTGAGGAAAATTCCCCTGATAACAGAAGATGGTTCTGGTAGCTGCCTGTTCTCTCTCCTCCTCCCTCCCTCTATTTATAAAGTTCTGATTTTTGCATCCCCACTCCAAGGTTTCCAGTTCTCTTGGCACAGCAGTAGCTGAGGCCATGTGAGCCAACAGTTCTCCCTGTTTTTTCCTGTGGAAGTAAGCAGAGGAGACCATCTGCCTGGAGACTCACTGCACAGTCCTGGGGGAAGTGGAGCAGTGGCCACATCTGTGCACTAATTCCTGTTTACCACACTGATTGTCCTGTGATTTTATCCTCATTCCCCACACACCCCGTCCTTGCGGAGGAATTAAATTACTGACAAACTTCATTGCCCTTAGAAGACTTTTTTGTAGTCACTTTTTCTGTCTGAGAGGATTCCATATTTCTGTTTAGCTCCTGAAATCAAGGTTTTACTAAATGGCATCTCCTCAGTCTCTTTGGAAATGACTTCCTGAAATTCACACTCTCTTTCTTTCTCCCTGATTTTTGATAACTGAATTGTTAACCTGCAAATAATTTTCTTGCTAAATTCCTCTTCCCCCACCTGCAATAAACCAGAAGATTTTCTTCCTTTCAGAGCCAAATTCCTCTGAAATAGCGAACAATACTCATCAGCAGCCCCTTCAGACATAAAAAACAAACCTTTTTTTATTCACTTAATAATCACCTAAATCTTAGGGAGATTTGCCACTACAAAAGTGGTACTGAACACTCAATTCATTTTTCTCTTTCTCTATTTTTTGTAGATTTCTGTGTCCTTTCTTATGGCCTGGGGAATTGGTGAGGGCAGGGAGGAAAACAGATTTGTTCCTACTCCCACCACAATTAAATTTGGAATCCAAAACACGTCATCCTTTTGCTTTAACCTCCTTAATGTTGTCAAGTAACAGAACCACAGGCTTCTGCAGTCAGTAATAAACAGGAACAGTTATAGGGAGGGAAGGGATTGCATCTAAAACTAAAAAGAGAAAGAAAACAGTGGAGTGCACTAGAAACACTGAATGATGATGTTCCATTGACTGCAGGCCTGCCCTACAAATTCGAAGTGCAGCAGATGTTGGAGGAGCCTCAGTGGGAATTAGTATTTGAAAAAACAAGGTGGATAATTGAAAAGTACAGATTTTGCCACAGGTATGTGTTTACTGCTGTTACAAACAGCCAGTTAGGAATTGTATGTTTGTTATTGTTTCAGTCAAGACCTGTGGCTCCTTTCTCCAGCATTCCTGTTTGTTTTTCTTCCAACAGCAGTGTCCCCATGGATAAAATTTTTCATAGGGATTCTGACCTGACTTGTTTGCAGAAAGTAAGTTTTCTTTTTTAATGTTGAATGTTTTTTTTAAATGCAAATCTGGTCACCTGAAGTTACATTTTTTACAAATCGGAGATGAAAATTAATGGCAATAAATTACTTTTGTGGCACAACTTACACAGTGAAAATAAGGATCCTCCTTTGAGAGAGGTGGGAATGTGTTATGTGCAGACACCAAGTCTGACCCTCAGTTCAGAGAAGATTTAATGGCAAATCAGTTGTACACAATAATTGCCCACGTTGAATTCTTTTGTTTCCTCTCATGACTTTGCTTATAAACAGTGCAAATCTAAAATTGAGTTGGTAAAATGCTCTGGAATTCAGCTGTTGTGTAGCTGGTTTTAAAAAATTGGATTTAAATCACCTGTGTTTTCCTGTTCACTGTTCCTTTTAAAGTTGTATTGCACACTTGAACAATTTTTTAGTGTTAATTCTAAATAAAAATCCCTTTCTAATAAAAAATGAAAAAAAAATTCAGGAAAAATTTCAATTTTAACAAAATGTTCTTTTGTTTTGACCAGCTTTTGGAGTGCATGAGGAAGACTTTGGGCAAGGTAACAAACTGCCTCATTGCTGAAGAGTTCTTGACTCAGATAGAAAACTTATTCCTTTCCACATACAAGAGTGAGGAGAAGGGCAATGCTGAAGGAAGTGAGAAAGAATGTTCACACCAATTGCCACTGTGATGGCTTTGGCAAACCAAAGTGATGGAATTTGGATGTTATTTTTTGATTTCTCTCCTTCCTCCTCATTATGTCAACTCTTTCAGAACTGTTATCCACCTCAGTAGTGACTGTTACAGAATCCAGTGTCATCTTATCTTGGTGGTTTAAAGATACTTTGGAAGCTCTTTTTTTATGTGACCCCAGTGCCCAAGGGAGGCTCAGGCTAACGAGGGATGCAGCATTAATTGAGTGACCAACATTGCTGCTCTGGGAGAAGGACACCTGTCAGGAATACTGTGCATCCATCTTCAAGGAGAGTTTGTCCTCTCTCGGGTCCTTCAGTTTGGGAATTTTCTCTTAATGTTGTCTCCAGGTACCCATCTAACTCAGGATGAATTAATGCTTTAGAGGTTGTAAGTTTGAATGAATTCACAGAAGAGAAACTTAACTGAAATGAGAACTTTGTAGCTCCAACTCTCCTGGTATCCAGCCTGAAGTTTTATTCAGTTGTAGCAAAATACATCACCTGATTTCTTTGCTTTATTACTGTTTTTCCCCGTTCATCCTGATGGTCAAGTAGCTTTTTGGCACATTCTTTGCCATCTTGTTTCTGTATTGGGGAGGAAAAGCTGGCAAGTTTTCATGACTTCTCAGTAGTGCCTGTGCTTGTTTCCAGTGGAAATGCAACCTTTCTGACCTTCCATTCTATGGGGAGGTTTTACCTTGTTCTCCAGATCCTTGCCGTTTGTCCCCTTGGAATTGCCACTGTTTCCTGTGGAAACACGAGCTCTGGGTTGATGGCAAACTGGGGGCAACGAGCAGAAAAGTATTTGTGTTTGTAAAGAAAAAATCCCAACTTTTATATTCAGAGTCTTCTCAGTTTAATAAGAAAGCACTGGTTTATATCAGTTTCTCGGTTATGATTTCTTACAGGTGTATATTGAGATAAATCAGTCACAGATTGATCTTGATTGGAGAAGTTTCCTGATTGCAACTTGGAAATGTTTTGTGAGCTGTATTGCTGTGACTCTTTATAAAAAAAATGTGTTTTAAATTTTGCTTTCTAAGGAAACTTGACTTGTCTACAGGTATTTACACAGGTTTATCTTGAGCAAAGTTTCTCAGAGAGGTCTAAAATGTATTTGAAAACCTGAAACAAGACGTCGAGTTTATATCTAGAGGGGAGAGAATGGGCTCAATTTTTATTTTAAGAAAAAAATATGTGTGTATATATATCTAGTTCTGCATAACATAAATGGAATTTTAAGATTTTATATGTTTCAGCTTTTCATTTATATAGAATTTGAAAAGCTTTAAAATCATAGAGCTGCATCCCAAGGAGGGAAGCCCTTCACAGGAAGTTGATGTTACGGTTTTTACCATGAAATGTCAGACTCTTTCTGTCACTGAGGGGAAGGTGCAGAACCTGATCAAAGGAAAATGGGAGCTCTTGATACTCAGTGATTTTCCCACATTCAAGAGCTGTGGACTCAAAGGTACTGGTGGATGTTCTGTGCTCTCTTCTGTGTCCAGATCTGCAGGTGCAGAGCTTTGGGTCCCACTACTGTGTGTGATTTACCACTGGTGCACCCATCTGTGTCCAGTGTGTTGGCTCAGTCTGCACTTACTCTAAACTCTCATCTTTGGGACTTCCTCACTCCCAATACTGCATGGATTTCTGTATTCCTAGTTAAACTACACTCTGAGTGGGAAGGCATTCCTGACAGCTCAGCTGTGGGTGCTGTGCAGTGCATGGTGTTGGGCTCAGTTTTCCATAGGTTCTCTAGGAAGTCCCCCAGGGTCAATGTACATGGACAGCTGTAATTTGTGCTGGTTGGTAGCAGGAGAATTTTGAACCCCTGTGTAGCACCAGTATGAAGTAGATCCTGTTCACTGTCCTCATAGGGTCTGTTCCCAGCCCTTTAAGGATGGATCAGGATTACCCAAGCAGTGGTAACTGTGCTGGCTGCTTCTCTCTGTATGGATTACAGTGAACTAAAGTAACACAGTTGTATCAATTGGATTTACCAGAGATGTTATATAAGGAAGTTGTGAGTGACACACACTTTTGAAGTGGTTTGTCTCTGGGAAGAGGACATGGTGCAGGACTGAGCCTTTGGCATGCACAGAGACTCCAAATTTTCTGAGTTTGTGAGCAGGGTGGTGTGGAAAAAATACAATGCTGGTGCCATTGGGATCCAGTCTTGCACATGGAATTGTATGGGAATTGGAAAGAGCACAGTTGTGATGCTGAGTAATGATTTTGTTGGCAGGAGCTGTGGTAAGAAAATAACTAACCTGCTTTTCAGCATTTAGCTGGTCTGAGTGGTTAATAAGGAGAGTTTGGAAGTTGCAGGCTTCCCAGGAGGTAAAAATCTGTTTTACTAATGTGCCAGTTCTGGTACCAAACACATATCAGGCATGAAAATTCTTTATTATAAAGCTTTTTTTTCCCATCCAGGCTTTGTTTCAGTACACTTGTGAGGACTAATCCACTGTTCCTTTCTGTAGGTCCAGTGTTACACCCTGCCAAGCTGTTGCTCAGGAGATGAGGAATGGTTGAGTAGTGAGTAGAGTGATACAGTTAAAACTGAAATTCGAGTTTAAAATAGGAAGAAACAAATTAAAAACAAACAGGCAACCACAAAAAAAAAACAAAAAAACAAACAACCCCCCAAGATGTCACTTCTGCAAATATCCTTGAAGGGCATTTGTTGGCTGAATTATGTTTTGCTCTCTCAGTTTCCAGCAGTGCTGCTTCACAGGACACAGATCTTGTGTACAAAGAGGAGGGAACATCTCTATTTTTATGTTTTTAAAATAAGTAATTTTCCAAGAACAATTCAGGTGAGGAAAATGAACAAACCCCAAAACCAAACAGAAAGTTAACACTGTTGCCGTTGATGTTAAGTACTGTTTTTCCTTTGCTTGCTTCTCTGCTATTCCTGACTGATGATAGAGAAGAGTCTGCTAATAAAGCCTGTGTATGCAATGCCCTGAAAGATGTGTCCGTGTTTGTGATGGTTCCTTGCCTCCCGAGCACCAGCTCTGGAATTGCTTTATTCCAAGTCGGTGGCAATAACCAAGTGAGTGAACGACGTCCGGTTCCAGCAGAGGGAGCTTTGTTACAGCTCATACAGGAAAGGTTTGGAGCTCAGAGCAAAGCTGTTCTTTCCAGTGCGTGTGAACTGCTGGCCAACGAGGACATCCCGGGGCAGGAGCTGTGCCTGGGGGTGGAGTTGTCCCCACACCCCCTCTGCTTTAGTCTCCTTCAGAAATGATCCAGTGGTGCTCATGGCAGGGATGCAGGGATGCAGGCCAGTATTTTCCACACGCGTTTCAGAGAGTCCTGGCTGTAGGATGGATCACTGGGTACACACTATAAGGGATTTGTTTGCATGGACAACCCCAGTGATCCTGGAGATGCCCACAGATGCCTTTCACCAGCCATGTTCCTACCCCAGATCTGATCCAAGTGTGTCGGTTCCAGCTCCATGAGCCAGGCTGACTCTGGCTCTGCTGGAGAAACTGGCTCTGCTGTGCAGTGCTGAGCCCTGAGACGGGGTGTGGAGGGAGAAGAGACGCCATGGAGGTGGACAGTGCACCCCAAAAGTGTGGTGTGGCACAGCTGTGCACCCCAACATCTGCACAGGGAGGGGAATGTGCTGTGCACCCCTGAGGAGGTGAGGGATGGGGGGGAATTTATCCTCACAGAGCTGGCACATGGGAAGGAGCTGGTGGTTTAACATCCCATAATCATGTTTGATGCTGGACAAAGTATTTAATGGCCCAGATTAAAGCATTGGGGTTGTTTAATTGGAAATGTCTTGCTGTTTTACACAGACCCAGTGCCCTATTTTTATGAGATTTAGAAATGTGCTGAGAAATTGTTTCCATGGAAGCAGAGATCACTAAAGAAATAATGCACATTTCCTACAGGATTATTCCCTTTGCAGCCTGCTGTTCTAAATAATTAACTCTTTTACTGCTATTACAGCTTAGCATGGACTAAAAGAAATAATACTTTTTTTTAGTGTCATAGAAGCATTACATATCTATATAAATATATATAGGTATATAGATATTTTTAAAAACTCTTGTCTTTAAGCCTGTTCCTTCCTTAATTACAGAGGGGAAAATTCACCAGTAAAAAAAAAAGTCAGTGGAAAAGTGCACTTTTATTCTGAATAATATTTCACATTTGACATTTGAATAATGTGAAATAAAATAAAGATATGAGGATACAGATGACCATTAAATGGATTTTGACTTAGAAGGAGGGACGTGAAATTAAAAAAAATAAAAGGCAGATTATTGTAATGTAGGTAAACGACTTAAAAATAGGAAAAGAGTTACTAAACTATTATAGAATCATCAATATGACAAACTGACTTAACTTGATAATTTTAATAATTTTAGCTATAGATCTCAGTTATTTCCTAAGAAAGGTAACTACTGTTATTTTTATGTGAAGGAATATCCAGGTTGTGTCCTTCCCTGGTGGCAGAGGGGATTTTCATTGTATTTACACCTGGAGCTCTGATTTTACACCTATTCTGAGTTATAAACACTCTCTGGCAGGCAGGGTCCTTCCCAGGGCTCAGGCAGACCCAATCTGTGAGTCCCAGGAGCCCAGCAGGCCTGGACTGGAAGCAGAGCAGCCTCAGGTCACCAGTAGGTAGGTGGAAGGAGCTGACTGCAGGTGGGTGTGAGAGCAGTGCACACACTGCTCTGTGGTCCCAAAATAGTGATTTATAAAGAGCCTGACAGGGCCTGACAAATCAGATGAATGGGACTCACTTAATGCAAACTGGAAAATGTGTTTCCACTGCTGCCAAAACACATGGAAATGGTAATTCAGGCTTTGTAGATCATTAAGACACTTGGGAGTTGCTGGAGTGTGTTGTGAAAGGCATTACTCAAAGTTCAGGCTGAAAATTTCTTAGAAATGACAAACAACTTTGTAAGGGTAACACAAGCACGGAAATCAGCATCCCTAGTGCTGCCTTGGGATGAGCATGTGCCAAAGGAAAGGGGGGAAGAGAAGCTCTCTGTGCTGGAAGATGAGGCTGCGCTCCTGTGCTCTCCAAGCAGGAGAGCAGCCATCAACCTCCTGAATTGGCAGCTGCTCCAGGCAGCAAACATCAAACTCCAAAAGGCTTTAGTTTATAAATCTGTGGAAGCAGAAAGTCCATAAGTGGTAAGAGTTTAGACAGTAGAAGGATAGGGATGCTCTGTGATAAGAGATACAGGAAAAACCACGATAGAAGTGGAGCAGTAGGATTTCTTCCAACAGAAATGGAAGAAACTCCTTAAACATCCATTTACGTGTAGTCCATGCTCAGTCTAAAGAAGGAAAAGGGGAAGCTGCTTGTCTTCAATCCATAACAGAAGACCAAAGTAGGAGCTTGTCTTTTGTCTGTTCCCTGTCATTTGCTCATCAAGGAGGAAGGAGAGGAGGCAGCTGGAGGCAGGTGCCGCTCCCTGAGAAATAGGATTTGGAGTTTTCTTCCTTTCCACAGGAATTTGTACAGTGACTGTTGTCAATTATTCTAGTTTAGTAAGAACGAATTTTTTGATATAAGTGAATTTGGGAGTCAGTTACTTAAATATTTTAAATCAGTCCTACCTTAGAGGGTAAGAAAATTGTTACAGTTGTCTATTTAATAAAACACAGAATGCTTTCACTCCTGCTGCAGGCCTGGCTCAGCTTGCTTAAATACTGAAATACTCTGTGGGGTTCTTACTGAAATTCAAATAATTGCCTCAGCATATTTGGGTTGTATTGCTGCTTTTCTGTTGGTAGACTTCTTTTAAAATGTGCTTTGCTTTTTGTTGTTGGTAGTTTTTTTTAAAGTTTCTGGAACTTTTTTAATTAACAAATAATTTCATAAACATTACTAAATAACCAAATAAGGTTGTGATAAGACACTCCACAGCACCAGAGGCTTTTATACAGAGTCATTTGTTAGGAAACATCCCAGGTGTTGTGTTGCTTCCAAGTGCAGAGATCCCAAGTTCCTGAGTTTGTATTCAGGCAGCACAGTGAGCTATTCCCACTTGTGCTCTTTAATAAGGGTCTGACACTCCTAGTCAGCAAAGATCCCTTGATCCCAATGCAAGTGTAAGTTAACCTTGGTGTTCTGCCCACATTCCAACTCTGGTAATAGCTTTCTGTCTACCTAAATTCCCTGGGCAATTTTAATGGGAGGAGATATTTTTCAGTGTTGTACAGCTTCACAGAAACACTACACAATGCTCCAGGACAAACTGAAAAAGAGCTTTATTCCAACAGAGCTGTGGGGGGAATTTAAGAGCAGAGAGTAATTACTGAAGTTGGAACTTGGCCAAGGCACTACAACCAGACCCCTTTGCTACCTACTCATCTGCTGCATTCCTCATTTGGGAGGTCATATCCATGAGGAAGGACTTTTTAAAGAAAATAATGCTGATTGTTAAATGTTGATACATTGGCAGTTCCATTCTCTGTGCTGGGTATGGATGTCTAAATCCCATCCCTCCAACCTGCTTCTGTGCCCACTCCACCCGGACACTGTAGCTGGGTCTGCTCTTCTCTTCCCTGCATTAGTTTCAGTGTTACAAGTTTGTAATTCTAGTAATAATCAGGGAATGTGCTACTACAGTTTAATGGCAAACCATTAAATATGCAGCCCTGGTTCTACTGAATGAATAGGACATCAAGGAGAAAGGGAAAGGGTTTGATTCTGTTCCTGCCTTTGTTTATAGATGCTGTCGGGTAATATTTTTTGGCTCAGCATAAACTCTGTCCATTTCCTCACTCTTGTTCACTTACCTGTTGAAAACTTTGGGCTTTGGATACACAGAGTGGGGCTGATGCATCCCTTTTCCCCAAAACAAGCTTTTTATGCAATTGCAGCAGCAGTATTAATACATTTACAAAGTTTTGGAGCAGGGTCTATAATTTATCAGGTGCCTTAAGACAACACATCCCAGCTGGTTGGTTGTCAGTCAGGAATATTCACTTGTACTCATAGAAGATGAAGGGAGAATTTGAGATCTAGGCTGAATTTTCCCACGTCATAAGAAAATTCAGAACTTAGCCTAACTCCACACAGTTTTGCAATCAGCCATTTATAAAACAGATTAAATAAAAAATCTAGAGCTGAGCAGCCCTCAGTGCTGAAGAAATGTGGAATGAGAATAAAAAGGTTTGGACTACATTGCTTAACCACTTCTTGACTTGTGCAGAGCTGATCAAAGCCACATGTTTGAGAGGCTGGAGCCGTCCTTCCATCAGGGATCATGGGATGTGCAGTCTTTTCTGGGGATCTACTGTGGCTTTCAACAGTCTTTTAAAATCACTGCATTTTTCTCTTATCTGTCATGAGAAAAGAAATATTAATTTAAAAGTGTATGATGAGATTTTATATTAGAATATAAACATGTAGGCATAATTTTCATTAGGAGAGGCAAAAGTGACTGATTGTTGAAAACATCATAACAGGTAACAGTGTCTGCATCTTTTTTTGGGTCCTGCTTTTCTTTTTAGAAGCTGAGATTGGGAAGAGAGGCTGTTGTGGTGCCATTCATATTTTTATTAATCATGAAAGGACTGGCCCATGCAAGCCATGTGTTGTGGTCAGGTATTTCCTTGCTAGTCCTGAGCCTGCTGCTTGGGGACTGGCAATGCACCAGGGTCATTTAATAGGAGGGGGAAGGTGTCTGCAATTAATCATAGAATGGGAAGATTAATTGCAGCACTGAGCTCAGAGAACCTCTCCTTGGACTAGATCATTCTCTTGACTAAGGCTTTGTAAAGCTACTGTAGGATCTGGACTTGAATAAACCAAACAGACCCATTGCTCCTGCTGAGCACTCACTTCTCTCCTCCTTGTCATGCCACCTCCCATGTGACATCTCTTTTGCTCACAGTAGATGTTGTATTTTACTGTAACAGTCCATCATGTTCAGCCTGTTTGAATTTCTGACCACTCTTGATGTTCTCATTGAAAAGGAGACAATGAACCCCTTGGCAGCTTTCAATCTGAAAAATCAAAAAGATTTTTATTATTCAAATTTAGAGATTTTTAACTCTGAAATTTCTAGTTCTCCTTTTCCTGATTACATCATCCTGTTTTAACTGCCTGTTTTCTCACTGTATTTAAGTGATCAGGCTCTGTTCCCTTTGCAGTGGGTTCTGTGGGTGGTAGGAGAGGGTGCCCTTGTGCTGTTACCTCCCTGGCTTATTTAATGGAGGATATGCTTGCTGTAACCATGCTAGAGCTGGCTGTTGCCTAAATTATGTTCTGCAATTCCAACTGCTGAAGGGCTGCTTTGGAAAGCTCAAATTAAACATAGGCAGAGAAAAAAAATCCTGTTTCTGTGCTACAGCTCTGAGGAGGCCAGAGCTGCCCTTCCTGTACAGCCCTGCTGCCCTTGTGCAACTGCACAAAGGGACTTCTGGCCTTCGCTTTTAACTCAAACTTCTTTAACCACTCCCGATCTGAGGACAGTGCCAGAAGCAATGCCAGCACTACAGCAAGGAAATGAAAGATAAGGTATTAAAACCCCCTTAAACTCTGTTCTCTCTACTCCCCCTGGTAACTATATTCCTGCTTATATATCCAAATATCTATTCTCAAATTCTTTGACACCAAATCCGTGTTAGTTTGTAACTGGTGTGAGTTGACAACTGTCTGCTCCACAGCCACGTTTAAAAGCACACCCATTACTCTGGGTTGGAGCAGGGAAGCCCCAGGGGAAGCTTTGTGGCAGCAGATCCTCCACTGCTCTCACCAGCCTGCAGCTTCCAGCTCTTATCAGTGGTAAAATAGCCAAACCTGCCACTGTTTTGGAACAACAAAGAATCCTCTTCTT
This sequence comes from Corapipo altera, assembly GCF_003945725.1. NCBI lineage: Eukaryota > Metazoa > Chordata > Aves > Passeriformes > Pipridae > Corapipo > Corapipo altera. Next base: position 10,712,477 of record NW_020884899.1, on the reverse strand, counting down.
GTCTCATCTTCCCCTGCTTAAAGATAATCTCTTAGGGATGTTTAGACTGGAATTATGGCCAGATTAGGTTGATGATGTGAATTGTAATGCCTTCCTTGTAAACACTCCCAGGCCACTCCTGTTTTCATGGTAAAACACTGCATGTCTGTGATGTTACTGACAACTGGAGACAAGATCCCCCCAACAGTCCTTAAAATGTTTAAACCTTGGAGGATCACCTCAGAGAAAGCCAAACCAATTTCTATTGCTTGCATATCAAAGCCAGTTTTTCAGAGAACAGTTAAAGAAATCACAGATTGGCCCTTCCTCCACTTCTCCTTAATTGGGCCAGTTAATGCCATTAAACAGATGTCTTCCTCGTGCAGGTATAATTATCCTTTCCAAAGCATTTTCACTGATTTGCCTCAGGCTTTTAAGCACTGCAATTACTCTCTCTTTTTTTTTTTTTTTAATGCTAAAATTAATCTTAAGTCATTACAATTGCTATCAAAGCAGGAAAAATCAACTTCCTCAACTTTTACAATTATTACTCAGCAGCTCTAACAAAATTCCTTCTACCAGGCCCTATCTAGTTAAAATTTCATCCATGCCAGGCAGCCTGACAAGATCCACATCTCATTTTCCTGATGATCCCTAGTTAGTCCTCGAGGGATAACACTCCAGCCCTACTCCAGTACCAATCAAGCACCACAGAGACAATTAGGGAGAGTTTGTATTATCTAAATGAAAGACTGAATTATGAAAATGTGAATTGCTAATTTTCCACTGAGGTTTTTCCATATGGGCCCAACAGTACTGGTGGTACCCAACCAGTCTGGTCTGTTGAGTTTTCTTTTTCCCCTCCCATCCTCACGTGCTCTTTGCTGTTGTTGGAAATAAGATACTTTATAACTGTCTCAATTCTGAAGGACTTAAGCAAAATCTCTCAAGTACAGACAGTTAATTCATGCTCCCTTTTTTACTGTCACTCCAAATACATTTGGCATTTTAGACAGCAAGTAGAAGAATTCTGTGTTATTTACACTTTTCACTGATGTTTTATGCAGGTCAGCTGCTTTAAAAGCAGTTTACAAATTATTTGCGGAATAAGAAGTGAGGAGAATAGAAATTAAGTGACAGATTCTCAGAATTCCTGCCAGTTTTGTAACTATTAAGCATCCAAGAAAAGAGCACTCCTTATTTACAACCTCTTCACACACGTTTTGAAATGAAATTCGGTATTGAATTTTATAACAAGTTTTAGATAGTTTTGCAGTAAACTTCTGGTTGGGTCAGTAACTTCATCTTCTGGATTTTAAATCTACCTTTTTTTTTTTCTAAACATCAACAACATAGATAACAAGCAGAAATAGTTATTACCTATTCAATTCTTAACTAGGATCTACTAACTGGTGTCTCAGTGGGGAAGGGGAGGGCAAGGGACAGTTACCACACAATACAACAGGGGGATCAAGACAGGAACTTCTAGTGAACAATATTTGGAAAAATCTTGGCATTTATGAGAAGTGTTGCCTGGGTGAGGTCCTGAGATTTCAAATGGCCAAACAGGTTAAGTGGCATTAACTCCAATTTCTGACTTGCAGAAGATGATGGAGTGCATTGTTTCTGCCAAGGTTTTAGCTCAGTACCTGTGAGCAGAAATGAATTGCACTGAAACTTGAATGACAAAGGCATCAATTAATAGTTAGTTTTTCCTTGGATTTTTATAGAACTGGAATTTAGGTGAGTCAGGAATGCAGAAATAGCTCCTGTACCCTCTATGCAGACAGTTAAACAATGCAGTTGGAGAAACAAGTAATAGGAAAAAGAAATACGTCAAGAAATAATACATAACAATATGTTTTCAGCAGACTTGATATAAAGTGGAGACTCTAAGGTGGAAAAATGACATTTGCTCCACAGAAGAAATGGTAGAAAGCCCTAATGCTTGGCTTAGGAACGGAGAATTCTAGATAAAGAAGACAAGAAGAGCAAGCAAATACAAAGTCTAATAAGGATATTAATGAAGGTTTCCATCTCAGTTCTTTATTTCTTGACAGCTGGGACACACACAAACCTTAGGTTAGACAAAGTGCTTTTCTGCTGCTACAGCTCAGCTGGTTTTGTGATTGGAGCTGACAGTCACAAAAATGAATGCCGTGCTATTGACTGACAGATTTTACTCTTCATGCCTCTTATGACAATGGAGGCTGGGCAGGTCTTAAAGGAATTGTGTCTGACGAAAAAAGATTTTCTACTTACCATTAAAGGAAGTTTCTTTCTGGCCTGGACTCCAGTATCTGTTCACTACATATTTTCATAGGCAGCGGACATCAATGCTTAGAACTGTCACAGCAGAGGGCTCTGCAGATAAATAGGGATGGACTAATGAGTCTCAACAAACACTGAACAATACTTCACTGTGTTCACAGAGAGGATGTGACTGTGGAAGGCAAAGATTTGTGTTTCTTTAGTTTTCACAACCACAGGGCCTTTGTTTATATGCAAAGCACCAAGACTTGTGTGTAGCCTGGGCTGCCCTGTCATTACCATACATCCCAGTACATCACTCTGGCTCCGGATGCTTAACCAGTCAGGACTCAGGGCTGTGAGGTTGTTGCCCTCAGAATTGGATTCGTAACCAGGTGTGCAACAGGCCAATAATGACACACTAGAGAGAGATGCTGATTATTTATCTCAGAGCTGCACAAGGCTGGGTGCTCAGTGGTGTTCCATGAATCAAGCTTGGCCACTGGACTTTTCACACTATTATTTACAGGCAGAAATTCAGAGTTACTAACTTTCCAAGCACAGCCCCTGTATTATGATTGATTAGGAATTTCCATACAAGCTACATAACCCCAGTGAACTTCTACACATGCTCAGGAGAAGAGTCTTGACCTGTAGGCATGATTTTTAGTACTATAATGAGCACAGTTCAGCTGTAGGATACATGGACTGTATTTTGCCAAGTTAGCAATGTGTGCATAGACATACATCATCATCTTGTAGCTGCATCCTTGTAGCTTGTTAGTTCCTGTATGTCCCTAACTAGGGGATGCTGGCTGCTGCCTGTTCCGCTGATTTAGGCTCGAAAGCACACGAAGATCTTACATCAAAGAACACCCTGATTTATGGCAATTTTGATATACTAAATTTTTTGCAACAAGGTCACACCGCAACAGCGCGGGCAAAGCCAGGGTTAAGGCCCTCAGCAGAGCGGGCTCCGCGCCTCACGAGGGGCAGCCCCGCTCCCCGCGCCCACACAAAATGGCGGCCGCCCCTGAAAGAAGCGGCGGCGGCGGCCCCGCCTGAGGGAAGGGACGCGGAGCCCGTCTCGCTTCCCGCCCTCCGCCCCGGTATCGACATCGTCTCCGCCGTCCGCCCCCTCCTCCTCCGCCTGCCGCGGTGGTGAGTAGGGGAGCCTGGCGCAGGAGGTCGTTCCCGGTCCCTGGGACGTGCAGCTGTGAGGCGGCCGCAGCTCCCCCCGCCCGCCATTATGCCGGCGGGCGCCTCCGAGTGACGCGTCTCCTTCTCCCCCCCCCAGCCCTCCCGTCAGCCCCTGTCACGATAGTCGCGGTTCCCCTCGGGGAGTCGGGGAGGGAGCGAAGGCCGCGGTCGGAGCCAGGGGGTGAAAATGAGCGAGGGGGTGGCTGGGGCTTGTCCGTCCCAAGGCATTCCCATGTCCATGCCCGTGAGTCAGAGGATCCCGGCTGGCAGACACTTGGTTTCGCTGTGTTGAGTCATTTTGTTTCTATGCCGGGAGCAAAGTACCAGCAACATGCTCATAGATCCTGGTTTTCCTCATAGACAGGAATGACACCTGAGGGCAGCAGGGGAAGGTGACACGTGTCTTCCCCAAGGGACACCTGCAGTCACTCTGGACTGGTTGTACTAAAAGTGAAAGGGAAAAATAAATCACACCTTGTTTTATTTTCAGTGATACTCGACAGGGATTTCCTTCACTGTCGGAAGGATTGGTATCTTGAAACTGCAACCGGGTGCACTTGTGACTGTGACCGTTTTGTGCAATGCAGCTGTTGGCAAACAAATACACAGTATCTGTTCAGGAGCAATGAAATAATGATTCAGAGTTTCGTGTTTGGGGGGTTTCTTAATGCCTCTCTGCTACTTTTTTTCTTTGTTGCAGGGTAACCAGCCAAAGAAGTTATGAATATCATCTGTGGTCTAAAGCTGCCGGGCAGGAACTGTGCTTTCTCTCATTTGGCATCTTTGAGCAAGCAGGGGAAGTGCAATAACCTCTCTAGGTCTTACACAGCATGGTGCCGAACTCACATCAACAGATTTAGATGCCAAAGGCTGGATTTGAGTGGAAATACTAGAAATTGTTTTTTGACTGGAAACCCTGTCTGCCACAGAAACTTCATCAGTAAAGGACCGAAGTGTGTTTTGAATGTCCCAAATACAGGAGTGTACAGGAATGCACACCACAGTTCGGGAATGTTTTGCATCCAGTCCTCTCGGCCACAGGGGGAGAAGACCACATCCCTCCGGATCTGTTCCGTAGGGGAACTCCCACATCACTTTTTTGCTTGGAATGTTCACATCATCAGGTCTCTTCGCACATCACCATCATTTCAGGCTGCGCCAGTTCCTCTTTTCTGGATCATTGTTAAGCCAGCTCAGAAATTACTTGCCATCATTCTTGGCAGGTAAAATACTGTTACTTTGCTCTCAGTGCAAGACCCCATCATGCAAAGTGTGAGTTTGTGGAGGATGGCAGGTGTGTTTGTGGTATTGTTTGACTGACAGTTTGCTCAACAAGAAGGTTTTTTTCCATTTTCAGAGGTGTTAGGTGTATCTTTTGCTCTTTTCCTTCTCATTTACATGTGGTAGAGGAAGGTGAACCAACACACTGAGGGGCATTCCTTCTTCTCATGTTCGAGGGAAGACATGGAGTGGAGTAGAAGCCAGTTATAATATAACCTTCCATAAGCTGCTACATGAGATGAAACTATAACAGAGAATACAGCACGGACAGACACTAACAAATTTCTTTTTAACTATGTCCTAAGTTAACACTATTTGTATCTTACAGGAGCATAAGAAATTGGTGGAAGGCACTTCCTCCTAATAAACGGGAACTGTTTAAAGAAAGTGCAAGAAAAAATAAATGGAAGATCCTCCTGGGTGTCAGTAGCTTAGGAGTTGTATTTATCATGTTCTATTTTACTCACTTGGAGGAGACACCCATCACTGGGCGTGCTCGACTGCTGGTGTTTGGGAAGGAGCATTTTAGGGAACTGTCACAGATGGAATATGAGATGGTAAGATTTTAAAGAAAAAAATTAAATACTCTAGAACTGTTAATGCTTTTTTTCTTAGGTGATGAGATAACCCCATTAATGAGATGGGCAAACAAACCTTGTGGTGTCCTTGATAAGTCTTGAAGTTCACACTCAAAACCCTGCTGAGCCCCCCCATCTGTTACCTTCTCCTCTTGTTCCCATCCTTTTTAAGAGTTCCCTTTCCATCAGGGGCACATTAAAGCCACATGACATGCATGTAACAAACATTTCTGTGTTACTGTAATTGAACAGAATTTCGTAAAAGAAATATGGAAATCTGGTAGGATCTTAGAAGAACAGGTGTATGCTGAGATTTGTCTCAGTTTCTGAGCTGATTGCACCATTCTTTGGCACTTGTCCTCTCTTTGAAGCTGTCACTTTGTAAGGTAGTACTCTCTACCTGCATTCTGTTCTTTTTTATTTATTTGATTATCTCATTATTCTTTAATTTCCTTCTTTTAAACTGCCTATTTAAACTGTCCAGAACTAGTTTCTGTAGCTTTGAGTTCTGTGTCTTCTTGTTCTAAAGTCAGTGAAACTTGATAAACCATATCCAAATGTCACTACAGTCCTTTCTCTCAGATATGAGTTAAGAACAGAACAAGTACAAGGATATTTTCAAAATACATATTTTGTATAAATTTGCCCACCTTACAAATTACAAGAATATTCAGATAGGCAAAAATTACAAATTCAGATGGAAATTCAAGAGGGGATACAAAGGTTCTCTGAATCATGATGCCAAGTTTAACTATGTTTAGGAAAATGCCAGGTACAGGAGGCTGTGGCACCAAGTTTATGATAACTTATTTTTGATCTGTGATCAATTTACTTTCTTTTAAATTTATTATTCTTTTACTTGTGGGTCTAAAAGGCTGAACTCTAAGGTATTGGCTTTGGCTATATAAAAGAAAAATGTATTGAAACTTAGTTTTATCTAAGTTGTGTGTAGCCACTAGATTAGTTTACTCTTTAGTCATTCACTGTGTGTTTGTTCTGCATGGCAATCAGTGAATTTTTTTTTTTCAGTGGATGGAGGAGTTCAAAAATCAGATGTTGCCTGAGACAGATGCAAGATACCAGGTTGTGGAGAGAGTTGTTGGGCATTTGTCTGAAAGCAATAAGGACATCCCAGAGGTCTCAGCACTCAAGTGGGTGATCCACGTGGTGGATGAACCAGGTGTAAATGCTTTTGTGCTTCCAGTAAGTTGAACACAATACAAACATTATTAATTATGTTGAAACGGCATTTATGTGTCTTCCACTTAATTTTTATTCACTTTTTTGTTTACAGAATGGTCAAGTGTTTGTTTTCACTGGATTGCTCGATGCAGTTTCTGATATTCATCAGCTGTCATTTATTTTGGGACATGAAATAGCTCATGCTGTGCTGGAACATGCAGTAAGTTTTTAAAGAAAGTTGTCTGATATTCTTAAATTATTCTAATCAATTTAATTGTGATCATATTATACCAACCAAGTTTTCAATGTGACTCTAATTAATGAAAAATGGAATTTGAAATGTCTGGTCTGCTACAGTAGATCCTTATTATTGGTGTAATACTTAATAACTGTCAGAAGGCCTGTACTGGTCCCTGTTAGCACAAAGTCTGCCAGTGTTTTTTTCACAGCTACAGTGGTGGATTATGGCTCACTTTTAACAGTCATGTAGAACTTGGTCTGCAGATGCCTCTCTTATAGCTCAGATGTAAAGAACTGGAGGTACTCAGCAACTCAGTTTGTTACTCCTATACTTGTTAATACCTACAGAAGTGGATATACTTAAAAAATTATCCTAAAACCCATAGTGTTTTTATTATAGTTACACACTGGTTTAGAATGTCAAATTCTGGAATGCTTGGAGCTTGATTCTTGTGATTTTGGGTGAGCAACAGTTCACAATGTTGTTTCTTGGGCTCAGTTGAGCCAACTACCCCCTTGAACTTCTAAAAAATGCATTTCTCCTCATAAAAAGAACTTACCTTGTTTATGTGGAACCTGCATCACCCAGCTGGCATAAAGAGAACTATTGCATGATCCCACTTGTAAGTGCTCAGATCAATTTGTTACATGTCAAATAGAGCTCTGGAAAACAGAATAATTTCAGTTTATTTCTTCAGGATCTCTCAGATTCTGAAATGAAAGCAGTGCAGCAGAAAACCAAAGATAAATACATTATGTCTACTGTCCCCTATTCCCATTAGGGATCCTGTCTCAGTGATGTCTCTCTCTTCTCAAATTAATGTAAAGAACAGTCTTTGAGGTCTCTTTATAGATTTTTCATTCCAACTGAGGTGTTTCTTGGCCTTTTTACTGAAGAACTCTCTGTATGTCATTCCCATCTTACCTCCAGCTTTGAGTCTCTCAAACAGGGTGATGGCCAGATGTGTTTGCTCCAGCTGTATTCCACAGCTGCTGTGGATTCCACACTGAAAGTACCTTGTATCCAACTGGATTTTTTTATTTGTTCAAGCAGGGAATCTTGTGCCCTGTTCCTGTGGCTGCGTAGAAAAAAACCCAAAGCTGTGATTTTTAAAATGTTTCCAAATTCTGTTGTGTTCTAAAGAAATGTCAGACTGTAAGGAATGAAAATGGGACAATCTCTGGTTGCAGGCAGAGAAAGCCAGCCTGGTGCACATCCTGGATTTTCTCTCCCTCATCTTTCTCACCATGATTTGGGCCGTCTGTCCTCGGGATAGTTTGGCAGTTGTTGGCCAGTGGATTCAGAGCAAGTTGCAGGAGGTAAGACTGACATTTTGGGTTATCCTCCCTGACTTCCTCGGAAAGACATTTTTAATCTTAATTTTAACGATAATTTTGAATCTTTCGCTACAGTAAATAGTATGTTTGGGGAAAAAGGCAAGAGGAGAAATATAAGCAAAAACTAATATTTGAGTAGGAAATACATTTTTAAAAATCTGATTCTGCTGTAGTTGGTACTGATTTGCATTTGTCATCATGAAGAACTTTAGATCTCCCTACATGACTTGGTTGAGCTGCACAGGCTCCAGGTACCAGCTGCCAATTAAAGCAGATGATTATCTTTTAGAAATGTAACTTGCCCTTTAAGTTATGTATGTTGAAATGCCATGTTTTTCTTTTACCTAGTTGTTAAATTGTTCCTAAAGCAAACAAAATATATGGAGTTCTTTAGATGTATTGTTAGTGGTAAGAATGGTTTCTTTGAGATTAAAATTTGAGATTAAAAATTTGAGAATCTAAACACTCCTTAAGAGTATTTAAATCATGCTATAGTAAAACTTACTAAATAATCTTTTCAACCAGCATATATTCCAACAAAGTAAAATTCAGAGGCTCTGTGGTGCCAATTTTCTTCCACAGTCTAATTTTCTCTCTGCCTTTGGACAGTTACTGATTCATTTATTTTTTATAAAAATGTGTTTTTTAAAAATAAATTTTGCTTAGATCATAAAACTTGAATCCGAATTTAAGGGGAAGAGCTCTTTGATTACTTGGGCTTGATGCTTTTCCTGAGATTTCCCCATGACATTAAACAGAACCAATCTGTTTTGGTAGTTCTTATGCTAATGAGGAGATATGTGGATTCTGAACATAAATTATCTCTAAGGAGCTGGGATATTTTGTACAAGTAGCTGAGAAACCAATACATTGATGAACACTGGCCAGCATTTTGAAGAGCTGAATTTGGCAAAGAACGAGTGTGAATCAATCCTGAGACTGCTCATAATTCAGACAGCAAGATTCCACCCCCTGTCAGCATCTCTTCTCCTGTCCTAGGCTAACTGCATGGATATTTGGGAATCATGGACTGGAGTTGTGCTTTAGGTTGCAAATGGATCGGGGTTTAAGCTCATAGTCCTGGTGTGCTGTAAGAAATATGTCTCGTGCTGTACAGCAGTGTGCTGGGTTAAAAGGCTGATCCAACTCATCTTCAGTAATATTGGAGTGATTAATACTTGCAGACCTTTCACCCCAGATGAGAAAGGTGCTGAATGGAAAATTTCATTTCTTTCAGTCACCCGGGAGTGCAGTGTCTGTTTGTTTTCTCCATTTGACATTTGCCTCTTGTGCTTCCAGGAAAGTGAACCTTTCTGCAAACTTTCTCAGGATATCTCTTTTCCTCTTCTTCCATAACTGTATTTTGCTTTTTAAAGCCTTAGCCTCCTACTCTGTGAAAGGGCTATTTAAGCCACATTGCAGTACTTGCTTCTCTCTGTATATTTGTTTTTCTCTTATGTCCTAGAGGCTTAACTTTTTGACCTACTGACTATTGTGTATATTTTATTATTGACTCTAAGTAGTTCTTAGTGATTCTTTGTAGGTCTTTGGGCATGTGAGCTCCAGTTCTGCCTTTCCCCCAAAGGCTGCTGGGTTTGCTTTCCTTGATAAATTGTTAAGTTCCCTTATGCTGTTCAGCTATGGTTGTTCTTTAGTCATGTATTTCTGAACTGAAGCATGTTGGCTTTGTTATACAGTAGCTGTTATTTTATATGGGAACTAAAGCTAGGAATTATTCTTAGAATAGCTCAAAACATAGCTTTGAGTTTTGCTCATGTCCTGCACATAAATATGTACAGCTGCAGTCTCCACACTCCTTTCCTTGTCCACCTCACACCATCAGATTTGTATTCCACAGACAGCTCTAGTAACTGTTTGAAAACTCAAATCCCTCTTATTATGTCCAATTTCAGACAAGGATTTTAGATCAGTTTGTGGTTCTAATTTTTCATTCCAGCACATTCACAGTAGTTTTTTTAAACCATTTCATTTTTTCAGTAGCAGATTAATAGTAAATACTATGTGTGAGATGATTCTGGACTCTTTTTTATGTAACCCATTTAATTTCCTTGTCTAAAAAATATTTAATAATTAAACAAATAGTTTGTTTGGCTAAGTGGGAAATGGTGCTTCAGGAATACATGACAGACCAGCCAGGGACATCTTTGCTGTTTAGTGAACATATGTGCACCAGCAGACCTGGATTTTTGAGGCAGTAGAGGTGTGTATTCCCCTTCCAGGAATGACTTTATCATCAGAGGATTTAAAAAATATATTTATAATTGCAATATTTAAGATCTGTATAGAAACCAAGAATTTAGAAAGTGACCTCATATAAGTGCTTACTTACCAACCAGAGTATTTGGCTTTAAAAAAACACTTCAGAGGATCAGCTTTGTTTGGCTTCTATTTTTGAGCTAGTAAAGAAAAACTATCACTGCTACTTTGGAAAGAAGCAAAAAGTTACAGTTCCCTTTCTGTGCTCAAGGGATTGCTTCCCTTCTTTGGTGCTCCTCTTTTCAAACTGGTTTGTGTTGTTTGGGTTTTGGTGGGGTTTTTTTCCCCTGAAACTTATAAGGATTTCTGCATGGAAACACTGGTGGCTGCATTCCACACTGTGCACTGTTTGCCATGCAGAGTAGATGATAGCAGGCTGAAAGGCAGTCATCAGAAAAGTTTAGGGACCCACTGGAATTTTTACCTACAGTTGCTACAACAAAAATCTTGGTGTCAATGAAAGAGTGAAGTGGAAAAATTCTAGTGTAAAGTTGGTATTGAGCCTTCAGTTGCTGCAAAATGGGACTGGCTGATGAGAGTGGCCATGAAAATAAGTGTAATTTGAATTGATTTCCACTAAATACAGGATGAATGAGTTACATAGAATGGAATTAAAGATTACATTAAGAAAATTAATACTGATCATGTACAATGTGAACAAGACAGATAAACCCCTTTTCTTATGGGAAGGTTAGAAAGGCAGTTACAATGCTCCACCTTTGTGCACATTCAAACCCAAAAATAGAGCTTTGATGTGCTTCTTTCCAGTTCATGTTTGACAGACCCTACAGCAGAACACTGGAGGCTGAGGCTGATAAAGTGGGACTTCAGTTTGCAGCAAAGGTAACTGGGGTTGGTTGGTTTTATTGACAATGTTTTCAGTTTCTGTTTAAATTGAAGGGAGTTTCACACTTCAGACAGAGGTAAGCTGAGAATTTTTGAAGATCTGTAGATTTATGAAGTGGGGGGAAATAAAACAGTTTTTAGGGAAAGACAAAGTCATGCTGTCTAAATGCAGGTAAGAAAATAGAAGTTTGTAAAGTTGCACATTAACTGCACAGTGTATTTTCCGTGTAGTTTATTATTATTAGAAGAAAAACCCACATATTTATAACAAGGAGAATGCTAAACCGTAAGTTGGTTTTAATTGTGTGTAAAGATTTAAACATTTAGCCTAAATTCAGCCACAGGAACAGTGTAACTTTGCTAAAGTAAGACAAAAATTTGGCCAGAAGCTACTCAGCATTTTTCTCAGAATTTATTTTTTCAGTTATTTTTCCCCCCCTCTGGATTTTAATTCTATATTAAAGAAAATAAACCAACTTTTTGGTTTCTAGCAAAGTGCAGTATAGAGCAAGGTGTCAGATAACAGTGTGAGCAGCACCATCTAGTGTTAATATTTCATAAGGAAAACTTCCTTTTCTTAATAATTATTTATATTTCTTCAAGGAAGAGTTTTAAAATTACCTTTGATTTTGAGATTGAAACTGCATTTTTAATTTAAAGTAATTTAAGGGAGTAATACAATCTATAAAAAAACCATAATTGCTGTGTTTGTGCTCAGTGTTTTGTGATACCAAAGATTTAGGGCCATACCAGAAAGAAACAAGCACAGCATTTCTCTGCTTGTGCAGGTAATCTTTTTTTTAATAAAAATTTTAAGAAATAAATTCAAAGAATAAGGCAGCACTACTGTATTTCGGGGGGGGGAGGGAAAGAAGTGATTTTCTTACCTTCTGACAACTTCTAGTCTTTTATTTTCTTAACAAATAAAAGTCAGTGTAAGAAATCATGTTATTTTTTTTCTCCTTTACTTAAATGCAAAAATAAAGGAGTCTGTTAGTGATACACAAAAGCTATTCTAAAAGTTACTGTTCCATGACTTTCTGTGGTTAAATATATACTTCTGTGGAAAGAGGCAGGAATTCTGCAGAATTACTATTTTCATCTGTTATGGGTTACAGAGATCACCCCTGAAAAAAGCATGTAATCACTTACAGAATTGCCTTTGCAGCTCATTTTTAGAGCTATTTAAGGATGAATTATTGTCACTTACTATTTTTGACTCTAAACTTCTTCCTGTAAATTTGCCTATATCTGTGGAGATGATTAATTTCTTCTTCTGCTGTACTTTATGTAACAAATATAACTTAGAATTCACAGCTGAGGGGTTTTTTGAAGAACAAGTACATGCCAGAATTTGTGAACCTCTTTTTCTCCTGCATTGTCTAGTTCAGATATAAGTTTTTTTTAAGATCAGTGGAATTACACAGATGTTAAAAGGAACAGATCCAGTGTGTGTCTGCATGAGTTTTCATGTTGTATTTAGCTATTTGCAGCAGGCTTTTCCTGTCAGGTGTGAGAAGGACCATCTAAACAACCTTCAGAGACTTAAAATTTCATAATTCAGTATCTATTAGAGTGTGTATTTATTAGATTAAAAATGTGGTGTCCACATTTGCTCCCTGTTTTCAGGCCTGTGTGGATGTCAGAGCGAGCAGCGTGTTCTGGCAGCAGATGGAATTGGCAGAAACCATCCAAGGGCAGCCCAGGATCCCAGAGTGGCTTTCCACACACCCTTCCCATGAGAACAGAGCGGAGCATTTGGACCGGCTGATCCCACAGGTGAGCAGAGCTGCAGGGAGCATCTCTCCCACTCAGGAAGGTTTGATATTGGTTCAGGAGCTACTTTGGGATTGATTCACAATCTGCACTTTTAGCACTGGGCTTATCTTTCTTTCCATCCTTCCAGAAATTCTCTGCTACAGAGCTCTCAACCTTAAAGGTTTTTTAAATGAGGAAAATTACGATAGCACAGATAAAATGTAATTACATTCCAGGATTGATTTATTTTTTTTTTCTGATTTCTAATCAAAGTATAGTCTTTGCTTTTGAATGGCCTTCTCCTATAGATGTGACAGTGTCAGGATCTCAACCACTCTTTCCTTTTTTTTTTTCCACTTTGGAAGCCAATTTTTAAGTTGGATCCCTAAACTGTGGTGAGTTCTCTTGCTTTTGTAGCTTTACCTAGGCTGTCAAATAGAGAGTGCTCCATCCTGCCCCCTCACTGCTGTGACACTGAACACACCTCGAGTAGCTGAGCTTCAGAAGGATGTCAGATCCCCAGGAGAAGATTTCCTGAGAGCACATTAGGGAGCAAATTTTACTTCACTCCAAGGAACTTGAACTAATTCACACAATTGCCCATCAATCTCAGAGGAATGCCAGGTGGAAAGCTACTGGGGGATTATCTTTGTTTGATGTACTACTTGTTGATAGCTTAAGGACAGAGAACTTTTGAGGTTTAGTAATCTTAGTTTGTTTACTATTTCTTTAAATGTGGGTGTTTTAACTACAGAAAAATAAAATTGATTTTTTTGCCTAGGTTTTTTTTTTGTTTGTTTTGAAATAGAATGTTAAAGCATCTCAAAAGCACCTCAAAATGACACTGTTTTTCAGCAGCTAAACTGTGTTTGGAAATACTCTTTTTTATACCAACTAGTGATTTCTTCTTTTTTTTTTTTAAATTCTCAATCACCTAAAGTCTTTCTCAGTTCCAAACTGTAAAGACAGTTGAAGATGTATTGGCAGAGAGAGCACTAAAATGTTGAGGTGTTTGCTGACTTCAAAGGAGAAAGAAAGGTTTTCACGAATCCTTTGATGAGGATGAATACAGTAAATATTGTAAATGGTGGCATAAATCAAAGTCAGCATTAGGGGTAGGAGGCTGGAGACTGGCTAGACTGAATATTTTAAATTAATATACACAAAGTCTGTACTTTGCAAAAGCAGGGTATGACTTTTTTAGATGGATTTTTAACACATTAGAGCAGCTGAATAGAAAATGATACTTGTTGTGGAGCCTTAGTTTTAGGTAGATTTGACATTAAGGGTTCAGGAATGCTTATTTTCATATAGTTGTTGACTGGCTTATAAAGAGGTAACAAAATAAATTAGTTCTTGTGTTCTGCACCTGGCCTGTTAAATAACTGAGCAGCTGTGTACAACTGTTATTTCTGCCTTATCTCTCATAGTTTAGCAGGTGGAGCAACTTCAGCTTTTTATAGATACTCTCTCTTCCAAGAGCAAGGGAGGCTGGGAAGTTTTCTTCCAAAAGATAGTTGAGGGGGACGTGTTTTTGTTTGCCTTTTACCTTAAACATTCTTTGGAGTAGGATGAGAAAAAAGACTTCCTGTCTTTAACAAGTTGACTAAGTGAGGTTGGCACTACAAATGTGGAATAAAGATGAAAGGAAGTGTGTAGAGGTGTTGTTGGAGGCTTCTTGTCTGAGACATTGACTCCCTTCATCTGGGAGCTGCTGCCTGGAGGCTGCACCTCAGGCATTTAAGGGAATGCCAGGGCATTATTGTTGTTCAATATCAGCATCTTTTTGTTCAGTTGTTCACATGCTTAAAGCTTTTTAGAACAGTATTTTTACCATATGTTAATAGCCACTAGATACTCAGAGCCCAGGGAGAGAAGCCAGATTTCAAAAAAGGCCTTTTAATCTCTAGTATCATTCTGTGAAGAAACTGGTACTTCTTAACACTCGGTATCAGATCCATGGTGAGCATTGTTGTGTTCATGTGCTGCTGGTTTTGGGGACAATACAATATCTATTATTAGACCAGCTACTGTAGCTGGGACAAATTGGGACAAGTTTTTGGACCTCTCAGGCCACGCTGATCTTTCTCTACAGACTTTTAAGCAAGTTCACAATAAAATGTGACCATATGAAGTGAGAGTTTTTCTTCAGGTAAGGAAATGTCACATCTCAGTGAGATGACTGAACAGTCCCAGGAAATGTAAATTAAAGCAGGAGCATCACAGGGGTTCTCTTTATATGTA
The DNA here is from genome assembly GCF_003945725.1 of Corapipo altera. Classification (NCBI taxonomy): domain Eukaryota; kingdom Metazoa; phylum Chordata; class Aves; order Passeriformes; family Pipridae; genus Corapipo; species Corapipo altera. The sequence goes on along the minus strand of NW_020884899.1, from coordinate 10,697,304 downwards.
ATTAGAAGACAGGGAACAAATCAAATGACCATTGAAGAACTTGCATCTGGTTCTGTGAGCAAGTTGGAACCTACAGCCAAGCTGAGGAACTGGTAAATAGTGAGCTATGAGCAGTTACAGAGTGGTGCTGTCCTGGAAATGAAATAAAGCAAATGAAAAAGATTTACCATGTTTTTAAAGCAGTTCCCCTTCAGGGAGAGCTTTGGATTTTAAACTAGGAAAACAGAGTATACTCTTAAATACGAAACTGAAATCTCTTAGAATTCCTGCCTGGAAGGTGGTGAGATACTCGATGAAGGCCTGTGCATTTGATTTTCAGAAAGAGAAATCTTAAAATGATTTTGTAATAGTGGGGAGGGTGCTTAGTGTTGCTCTGGAGAGAAAAATCACGGAATTGTAGTGCCAGAGAGAAGTTCTTGGATAACAGCACACTGAATAAAGCAGAAGGTTATCTACTGAGCCTTTCCTGTGACACTAAAATTCATCTTGACATGACATTTGATTTTTTTTTTGGCATCGTGTTGTTGGCTCAGATTCCATTTTTGATTCCCTGTAACTCACATTTCCCACTCTTCCTTGTAGAAATGCCATGGTGAGATCATTTAGAGACTAATATTAAGTTGGGATACATCAACTCCACTGCTTGTCTTGTTTGCTAGGTCAATTAACTTGTCAAAGAAAATGTAATTAATTTACTCTGGCAACACCTGTTCTTGTCAAATCCACCTTGGCTGTTTGTTACTTCTATTAATTTTTTGTGTAGCTTTTGATTATTGCTCAATCTGCTGCCTTGTGGATATGGAAGATACATTTATTTTGCTTTCTTTTCAAAAATGGGTTGGTATATTTGCCCTTTGCTTATGATATGGAGATTATTTCAGATAGTTCTAGTACTAGAATATGTTAATTAAGCCCTATCAATGTGAAAACAAGAATAAAAACCACTGACCTGCACTTCTATCCTCCCCATAAAATTGTTAAATATTCTGTCACAATTTCTTCTTTCTGTGCCAATGGCAGTGAAAGAAGTATTAGCATTATATATAAGCTGCTTTTCTTCTTTATCAAGTAAAGTCTATCAATTCTTTTAATCATCTTTTACTGCTATTTCATTAATACTGTAAGGGCTCAAGATACAGCAGGTAGTCTGGTGTCTGTGACAGTGTGAAGGATTAATGCTGGGAACTAAAAATTCCTTATTTCTCTATTTGTCTCCTGGTAGGCTTTACATGAAAGTGATAGGATGAGGCAGATACCCCTAATTCTTATGCCTTCCCTGCTCCCAGCACGTTGCAGGAGGTGACTGTGATTGTATTGATAAGAAAAACAGCTTCACCTGTGATACTTTCCAAGCAATAGCTTGGATATTTGATCTGGGATCTCCTGAACCAGTGAGCAGGCAGGGGGTCTTTATTGTGAGCAGCAGTGCTGTGCTCTTGAGGTTAACCTGGAAAGAACAGCATTAAAATCCTCTCACTTCCCAGGTGAATCTTCATACTCACTCCAGCTAGTTAACCTTGGCTCATTCTGTCTCATTTACTGAGAAAGCTCTTCAGTAAAAACAGTCAATAAAACATGTTCTTATTATAATATCAATATGCATGTGCTTCACTGGGAATGCTTTTAATTGTACTCTGGTTACCCAGGCTGTCAAAACCCAATCTACTCGAGCAATATTAAATTACCAGATTTGAAGTTACCAGTGATTTTGGAAATGCAGACACCTGACCATGTTGAGCTGGTTTATCTTTCAGGAGAAATGATGTTTTAAGCTCCTCAGCCTGTAATTGGCATTTTAATGATGTAAAAACGTTAACTCTGAAGTGCTGTTTTTCACCTTTGCTGTCGTGACTTTACTATTTTAGGTAAGTGAAGCCATGGAAATAGGCCAGGCACTGTATAGCCAGGAAAACACAGAGGTACAAAATTGCCAAATTAGCTTAAAAGAGGATTAGTTTGTCCTTTCCAGGATGCAGCCTAAATCTTTGTATTTCCATTTGCCTTGAATAACACTGCTTGACATTAATGCAGTCTTGCAGCAGGTTATGTTCTAGAGAACAAGAGAAAACTCTTGGTTTGTCATAAATGTCAGTTTAGAAATTAATTGGTCACTGAAGCAGAAGAGTGTTCACAGTATAGTTACATTTGGTGACTATGTAGAAGATCATGCTGTAGAAAAACAAGCTGTGAAAGCTTTATTCATATTTTTTAAAAGTTAGACAAGAGCAATATTTCATGCCTAATCCAGACTTGTGTATCCAGTAATTTAAATGTTACATTTCACCAAGAAATGGCTGGAGAGACTCTTGCTACATTCCTGGAATGGGTCTTTTTCCAAAACCAGTTGTTAAATTTAAAATATGTTTGGTTCTAGGCATTTACAGCAAACTCTATCAGTTTACTGTAGTAAAGTTAGGGAGAAATAGGTTTTGAAACCTCTTTATACAAAGAAATGAGTTAAGAAGCTCTGCTCTTCTATTTTAAAATCTGCTGTAGTAAGATGTTTCCAGTGTCTCCTGTGGAAGAATAGCAGAGTGTTTCAAAATGATGGGCTAATGCTTATGCATACCTGTGCTGGAATATTTGATTTGTTACCTCAGCCAAAGCTAGTGATTAGAAAACAGATTAAAAATTTCTGCTCTGTTCAAAGTACAATTCTAGGAGTGCTGGGAAAACTGTTACTTTCTTCCTCCTCTTTAATCCATCTGGAAGGAATGACTTGACCCACACTTTCTACTGACAGTCCTGAGTCCTGGCTGGGATGCACCTGGATACAACTCAGGCCAGGTCTGACTATTACTTTTCAAGAATCCATGATTATAAAGTGAAGTGGAATAAAATGTGCATTTGAACTTGTTTTCCCATGAAAGGATTAAAACCAAAGCAGGATGTAAATCTGCCCATGGTTTGATGCTGTTAATTGAGGCCAAGATAAAGGTCTGTGTACAACCCCTGCATCAGTTAGTTATGTGCCACACACACCAGGAGCTGCCTGTTTGTGTGGTCTAATTAATGCATGTTCAGGTTTATTACAATGAACACCAACTTCAGCATCCTTTAAACCAGCTGACTTTTTACAGGTTGATACCACTTTCCCCACAGTGCCTTTGAGACATGAGATTCATCCATTGTCACACCTTCAGTCCCCACAGCACAGGATGATCTGGGGGGAATGTGCCTGTGCTAATGAATTTTGTCTCTCTGGGGAATTCTTTGTCTCCCTCGTGCCTCTGCTTTCTTATCTGTAAAATGGAAGCAATGGCACTTACTCAGTGAGCCTAAAGTTTGGTCTCTTACTACTAATCTTTTTATTCAGGTAAATTTTTACATTCCAGAGATGTTATTTTCTCCTAATACTTGGAAGCTGTGTATCCAAATAGTTCTTAGAGATGAGATCACTTGTGTAACTGGACCTTAACTATACTGATGAACTATCTCTGTGCCAAACACTTAAATGTCCATTATGTTATTGGAGATTTTTCCCTCCTTTTTTGAGTCAGGCAGCTATATATAGTTACATCAATAATAGAACATACCTGATGAAGTAAATAATTCAGAGACCTTTTTTGCCTGATGCAGTCATTTTCATTTACATGAAATATAAATATAAAAATGTTAAGCTGAGAAGCAATAATAGCTATGGGCTAGATACACCCTCACTTAATTAGGTGGATTTCCTGCTGGGATTCTTCTTCTTTCTGAAGCATTTTAGAATATGGATTGATTCAACATTTTTCTTCAAAGTAACCTGAAAGGGTTACACAAAGTTCAATTTACCTGTGAATGTAAATTAAAAGGTAAAATGTACTGATGTGCACAAGTATCACACAAAACAGAGAGCTTCCTATCTATTTATGCTGTGCCTTTTACAGTATCCATCCTTGGAGACACTGTGAGAAAATCATTTCATTCTTCATTCTTCATTTTCCCCATTGTTTTACCACATTGCTACATTTCTTTCTTCACAGGAGTTCTTGGGTTCTGTTGGAAAGTTGTTCAGTAACAACTCAGGCTCAGCATTACACTCACTAAGCTTTATGTACAAATGCAAACCTTGTGGAAAGCCAAGCCACTGACTGAAACCCTTTTTGTTTTTCCTGTTTAAATGAGCTTGATTTGTTTTCCTATGTGTTCACAGGCTCTTAAAATAAGAGAGAGCTGCAATTGCCCATCTCTTTCTGGACCAGATCCTCGCCTTATTTTCAAACTTAACATGCAACATCTCCTGGAATCGTCTAAAGATCGAGAAGCCCCAAATTCTACAAAACAAGATCCCTCAAAGCCAAAACCAGACTTTGCTCACACTCAAAAAGTGGAAGATATGCCTGTAACTTTTGCAGTTAAACCTACAAACTAATGACAATGATTTTCCCTTTTTATGGAACTGGTGGTCCCTGAAGGTCTGTCTTATAACATAAATTTGTCTTTGAACCATAAAGGAGATGTAGCCACTCGGATTCTCCATTCTTTTTATGTGATCCCTCACTCAAAGCAATAAGGAACCATGCCCACACAAGAAGAGCAGTGTGTTGGAGCAGAAAGTTTCTTATTCATTAAGAGTTACTAAAATAAATCACTTCTCAGGGGAGAGATAATCTCATACAATCCAGTGACACAGTGTAATTTTCAGCTTTATCAGGCTCACCTTGATCAGAGGACAGATGAGCCAGAAGCATCCCTAAAGCAGAGGGAAAAGTAAAATTTTCATCACTTAAGTTGTCTGGTTTATCTTGCCATAATTTGGGTTAGATCTACTCAGCTTCATTTGAGAAATAATGAGGAGAGCTCACTGCCTGCTCCACATCCAGGCTGTTTAAAAATATTAAGCTGAGAAGTGATAATAGCTGTGGGCTAGATACACCCCCACTTAATTAGGTGGATTTACTGCTGGGATTTTTCTTCTTTCTGAGGCATTTTAGAATGTGGATTAATTCAACATTTTTCTTCAAAGTAACCTGAAAGGATTGCACGAAGTTCAGTTTAAAAAAAAAAGGAGTTAAATAATTTTCAGGGGAGTCTTTCTTTTGAAAGAAGCACTGAAAGAACCACAGTTTGTAGCACTAGGATGCTTTGCAAGGATGGCTGTTATCTTTTTTTAAATGATCAGGGTGCCTCATCAAAGAGCAGGTTTGCTGCAACAACATTTAATTTGGATATATCCATTTGGATAGAAACGATTGCTGATGTGGAATATATTATGTAGTAAGACAAATATAAGATTTTTTGACTGCACAGCTTTTGCAGCTGTATCCTGTAAAAGGTGACTTCTCTTCAGGAAGCTGGCATCTAATGCTGAGCATCCCTCCCTCCCCAGTCCCCCTGAAGCCACACTTTTTATGCCCTGGAGACCAATATGCACAGTGTAGGTAAAGCTCTGTCTTTCAGGATGGGCCACTGTGACCCAGCGTGGTCATCTCTGTTTGAGTTGTTTGAGCTGTCCTTGCTTTGCAGTTGGTGAAAATACTGAAATGTCCATCTTGCAGGAAGGTGTAGAAAGAGGTGACAGTGAATGAAAATAAAAAAGGGAAATCCTGTTCCTCCAGTTCTTAAGATCTGTTACTTACTTGGATCAAAACTTGTTACTCGGATCAAAACAAAAATCTCATTCATATATGGTAGGGTCTTATATAAAGGAAACAGTAAAAATATTTTCCGGTACATCCTATTTTGAAACATTCTTCTTCTGTATGGAGAAGGGAAGACTTTATCATATTTCTTCAATTAAATCAGAACGCAAGCTTTTAAAAAGGAACCTCCCACCCCATTCAGTACTATCAGTGAATGTAGTTGGGAGAACAGATTGTGAAAGAAGTAATTCTTTCTCTGACTTCAGTCCATGAAGCTGGGTCCTCTGAGAAACACCAGCAACTCCCTTATCTCTCTTCAGAGGTAAGTTGATGTCTCTGTAATGTTGATGATTCTAGGGCTGATTGTATAGGTTTAGATTGGCTGCATATTGCTTACAAGCTGGTTTTAAATCTCTGCTCAGCACTGCTGGCAGGAGGCAGAAGGTCCAGCCTGACCATTATCCATCCATCCATTCTTATTCTTCGTGACAGGACTTTTTGTAGCAGACGTTCAGTGATGTGTTGCAGCATTTGGACATTGTCACCTGAAGGTAAACAGAAAAATACACCATTTAGATTTCCCTGTGGACCTCAGAGTTTATCCTGCAGCACCAAAACCCCAACACTGCTGCTTCTTTCTCGCTCCAGTGTCAGAGCTTGTTTTGTTATCCAGGGCTCCTGCTTGACATGCAACTGGATGCTTGTGTCTGTTAGGAATGAGGAGAACATACTAGAGTTTTACAGTGTTCAAGATGAAGTATGAAACTACACAAATTTAATATTTCTCCTCTCTGCTTTAAGTGACTGAAGTACAGCAGTGGAACGCTCGAGATACAGAGAGAGATTTTAAAAAATTTGGAAGTAGATAGTTTTGTAACCATGATCATGGTGATTTGAGAGAAAAGGTTCCAAGGGAAGGGTAATTGCTTATACTGACAAAAGGATTATGTACTTTTTCGAATTATGGTGGTCTAATAAAACATATTTCTCTCCTTACAAACACACACACACGAGTTAGGCCTCTAAACTCAAACACTCTAGTTTTAAATACAGTTTAAATGGTTTTAAATGTATAATTTTAAATCCAGTGTGTGATGTTGAAAATTTCAGGTTTTACTTTACATTCTGAATTTTCCTTAATACTTTTCTCAAGTGCTTTTGAAGGGTTTATTCTTCCTGCTTCTCTCATGTCCAACACAGAAAATGCCTTAAATTCATCTGCCTCTTGGAGGACACTTTATTTAAAATTCTTACTGAATATTTTATTGCATCTGCCTATATTGCTAAAGTATTTTCTTTCTAGAACAGAGAAATTACAAAAATATTGCTTTCCAAAGGTTTGGGAAGTCATAGTAAAAATTGCACTTTTAAATGATAATTTTCTGTGTGCATATATAATTATGTAATATGTTAATATATAAGCTATAATCTATTATCAGATTATTAATCATAAAAGTTATACTTGAAAAATATATCCCTTAGGAAAATGCTCTGGTTGCAAGCTTCTGATGATCTGTAGAAACTTTTCATTACAGTTGTGTAACTTAAGATGTCACAGGAAAAGCAGATCTAGAAGTGTTGTTGAAGGAACTCAGTACTTGAAAGTCACATGTCATAGAAGAGGGAGAATAGTGGCTAAAGTGAAAAAAGGTGAGAAAGACCAGTAAAAATGCATCTGCATTTCCAGCTCCAGTACTTGGTGCTGTACTTTGCAGCTTCCTGCTGAAAGAGTAAATATATGGTACAAATTCCACTCAGTCTCTTGATTGCTGTAGTGGAGTGTTGAGAGATTTTGTAAGCCAGGAATGTGCATTCAAGGCAGTCCTGCAATAAAAATGGCTCCTTATAACTTTCTGGTTTGTCATGTTTACTCTTTTTTTCTTGTTTTGTTTTTTTCTTTATTTTTTTTTTTTACTTGAAATACCTGAGTGCCAGGAAAGCAAAGCAAACAGCTGTTAGAATGCTCTTTGTTCTTGAATTCTGTTTGTAGTCACTAAGAGAGAACAATCCTGCGAGCTTGATGCTTTTTTCATATATTATGTAGGCTGCCACAGCTTTTCTTTCAGTCTGGTGTTTGTATCTCAATACCCCTGGTTGAAAAACTATTTTCAATGTATTAGTCTGTGTAAGCTGGTTTACAGCCATCCACATTCTCTCTGCTGAAAGTCCTTGTTGTTTTCCAGATCTTGGGAGTATTTGACGGGGGAGCAGGATGATCACAAAGTGTGGTTGGTGGTAGAGGTGGCAGCATAAGACTTTCCTGTCCCAGTATAGCATGTTTTCTTTAGGTTCTCAATCCATATTGCAGAGTGTGGGTTAAACACCTCCAGGAAGGACTGGATATTAAAAACTTGTGTTTCTAGATCACTTGAAGCCCCTCAAAAATACTAGTTTTTCCATAATACCTCTGTAGGTGATCCTTGTAACAGCTGGAGATACCGAGGCTCAGTGAGATTTTAGTTTTAGCAGAGCTCAGCAGAAGTCAGTTAAAAAATCTTGTAAAAAAATTGTTCCTTAGCTTACACTGTAATGTCTGTGTGTGTCTAACAGAGTCCTCACAGCAAATTGAACTGATGGGCTGTCAGTGATTGCTACAATTTGTCTCCTTTCTATGTATCTGCAGAGGTTGGATGTACCTCTTTACCACTAAGATACAGGTTTTTGTTCTTGATGTGGTTATTTCTTAACTACTTTCTCTTAGGTACAAACCTGTTGTTGTTTGCTCACTGCCCATCATCATTAAGGAGCTGATGCCTCAATCTGTTGATGTGGTGGTTATTTATCTCCAAAAAAAGTTTAGTGGTTATTTAATCTCTAAAAAAACGTTAGTCTCAAATTTGTGGTTCCACTGCAAAACCAGGGTTTGCTGGATATCTGTGGTCTCATCAGCTAAAGAGAAAGCCAATAAAAGTTGGCTGCTGTTCTTCCTTTCCCGTGCCCAGCCCCACCTTTTCCTTGTGCTGCAGGCTGAAGCAGCAAGGGCTGCTGAGAGAGGGATCAGGATAAGCAGGATGGGCTCTGAACTGAGCCGAGGACGAGCTGGAATGTTGTGCCTGTGATAACTTTATTGCTGGGGTTGACAATTGTTGGCAGGTCTGTAAAGAGAACTGACTGAGTGTCTCTGGTGTCGCTGCTGCTGCCTACACATATTGCAGCCATCCAGTAAATGTGCTGTTTGATCTCCTGGAGCCTGGGGCTATGTGCCAAACACAGGCCTAGCAGATATTCCTGGCTCTGCTGTTCTGGCTGTGCTGGTTCAAGGCTGCTGCTCCTGGTACGAGCCGGGGGCTCTTGCCCTGATTTATGAACGGGTGCAGAGAATTGTTATCTCCAGCACATAATTTCATTATAACTATTAAACTGAGGTGAAATTGAACCTGTTGACCTGGAAGTGAATGGCTCCATAACATTTCATTAATCCTTTGAGATGTTTAATTCCTGCTAATTTGATATTTCAGATACGATCTCCTCCACAGATATAATGGCTTAATTAGTATACATTACATGATGTCTCATCACACTGCAGCGTGTACAGTATTTATCCACTAAAAAGTAATTCAGTAGAACTCAATTATAATACATTGACTAGAACATAAAAGTTGAAAAGGATATGTGCAGTAGTTATTATATTTTAAACATAAACATTTTTCAAGCAGCCTTCTGTTTGTTGATATCGATCACCTTCTAAAAATGATGCTCCTAAACCTTTTGTTACAGCTTACTATAATATTTCCATTTAAAATGGGATTCTGACAATATTGGATTAATTAACAACCATCACCAACATTTGGTGGGACAACAGTTGACAGAAATCTGATGTGTAACTTAGTCACCTGTATAATATCCTTGATACAGTCTTTCATATTGTTGGAGACCAGCAAAACAGATGTGAAAATGGAGTTTGAAAAACAACTTTCTATTTTCCATGGTTGTCTTCTATATCTTAATTTGATAAAGCCACTGTTGACTGACAGCACTCTTTGGTGATATCTGCCAAAGAAATTTATTTTGTAGCATTCAGCCTACAAATCATTTTACTGAAGTCACCTGTTTCAGAGCACACAGTTTCACGAGGCAGTTCAGAACAGTGGTGCAAGTTGGGACTGCAGGGAACACGCAAAGAGAAAGGTAATAGGTCTTTGGAACCTGGTCATTTTGCTGCTGCCTTCCTGTGGGAAGTCAGTGGAGGCACAGATGTGAAGAAACTCTGATAGCTCATCAGTTCATTTAGCAAGTGGAAATAAAAATTTTGCTTGTGGCATGTGCTGTATGATCTGAGCAGTGAACTTTTTCCTTCAGCTTTCAGTCCCATGTGGACTTTCACAGGAAAAATAGCTGTTAGAACTGTACTGGGACATTTTGTAGACAGCCTTGTGGTCATTCAGTCTTCTGTTTGTAGGGTCAGGTACAAAGACTTTTTCAGAGTGAGTTCCATCAAAATGGTACAGCCTGTTCTCACGAGATGTCGAGGCCACTGCTCTCCAGCTTTTCTTAGGTTCTTATCATGCCTTCCCTACACAATCCAGTGCAGAAAATTCACCAGGTGCCACAGAAATTGGATGGGCAAACCAACAGTTCAGCATCAAGTCAGTGAGAAAAAAGGGTGTGACATGATCCATGCATAAGCAACAGAAACTACTGAAGACTTGATAATAGGGAGCTCTGAAGTTCTTGTGCCAGTTTCATTGCAGGTTCTTCACAGCCTCAAATACCACTTTAGATCTTTTCAAATGGTGGTTGAGATCAACCCAGGAGGCCACAAAAGATGCAAAAATCTGCTGGAAAAGTGGTACCTCTCAACTCCTTTGCTGCCTCTTTTCTAGAATTGCATTTGGATATTTGACTCAAGTGTCAAATAAAATATTTCCCCCAAGATGTTAAAGGATGTTTTTTTCATTTGGATATTGAAGTTGGTTTTGTTTTGTAAGGTCAGTGTGTACAGGATAATACCCAAATTTAGATGACTCCTGCCCCAACCCAGCTGTTTCCCCTTCGATGACTTTGCAATCTAAGACTTGAGTTAATTAAATTTATCTCCTTTTCCTTTCTACAAACATTGATCTATATTGTATATTTCGACTCTGGAGAATCAGAGCTCCTTACTGCTTCCTGGGATACGCTGTCAGATTTATTCCATGCATATCTGGAATAAGTAATGAAGGGAGTAAATGCTGCGGGAAAAACGCAGTGTGACTTTTCAGTCACCAGGTGGCAGCTGGGCTGCCCGAGTCGGGCCTCAAATCCATGGATTCTACACCTGCCTTTTTAGTCCGGATTCAGTAAAATATCCAGGCGATTTTCCCTCTCGGTGTTAACGTCAGTGAGTCCTCCCCGAAGTAAACTTGAAGCATCATCCCTGTGAGCCAGTGAATCTCTTGTGGCTCTGCTAAAGGCTTTCAGTTCTTTATCCAGGTTTCAGACAGCAGCTTTCTGTGAAGTTGTCTGACAAGCCTTACTTTCCTTTAGCAGGAATGATCAGAAAGGAGTGACTAAGTGAAAATGGAAAAATTAACTATGTACCCTTGGATTTACACTTGAAGTAGCTAGTTTTGAGCCCCTGTTCCAAGTCTGGTCTACTTTCCTCCAACTACAGTGTAACAAATGAAGACAGAACATTTTATTTTGGTGCTGATAACATCCTTCTCTCTGTCTAATGATTAAAGCAGGAGCTGTGCTCTGAGGAGATAACAGATATGTTTCCAGAAGTGTTTCTGATATCTTGGGCCTGGTTTTTTTTCTTCCTCCACAGCCTCTCAGCCAGAGTGAGGCTTCTCCATGAGGGAGAGAGAGCCGGGAGCTGAGGTGACCACAGTACTGACTGGTCACCTCACAGCAGGGTGAGCAGCACAGGGTTGGTGGTGGGATTGGATCCCATTGACAGTCCAGTATCATCAGACAAATTCCAGGAGACAGATGTGGTTCATAGCAGGAGGCCCAGCCAGTGTGTCAGGATCAGCAGGGACAGGGCTCCAGCAAAGCTCACCAAGGCCTGAGGCTGTGCTGAAATGGAGCCCTGGCTGGTGGGTACCTGTACAGAGGCCCTGCCAAGGCAGGCCAGGGCATTAAGGCCTGATGGTGAATTTGGGCACCATGACAGCCATCCTGGGATAGGAGAGCCTGTTCCACTGTATGATGTGAGAGTGGACTACTGGTGCAGTTCCCAGCTAAGGAATGGAGACTCCAGATTTCAGTTTCCTGTGCCATCTCACAATGGGCACATAGATTTTTAGTATGGAAGTTTCTCTTCTGTAAAATATATGAGAGAATAAGTTCAAGGATGTATCAGCATTGAGATGTATCTGAGGTGAGGAGAAAATGAACTTATTAGGATAGGCTGTTCTTATTTTCTTCTCCAGAGTTCCATTTTTAGAGTATGAGGAATAATGAAGAGGGGAAGAGATCAGCCAGCCCTGCTTGTTCAGGAGGGCACGAAATGGGACAACTCTGATTTGGTTTTGTGGTCTCAATGCTTGGTGTTCTCTCTCTCCCCCCATTCCATGTGAGGTATTTCATGAATTAAAAGGTGAAGGGCAGTAAATGAGGTTGGTATTTGGAGGAGCTGAACATGTGTCTGTTGGATTTCAGTGACTTCCAGGTATATGAACAGCAAATTCTGAGCCTGGAGAAAGTTTCTGTCTTCCTTAAACACTTTAACAAAATGGCAGATGATCCTCAAAGTGCTGAGAACCTCAGCTGGCTGTGTCTGGTGGGGTTTTGCTCCCTCTTTTGCTATATCCTCAGCTGTATCACCTTCTCATTACTTTGATCATACAGATGGGGCTGGACTGGTCTGTGTTTCACCATTTTTCATCCCAAAAGCTAGAATGAAACAAAACCCTTGAGAAGCAACAGGGTCTAATTTTCACTGTCTCAATGAGGCCTCTCCTGTTCACATTGAAACCACTGGCAAAAGTCCCAGTAGTTAGGTCTGGATTTCTCCCTCCTTTAAACAATATTCTTCCTTTTGTGGTTTATCCTCTGCTTGTCAGAATCAGCTGATTATGAGCTCCTGCACAGATGACATTTTATCTGCATTCAGCAGGAAGGAGGCATGAATTAGGGCTTAGGAAAAAAATGTTCAATAATTAGCCACAGAGGAAGGAAAACATCCAAAAAAAGTACACAGAAGGAATTGACTTATTTCATTTGACTGGGCTGGAAAGTTCAGCTGTAATGATAGTGGTTAAATTAATTATGTTGATTTGGTAGCAAGGAAGCTAGCTGGTCCCCAAATGATGTGTATTATTTTTGAACTTAGATGAAGTAGCTGCACGGTGCTGCTGATGTGTGTCAGAATCACAGATGTCAGGTATTCCTCACTTGCACACCCATTTAGGATGTGAGGCACAATTTGGTCACACACTAACCCTTGAGCCTGAGCTTGGATAAGTCTGTGGAAGGCTTTAGTGCTTTCTCTGCCTTTATTATTGTGATGGACACAGTTTTGGATGATGTGGTGGGTTGTGACCTCTGGCACATTCCTGTATTCCAGCTGAAGTGTGTCCTGGGGCTGTACTGAGGCTGATGCCCTGTGTTCAGTAGTGGCTGCTGGTGGTGCTGCTGGTCCTGCATCATCTTCCACTCCCACACCTCTTACAGCTCCTTTCTGCCTTGGCTGCAGCTTCAGTGACTAGAGGTGTTTGTGGGCATAGCTAACACAACATATATCACACTTGTCCCTGTGTGGAATCAGAGAACTTCTCGTGGCTGTCTCTGGGTGTAGAATTTAAATGTGTCCCAGTTTCAATTCTCTGTGGCTGTTTGGTCTCTTTTGTCAAACTACTTTTATAATAACTTACTTCTGACATGCTGACCTCTCTTATTTTTGTTGTCAGCATTGCAGGAGTGAGGATCCACTGAAATGACTTTTCCATGTGGCTGTGGAAGCCACTGAGACCTATGGACTTCTTGATTTTCTCTGAGAGCAGGTCCTAATTTATCAGGCTGTCCCTGAAGAAATCTCCATCTCTTAGCTTTGGACTTTGGATTTTATCATTTTAAAGCTTCACAGTGCCCGTGGGACATATGTGTCAAGAGGCATCACATCATGGAGGATGTTTCTTAATGGCTATCATGGGCTGATCCATCCAGGACTTGAAGGAGGACCTTGAATTTGATGGGGATAAAACGAGCACAGCATTAGCAAAGAGAAATGTTCAGAAGGTTCTCATGTGCTGATATCTGAGACACAGATCAGTCTCCTGAGCAATAACAGATCTGGGGGCTTTACACATTTCCTTCTGTTGCCACTGATGTGGGGTTAGGCTGGAACTCATTGCCAGCAGCAGTCAGGCCTGGCTGTGAAGGGGTGTGGGTGCTGATGGTCAGAGGGGTCATACCAAGGTGCCATAATGAAACCATAGTTATTTTTAGAGGATAAAACCCCTCTAAACATTTATACCAGTTTTACTTCATTTTAGTCCACTAATAACATATTTTTGCCACGTACAATATTGCCTGTGTACAGACCCTTTGCTATAATGGTTTACAAGTTTTCATATCTAAAAAAAATGTTCCTTGCAGTCATTTGGACTTGGTGTCATTTTTATAGACTCTGTACACGATTTTCCCTCCTGGAACAAAAAACACATGTGCAATCCTGTCCAATCCACAGCTCTTCCTCTTTAACACTACACAGAGCTGCTTTGTGACCTCTGTCTTCCTCTAAGGCTTTCCCACCTAACCTTTTTTCTTATTCCCTGCTTTTCTAGGTTAAACTTGGTTGCTTGTGAAAAATGCAGGGATAAATCCAGATAGCTTTCTACCTCTGTTTCCAAATAATAAGAAAAGCTTTGACAGCTGAGAGCCCAGGTGAGCTGAGGTGGCTTAACCCATGCTGTGGGGCAGTGGCTGCAGGTAATGCCTGGCATCTTGAACTCTTCCTGCAGAGACTTTCACCCTGGGTGCTGATACATCAGTGACTCTTAATGTGCCATCCATTAGCCTGTTCCACTGTAACAGCATAATGAGTTGCAGGAATCCAGCCTGGAGGTCAGGGATGAAAGGCTTGTGTTGAAGCTGCTTAGTGAACTTGATTCCCCCATCTTTAGAAGGTCAGAAAACTCCTCCACCAAGAGGATGACTTTTGCCAGCTCACAGAGACTGATGGGCAGGTTGGCCTGTGCCAATCCGAATTCTGAGACGAATCTTGGAAGCAGAGAGAAGTGAATCCATGTTTTCAATGAGACATGGCTACTCTGTATCTTTGTTGATTTCCTATCATAGGAAATTCTACATATTTTAAAATAATACTGAATAATATGGAGTAGAACATTCTTAGGCTAGTGCTGATGGGTTTGGACTGCAGTACCTCCTTGGACTCAGTGAGGTCATGTTTCTACATCTACTCCAGCCCATCAGGCTGATCCAGTGAATAGGGAATAGGAAAAATGCAACAAAGAAACTGTCCATACTGAGACAATTTAATTAGAGTTTTTTTGCTTCTACAAAAATGGCCTACACAGAGAATACAAAAATAAAAATCAATGCCAAAATCCTTGGCAAAATACAGCTTGTACAGGCTTCCTGAGGCTTCAGAGCTTCTGGTGCAAAGGTTCCTCATAAAGCTGTGTATGATTTGTAGAAAGGGAAGAGTAAAAAAGGAATAAAGAGAGTCTCTGTCTGTAGCTGTCATTCTCACAGGAGGGCTTCAAAGACCCCAAACTAGTCACCTAGGAAACTTAAAATCTTGCAGAACTTTCTCCTTTAGTATAAATATTTTTTAAAAAACTAGTATTGTGATTAATTTTTCAGTAAAACGTGTGGATTTGCACACTGTATGTGGAACATGAAGGTGATGTGTCCGAGGTCGATCCAGCTGGGAGGTTTGAGCTTTTTGCTCTTTCAAAGCCAATTAGATTTTGGCCAAAGCTTTGTGGAAGAAGCAGAACCACCTTCTCCACCCCTCCTCTTCTCATTTCATAGGTACCACGTGGTTGGGGCTTTGTTCCCTCTACTTGCTTTGATTTACACTGTCACATAGACAAATCAAAGCCTTCCCTTTATTTATTGCAGCCAGCAAGAGTGTGCTATAGACTTAATTCAGGATATGGACTCAAATCCTTCCCTGGAGCAGAGCGTAGTACTCTGTCATTTGCAAACACTTGGAAGCACAGTCCTTCAGAGCTCCTGTAAACAAGAATAAATTCAAGGAAAATTTTGAATTACATGTGTAGTTTGAATGAATACATTGGAATGAGAGTAGCAAGACAAATCTATCCATCATGGGCATTTAGTGCAGAGCCTGTATTTGCTTTTCTTTGCTATTCCCATGGATTCGATCAACATCGCAGGTCTGTCATTCGCTAAATACATGGGCTCTGCTCCCCGGGACAGCAGCTCATCAGTTACCCAGGGAGCAGCCTGTCACAGGGCCTGCACACACCATTTGTATCTGTCACACACCCAGAGATCAGAATCTTCCAGAGTCCCACTCATCCATGGCTTGGGAATGGGCTTTATATACCTGAGAGCTGCCGTGCTGGGTCTGAAACCTGCAGGTGGAGTTGGAAAGTCTGGGTTTCTCAAAGTTAGATTGTAGGCACCAGCCTGCAGCTGTAGATTTTTATAAATAATTTTTCATTGATGTCCAAGAATGCTGGTAGTCACTTCAACTCACTGGTTTTGGAATTCCCTCTCCTGAGTCACAGTCTGCTGTGTTTCTTTAGGAGAGCTGCAAGAAAGGCTTAGAAATCATGTTACAAACTTGAATGATGTCTAGACAAGCCCAGGTACAAGTGCTAAGAAAGCTGCACTGAATCCTTGCCTCAGCACCAGAGTTTTTGTCAAGCTCTTTCAGATGCCAAACAACTGTGTGACTTACAGTGTGCAATTTTTTATTGTTCATAGTCTTGTTTTGTTTTTTCTTCATATCCCACTTTCTGGAAAGATAAGAATGTACATTTTTCCATGAGTCTCTTTATGCCTTCAGTTGTGTTTTTTTTCTAATCCTTAGTAAATTCCTTAAATATGGTCAGGGTGATAATTTGCAACTGTAACTGGTTTGGATCTTAAAGGGTTTGTTCTTTTTTTCCCTCACAGCTTGGTACTTTCAGCTCCTGCTGTGTTTCCATGTGCTTTTCTTCTTAGTTCTCTGGAGGGAGTCAAGGGGTTTCATAATGATCATGCTGGACAGCAAACACAGTGTTAACATTATTTTACTCTCCTGTATCTTAAAAACTTCTCTAACATATATCATGTCTTTGATCCCTTATCTGGACTAATTGAGTTCTGTTTTGTTTTGTGTCTTTTTAAGATTATTGTTTTTGTTAAATGAGTAGCTGATACATTTAACTTCAACAGAGCAGGAATTGTGTGGTGCCTGCATGTATTTCTAAGCCAAAATTTCCCAGGGATTTTGTAGGAGGGCCAGTTGCCATGAACTCAGTGCTCTTTAAGGACATGCTGAAGTACTCCTGGTTATTTGGATTACAGATGCCCTGAATCTTTTTGACATTATAGGCTTTGTGAACTATAATATTTCTTTGGGAGCATTTGTATTCTTTCACCGCAGTACTGTGTGTCAACAAAAGAACTGGGGTGACCTAGGAAATTTTAGCTGTGTCTCTCCATCCATCCCTTTTGTCACTAGCAGGTAGAGGGGAAATTTTAGTCCCCCTTCTTATTCCTGGGAGACTGCTAAGGTCAGATTCTTCAAAAAATATAATAAAATCTTCCTGTGTCCTATAGACCTGTTGCTCATTAATTCATTTAAGGTTTGTGCCATCTGGAAAATTGGTACCTCCTTGCATTTTTGTTATTGTTTCATACCTGAAAACACTGAGCTATGGGTGCACTGCAGTGGGAGGATGACCTTACCTCCAGGCCCACCTGCTTATGTCCTTTTTCCAGCTGGAGGTTTTGCCTAAGCAGATGCCTGGTGGACTGCCCAGAACACCTCCTGCACCCTGGCTGCCAAAAAGCCACGTTTTTCTGCTATTCCTTAGCTGTTCTTAGCCCAGCTCAGCATGTGCATCAGTGCTGTCACTCTAAGCAGCACATGAACATGCATTTTTGCGTTAGGAATCCCAGCACTCCCAGTAGAGATCCAGATGAAATGTGTTTCCAGGGGAGACCCTGTCACAGCCCAGCAGATCTCACTAATGCAAGACTGTTCCTGGTAATCAGACTGATAGTTCTTATTCTCAGTTTTGTGCCATTACCCCTTGATAGCTCCCCTAAGGACTAAAACTTGCTTTTTGCTCTTTGCACACCCCTCAGATACTTAATGATGACACTGCATTTTCACTTCCCTCTCCCTGCCCTGAATCCAGCCATGATTCACACTGAATCCCAACACACTCATACCATTTATGTTTTAAAATTTTAGTTTCCAATGAGTTTGTAAACATCTTTCTTTGACTAGGCCAGGATACTCATAATTGCGTAGATTCTGTTGTTTCCCACTTCCACAGTGTCTTTGCTTTTCACAGCTTAGGTCAAACCCTGCCTGAACACCAACAGACTTGGCTGCATGTTAATTTTAGTTAATAGCTATTCAGTAAAACAATGCATCCAGCTCAAGATATATGGCACAAATTAAGCTGAATGTCCAAACAAATTCAGCAGCAGACCCTGGCCTCGGCGGGCTCTTTAAGTCCAGTGTAACATCCATTTACATTGTTTTATTTCTCTCTCAAACTGTAACTTGCTCCCTGTGGGGTTACACTGAGTTAGTTCCATTTTCACATTGTACTGGCACCACCATAGTCTTGCATTTAAATAGTCTCATTTCATTTTGATATCATGATGTCCCCTCCACAGAGGCACGTTGAGGCTGCCTGGAGAATTCTTGCACTATGAGCAGCACTCCCCAGGCAGGGCAGGGGCTGACACAGGGCTGTGTTGCACAGCAAGCTCAGCTCCCATCTCTCAGCCCTCTCTTTTCTCTGGACTGATCAGGCAGTGGATTTTTCTATCCTTGGAGCCCAGTTCCCTCTCTCACTGCAAAAAGTGTATGTGGATAGGAAATATGGTCTCTGGGAAAGGTGATGGTGTTGGGCGTGTGCACATCAGCTGGGAAAGGACACAGGCAGGGCTGGTTCTCAGGTCAGCACTGGCTGCTGTGCCTAGTCATGGTTAGAGCTACCTGCTGCAAAATCCCATTTTGCAGGGAAGGGTCAATCCATCCCCAAGGTTCCATGGGATATGAGTGTCTCTGCCCTACCACCTGGCTGTACTGGAGCCAAGAACAGCTAGACATGAGTGAGCAGATGCCCAGAGTCCTCTGAGAAATGTACACACGGTTCCTGCAGTGCCCCCCATGCCCTGAATGCCTCGGAAACGCAGAGCACTTCCAGCTGTAAATGTCAACATCCCAGTGGCAATCCCTGTGCATCTGTCTGCAGTCAGCATTCCATAAACAACTAGCAAATTATTCCTGCCACAGGGAAATTTGTGCCAGACCACCCTCTCCCAGCTCAGCCTGAGCCACTTAGGGAAGGAGGGATCTAAGTTTCTGCTGTCGATAGCCTGTCTCTGAGGTGAGAGCACAGCTCTGGGACTTTGCCCCACACTCTCAGCTCCAACAGCATCTTCATGGCAGCAGCAGAGCTGGTACTTTAGGTCAAGGGGTTTTTTATTTATAGAGTTGCCATTAAATCAGTCTAACACAGTCATGCAGTATTTATGGGAAGATTAGATACATGGCTGCATCCAAGGCAAATAAAGAGATTTTTGCTTCTTGATGGAACGTTCACTCGAAAAGCAAACCCTGGCTTTAATGTGTGTTTCTTTCTCTACTGCTGTAAGTTTTCCAGGGACAAATTCAATCAGGCTCTTTGACTCTAAAGGTGAAGTCTTTGTGGTTAGTGTTTTAATTATTTTGTTTTTAAAAAAACGAGTTCTGCAGCTTTTGTGCTTGAGGGTCAGTGGTTTGGTTTTAATTCTCTCTGAAAGCAGTGAGACTACTTGGTGTGAACCTACAAAAGCAATTCTGTGAAGTTGCTGCGTTTAGGCATCTCTAGAACGATGCAAGAATAAACCCATTTGTTAGAGCTACCTCTGGGATCCAGTGCCTATGTACATTTGTCAAAGGACACAATATTGAATGCTTCATTTTCCAAACACTAGGCCAAGATAAATTATAGCTGGATGTTGGGCCTTCCTGATATAAATCAGTGGCATATCAATAATAACATTCAGCTTTTCAAGTAAATGTGCTGGGATCCTTATGGGAAATAGTAGGTTGCATTTCATGGACTCGTGCAAGGAGTATTGTCAGTGGAGCCTGCTTTTTATTCTGGCCATAGACTAATGGGAAAGTAAGTGTAAAAAGACACAAACTAAAAGGGATTGGGATGATGCTTTGGAATAAGTGTTTCTGACTGATGAGGCACTGAGGGCATTTGGAAGCCCATGCAGAATGGATGCAAGTGCTTTAAGGCCAGAGATGAGGAAATGAGTGCTTTTAAAAGGTCACATGAGACTTGGAAGTTAAACTGAACGGGGAAGGAAGACCACCAATGTATGGGACTGAATATTTGTTGCACTAGTCTTTGACTTGGGAGGCCGAGGGCCAAATCTTCTTCTAAATCTTAAATAACAACTAGTTTGGTCGTTTGACTCCAAACTTCACTTTTCACATCAGGCCCAAGTGCAGTTCTGAAATCTGTTTGTTGTGATTGACAATACTTTTGCTCACTTACAAGGCCCTCAAGGAACACTTTCATGAACTGTCTTTCAAGGCTGACTTTTCACTTTTGCTTTCCAAAGAGTATCTGCTATTTTACTGTGATATTCATATTCATCACAACCTGGAAACAGTTAAGGCTTGAGCTTTCTGCCCTATGGCTTTAAAAACATCATTCTCCTTAGCAATAGAATATTGAATCTGCTTTTTTCCACTTAGAATTTGAAAGAAATTCTACAGTGGTTGATATTCTCACAGGACTTCAAACCTCAATACACACTTAGCAGGTAGTTAGCTATGAGAGCCAGGAATCCTTGTTTACCCCTGACTCAGACAGCCAGGATGCAGAGAAGAGTGGGCTCCTCTTACTCTCTGTGTACTCTCCACACATCAGCCACAGGTGCACAGTTCCTCCACTGGCTTCTGCTGCTTTGTACAGTGGGACACTGTACAAAGATGTGATGAACATGCTAAAAGGGAGAAATACAGGGAAGGAAAGAAGTTGTAACCCAGAAGGCAGAGGAAGCAAGGATTAAAAAAGGAGAATTTCAGCAAAGACTGAAAAGGTGTGACAGATGAACATGTGTGCTGCACTGCACAGACCATCCAGTAACACAAATAACAAAACCTCCCGAGCCCCTGTGCTGGTTTCTCCTTTGGAGACTATCAAGGAAATAGATTTGCTTTCCCAACCTTTCACCCCAGAGAGTGGAAGAATAAATAGTTCAGAGGCCTGGGACTATACTCAAGAGTCCTGGGTTCATTTCATTGCTTTGTCACAGGTTTCCTGTACAACCCAGGCAAAACAGTTCCTGGAGTTGTGCTCCAGTCCAGCAGCAATGAGGGATCCAATTGCTTCTTTACCTCCAAAGGATGGGAAAACACAGGTATTAGAACTGCAGGGCTGATCAATGTGGACAAGGACCACGGGGTGTTTGGTGGTATCATGATACTAATCCCTATTTGCTTGTAACTTTATGTTCATGTCAGTCAAAACAAGCGAGGGTAAGAATATTTTGGAATGAAGAAGCTGGGACATTTAATCTTGAAATGCTGTCATTGTCACTACAGGAACCTCTTCTCTTAACTCACACTTGGAAAGGGGTTTTTTTCTCCCCATCTGCTCCACACAGATATCCACACTGGACTCACTGATTCCTAAACCCTGTGTTTCACTGCAAATTAATATTTTACCATGTAATGTGAATTAATGCTGGCCCTCAGTGATTCTACTTTTAAATATACTCTCCAGGGTTTAGTGGCTTATGGGATTATAGAGTTAAATTCAACTAAGTAAAGAAAAGGAGAGTGAGAAATCATACTTTTACTACTACTGAGAAATGTTTATACAGCCGTGTGTTTCTGCGTCTTTTACAGTAAACATTCTTTTATTCATGCTTATTATAATGTATTTCTGGGTGATAATTCATACAATGCAGGGCATCTCCCTTCTCTTTTGTATTTAATTATATTTATATTATTTGTTTACTGATGGCAAATACTTTCCTAGATGAAAGTAGATAAAAGGAATAGATGAATCAATCACAGAAGACAGGAAAAAAACATGTATTAGCAACAATCTGCTGGTTTTTAAAAACTGGGGCAAGCAGGAATGTGATACTTTCTGGTTACACTTACTACTGTTACTGTACCAGAATACAGCAAACAGAACTTATCTTTGCCTCCGAAGCTTTCTGAGAAGAACAGACCTATTAAAATACTTTGACCTATTAAATCTAATGGTGAGGGAAAGAGTTTCCTTTGATTTTTCCTTTAATTTCTCCTTCCCCCCAGTATTACTGTTATTGATTGGTCCTTACTGGTGTACAATAACTTTCTTAAAGTAGAAACAGATTACAAACTCAAACCCAAGAGCATTCAGGCCAAATTCTGCTTTCACTTACACCAATATAAATGGAAAGGCACTTGGATAGATCACAGATTTGTGCTGGTGTAACTGAAAGCAGAATTTTGCCCTTAGTCTTTAACAACCCATTAGGGGTAAATAGCTTTTTAGCTAATGAAAATGTAGCATTTTTGTTAACAGCTTCATAATGATATACACAAGTGCTACATTGCCTCTTGATAATTGGAATATTTACTTGCCTTTTTTTTCCCTTTGGTAAAACATGGACCCTGTTGTAGTTGTTCATAGGAGAATAATTAAGCCATAAAATGCAGACACCCAAAACAAAATGTAACTATAAGCAACTAAGCTCTGCTCAAAACTGGCTGAAAACAGAACTGTGAAAAATATGATAGTGTTGTGTTCCCCAGGACTAAATGGAGACACGTGTTTTTACACATTGAAAAACTCTTCTTCCACCCTCAACTAGAATGTTGTTCAGTGACAGAAAATGTGTAGTGGACCTTGAAAAGGGAACAACCACGTCAAGAGTGTGAATGTCAAGTTCTGACTTTTCCTGAACCCTCATTTCTTTTGCTCCTGATTCAGCCTTGACAGGTCCTACAGAGAAACAACCTTTCATTTCCCTCATAGAATAAGAAATTTTTCAGGTTTGGCTTCAAACACCTCCTGTTTGGCTCAGCAGCTCCAAATCCCTGTGCCATGAGGTTTCTAAATGGCAATACCAACACTGGAAGCAGTGTGTTTTATTTGCTTGGCTCTGGAGTTGAAGTTTTCCATTTTCCATAAACCAAACCCTCTTGACTTCGTTTCAGCCAGTGTCTTACCAGAAAACACCTCCACTTAAACATACCTCATTAATACCTTCATTAATGCTTTATTAGGGCACCTTTACCTGCTCTGTCAGGGAGCAGCAGGAGCTCCTGGAAGCAGCAACAAGCAGCTGAGCAGGGTCTTCACCAGCCCGGCCCACATCCCACAGTAACTGTGCCAGGCAAACAGGACAAAGGTGGTGGCCAAGTCCAATTAGGAGTCCAGATCATGAGACATCATGGAGAAAAGATAGGTCTGAGATCAAACCAGGATGTTCATCTCTAGGTCAGAATCAGGCCTTGCCAATGGATGAGGCAGGGCCAAGCTCAAGTCAGGAACTGGGTCTGCAATTGATATCTGGATCAAAGAGCACCGAGAACAGGCACAACTCCAATACAGTGGAAACAAACACTCCACCAACCCCCCTCAGGAAGGAGCTTAAATAGTTTGTGGTCTCCTGGGTGTGGGTGAAGCCAGAGGTGAGACTGGTCAGGGCCATTAAGGATTTTAGTGCCCTCAGAGCCCTGACAGTCTGGCAGATCCATGATAGGGTCACTGCCAGGTACGGGTAAATTCCCCTAGGAATTGTGATTCAGAAGTTGTACTTTGAATATCCAAATTGTCACAAGCAGCACATGGAACTGGTGTGTGGGTCTGTTCCTGGCTGGAGCAAATCACATCTGCTTTGTGTTGCCTTGATTTCCCTACTGTTGCTGTCTTTCTTTGCTGTGAAGTTCTTTGCTTTGGAGATTAATTCCTGTTCTGTGTTTGGAGAGTTTAGTCAAAAATTTTACCTGAAAACACTTGTTGCTTCTGTACTATAAATCACAATTTGATAATGTTTTGGAGAAAACATAACTAATATGTTTCTGTGGAGAAAAAGAATTTCTGTTGCTTTGATTTATTGGCTATTCTGATTAACTTCTGTATGGTTGTGCAGGTTTATCTGAGCTCCAGTATCCACAGCAGAGTCAAACTCTGTGTTTGGCCTTTAGACCAAGTACAACCCATAGTTCATGATGGTGTGGAACACCTCTTCCAGGTATTTAAGGAATGTAGGATTTAAATTAAATACATACATTTGTCTGTATATCCATAGGACTGGGTGAGTGTGTTACATTTACTACACTAAAAGCAGTTTTTAAGCAACTATTTAACACTCCCCTCTGGCAGTAGAACTGATGTTCAGGCATTGAGGATGCCTTGCACGTGTTTCCATGGGGTTTTGATCTTTGTGAGTTTGGCTTTCGCTTTGTTGCTGCATTATTAGGGATGGAGACAGATAACTCAAAAAGCAATGTTGTGCATTGCTCAAAATCTGCTTATTAGGTTCAAGTCAAACATTTCTGCTTTTTACTGTATTTACAAAAGCAGCAGTAATAAATATTGACAAAGCTAAATAGTCTCTGGGAAGGAGTAGCATTGAATTGCTATGCAAACATGCTTTAAAAATTACCTACACACAATACTGCTGTATTAAAATAATAATCCAAATGAGAGTACTTGCTTGAATACTACTTGTTTTGCTTCCCTTCCCATCCAGGAATAATGATGGATCTTGTGCTGGTTTTGAATGAAAATATCAATTGGGGAGTGGATTTACATAATAAAATTAATAGAGCATGGAAAGCTTTCAGCATTGCTTTCTGATTCTCCTCTGTGTGTCACAGAAGTTATATTTAAAAAGACAGATGATTTCAAGTTTGTTTGGGGAAACAAATCCTCTGGGCTGTGTGTATGAGATCTTTACATGTGACAGCTGGCCCAGCTCACAGAACACTCAGGTTCCTCTTCTGTTCCTATAAAGAAAATCTGTAATTGTGCAGAGTGCCACATGTGGGGCAGAATGTCATCATTTGTGCATGTTTTCATATTTATTGGCCTGCTTGTCTCCATGTAGAGATGCCCTCCTCAGTCATGCTGTCTGAAGTGCACTCACCAAAGAGGAAGTGGAATCAGACAGCTACTATCCAGTCCAACCCCACTTCTTCGCACTTACAAGAGGAAAATTTTGCAGGAAAGTCACTCCCTATTTTTACACCATAATTAACCACTGGTTAATCATTTCATAGTTATCTCTGTCTAGGCTTTCTGTTACAGCAGAGTGACAGGAGAGAAGGATTGGGGGAAAAGAGGAAGGAGAAGAGTGGTTTCAACATCCAAGTTGCTGTTTTGTCACACATAAACCCCTTCATTTATGCTCCCCTGAATCTTGGCCCTCCTGCTGGAGAAAGCTCTAAAAGTGATGTCTGGTCCTGTAGCCAAAATCTGCTGTGATGCTGCCTTTTTTTGGATTGGTGTTGAGCTGCTGTCCATGACCTGCTTCTGCCTCTCCAGGTGGGGATATAAGGTGATCTTTCTGCACCCTTTGAGACTGAGCCTCTCAGGTTGGCAGTCAGTTCACTGGCTGCTTTGTGAACCCTGTTTATGGCTTCTAAAAATTCAGTTTGAGCTAAGACCAAAGAGGAATTTACTTATTTTGAGGTAGGGACAAGTTTCCAATTAGCTACTAATGGAAACTTCATGGTGCCCTAAGGGTGATGAATAAATGAAGGTTCAAGTTAAAAAATAAATGTTTCAGGGCCTGTAGAAGAGTGAAAAAGTGGTTTCCCAGATCTCACTTTTTTATCATAAATCACAGGCAATTTTTGGTTGGCTTTCATTGTTTCCAATCATGTCAACAAGGACCTACTTAATACTCAAATCTGTTTTGTTATTTTTACATATAAATTCCATTTCATAACAGCAATAATACTTTCCAGGCAGCTCATTTGAGGATGATTGCTCTACTTCATAGGTAGTAAAACTCACTGTGTCTCATTATACAGCTCAAGGTGTGTGAAGCAGACAATTGCCTATAAACATGCTGCCTGATGGGTGTTAATGCTGCATTATATTTACTGTTTTCTTTTCATGGCTTCAGGTGGCATGACAAACCTTTTCCCCAGGAATGAAATTTGGAAAATCTTTCACTTTTTCTTGGCAGAGCATCCCTCCTAGTCTGGCAGTTAATGTGCCTCAGATATTCTTTAAAAATTGAAGGGAATATCAATATCTTCACACTTTGGCTGGAGGTTTTACAGTGTAAGAAAAACGTCTGATTTGTTGTTTCTGTGAGCGAGAGTGTCTTTGCAGAACTGTAAAATTTATGCCAAAGTGTTTTAACTTGCGTGTTTAAATTAGGCACCAAACTCTGCTCAATTTCCCAAATAATGTCCCAGTTTATATCAGCACTTAAGTACGTGCTGAAGTGTTTTCTTAAAAAGACAAAGTGCAGTTGTTCAGAAATGAGATGATTATTGAAGTTCTTTAGATCAGCCCCCCAGAGATGCTCATTTTTAAAAGAGTCCCTTTCTCACGTGGCTGGATTTGGAATTAGATGTCTGCATAAAGACATTTTGGCCATTGTGTTTTCAGTGCTTACCAGTGACAGTTTTAATTATTATAATTATTAATACAAAACCCTCAAATACTTCACTGCTCCTTCCCACTCTGCAGCCATCCTCAAGAGGTTCAGTGTGTTTGTACTTATTTGGAAATGAAAGAGTTACCCCAGTAGCTGAAAATCAAAAACCTCGTATATTTTATTCCTCTTTAGAGGGTCCACCTGGTTCTGTCTGGCTATTGTTACCACAAAATTAACAATAAGAATACAAATATTGCTGGTCAGCTCTTTTGACCTTTTGTAACACAGAACATTTAACAAAGATTTAAGCAAACTGAGGCAGACTGTTACATGTGAGGTTCATATAATGACAGACTTCCAGTGGTTCTGACATTTTGTGGTTGGAGTCTTCCAACCAGGATGCAGGTACTGTCACACAGAACAGGATGTAACCCTGAGATACCCTCTGAGCAGGAATGTCAGGCTTTTACATCACTTGTACTTTTGTATCTCACATTTTGTAGCAGTAATATGACACTTGGTTTTAATGGAGTGCTGTGTTTCTTGGGCAAATGGGGTTAGGAAAGATGTCCCAGTCCCTGAGCCCTGCCTGTTGCTGACTTTGCCAATCATGTGCTACAATCCCATTCACAAATAGTTATGTTGTCTTGCCTCCACTGGAGTTATTCCAGAATCTTGGTCTTCTCATTATTAGAAACCACCCACCAAACTTCCTCATTCTGCTGGGGCTGATTTATACCAATAGTTTTGTGGCTGCCCTTTCATTTCATTCTTGCTGTTAATGCCCTTTTGCTTCATGCTTCTTCCTTCAGGTATTTTGTCTTCCTGAGGTATTTAGAAAAAGCATTTCTATCTCTTTGACTGTTTTATGAAGGGCTTTTGGATCCATCCCCTTAGCAAGTCTCTCCAACCTGTCTCCCTCTCTCCTCAGCTCTGATCTATAGGTACCTGAGCCACCTCTTATCCCTTCTTTTCATCTGATCCTTTCCAGCAGAACTTTTCTCTGAGACGAATCATATAATCTAAACCTCATCTGGTCACTTTCTACTGAAGCTTAAATAATTGAAATATCAATAACATAGCATTTAAAATCTACTCTGCTTAATCTCCCAGAGTGGTGTGTTGGCAGATTGTGAATGTCACACTACTGATGAGCAAAGGACTTGGATAACTATGAGCTTCTAATCAAGAAATTAATCTAAAATTGTATATCTGCGTAAGAACTGCTGGCACAGGAGGCTGAAGTGCTCACTAAAAGCAGTTGGGCCTAAAGTGATTACTAAAGTAATTCAGGACATCAGAGACTCTACAGACTGGAGGTGTCTGCAGTGATTCAGCCCTCCTAAGTCTGTTTGATCCTTCCCTGCTGCAGTTCTCCCCAACAGAGGCAGTGTTGTGCTCTAGCTTGTACTCTCTGTGCTGCAGGGAGATGCAGGAATTGGCTCACTGGCTGAAAATTGTCCCTTTGGATTGGGCTGTCAATGTGCTCTCACATGTACATGGTCTTGATGAATCTTCAAGGGAACAAGTCTTGAAGCCACGGATTTCGCACTCTCAGAATTACTGTCTCTGTATCTGCAGCTTTAGACCGACACCACTGTCTCAGTTGCATTTGGAATATATTATCAGGACTTGAAGCTGTAAAACTATTAGATTCCACCCAGACACTCAGTAATGCTATTCCAGGATTTTACAGTTTATCCTAGTGATTTGAATAATGAGCAGGATAACAGTTTATTCTAACCATTTGAACTGCACATCAGCGTGGTAACTGGGAATTTTTAATAATGCTGTGAGCTTACACATTGCATTTCAAAGAGACTTACAGACAGTGGGTAATTAATAACCTGATGCCACTGATCTGTCTATAAACTTGAGTTCCTCTCACACATCTTCGTTCTTGTAAGTGCAGTTGTGATGGCTGAGATCTAAAGCACAGCTTTGCAGATCTCAGGTGTCTCTATGGGTAAATAGAAGACTTTGGCTGTGGTCTTATGGGAGCTGGAGCAGGACACCCAAGCTTCCAGTCATTATTCTTTCTCTGGCCACTAAAATGTTCCTTAGTAGTTTAGGTTTTGTATTAGTTTAGTAGTTTATTTATTTCCTGCAGACTGTAGAGGGACAGGCTCCTGCTAGAGGAACCTACAAACCCCTTCACAGGATGGTGAAGTTCCTAATTGGCAACTGAGTGTCCAAAGGCCCAAATACAGACGATGAACCTTCCTTCTGTGCAAGTGGTTTTCAGCACAGACCTTTTGGCATCCTGAAGAGTGTCCTGAAACCAGGTTGCTGCCTTTTCCTGCCTTTTCTGCAGCAGAAAAGCCTAGGGCAGAGGTGAGACTGTTCTAGAGCAGAGGATTCTCTCAGTTGTTTCTGCTCCAGGGCTGGGTCACCCAGACCTGCTGAGAAGTGGGAGGGTGATACTGGGGTGGAGGGTGTCCATCATGTGATACAAGTTTACTACAGTCTAGTACAGACTAAATTTTGGGGTCCACAGTAAGGAGGGGCACTGCCAGTGCCAGAGGCAGAAGGACACAAATGAGTGTTGGAGTCTGTTGCTTTTGATTGGAATCTAAAATAAGAAAAGTACCTTATTCCAGTGTCAGGATCTTTGCAGGATTTGTCAGTGAGGTGAGAATAGGCTCAGTCATAGAATATAGTCAGTCACCATAGAATCCCGGAATGGTTTGAGTTGGAAGGGACCTTAAAGACCATCTTGTTCCAACCATCTGCCATGGGCAGGGATACCTTCCATCAGACCAGGTTGCTCCAAACCCCATCCAACCCTTCCAGGGATGGGGCATCCACAGCTTCTCTGGGCAACCTGTGCCAGGGTCTCACAGGGAGAAATTTTTTCCCTATATCTGATCTAACCCTGCCTTCTGTCAGTTTAAACATTTGAATGAAGGATCTCTCCTGACACTCAGGAATTACTGGCATCAACAGTTTGTAGTCAAAGGATCAGAGATTCAGGCCTAGTATTTAAATAGGTTATTATTTTCTCAGTTGTGTCAGGATTTCCATATCAGAGATTAAATCCTTCCAGTTTAGCTCATAGGCTTCCTCATGACCTAAATGTGGGTTATCCTTTCCATGCTTAAAGATTTACCTTACTGGACTGAATACTCTGTACAGGTACTTGGTATAAATATGCATGTTTAAAGATAAGTAATCTACCAAAGATCACACAGGACAATGGTGGAAGAGTGAGAAATAGTAACCTGGAATCTTTGCTTGGCAGCAAGATTCAGCTTAACCTGTTCCATAAAATATTGTAAATGAGTAAACCAATGTTAATGAAAAAGCATTCTAATCCACAGGTTAAATGTGTAGTTTGCAGGTACTTTTGACTATCATAGATGGGATTAAAACAACCTTAAAAAATGTTAGAAAATACCTTTGCACACTTGATTTCTTAAGTGCAGAAGCAAGTGTCCTTCTTGCAGCCTCGTGCTTTTACATCTGATTATTGCTAATGCAAATTGACAGTGGGGAATGCATAAATCTGCACTGCAGTGCTTGAAGTTGGTGCAAACACTAATTTTTTTTTGCAAATATGTCTCTCAATTCCAGCTCTGTAACGCAAAATGCTACTTTCTTACTGAAAGACCTGATAGACTTTGGGTTGGCACAGGTGGAAGATAAAAATATTATTCCCTAAAAATTGTACAACCATTTTTGATTTTGGTAGGTTCTCTCTGAGTGTGTAGAACAGCAGAATTTAATCTCTGCACATGGTTTGGGAAGTTGTACTTGGAGGGAAAGTTCCACTCCTGATCAGAGAGAGTAAAGAAAAAACACTCAGTGAAAACATTTAATAATGGTTCATTTTCCCCCTCTCTTGTAAGAGGAGACAATTAGAAAAGAACATAATGTGGAGGGAGGGAAAAGAAAACAAAGCTATAGAATTATTGAGCTGAACAATATCCTCTCTTACATTTCAGAGGGAGGATTGGAGAGAAGTTGACATTTTAATATTTTCTAAATTACTCTGCAACATGTTTTCTGATGGATCTAATCTGGCGCCTCTTCCACATTGATGTTTCATCCGAGAATGTTCGGGCAAATGTGTTATTAAGCTGGTAATTCAGTTTTAGCAAGTTTTATATTTCAGTAAATTAAAAAAAAAACCAGGCTAATTTCCTAAGAGTTAAAGGAATAGGGCTCATTATGCCCCATGCAGAGAGGTAATTGTTAACTAGCAAAACTCTGTCTTGATTTTCATCCTACAGCTCAATATAGAGTGTTGGCTACACTAAAAAATGCAAGAGGGAGACTGGGTGCTCAGGAGGCAGGAGATAGATGAGAAGAGCTTTTTGATTGTGGGGTTAACATTCCTATGCTCCTGATATCTCCAGTAGTGACTCTCAGTTGTTGTGGCCACCAATAACAGATGAAGTAAAATGGTTTGTGTCACCTGTTGTTGGTATTTCTCAGTAACTAATGAAACCTCCAGCTCTGCAGGTTTCCTCTGGAATTCTTACTTTCCAACATGTGAGCCTTGTTTTCTGGGCCACTTTGACAAAACTCTGATTTGAACAGAAGTGAATTGCTTAAATCTTTCCCATCTCTAAAATTCAGATAACTTTGATTAAGGTAAGAACTCTCTCCTCAAGAGTAACCTATCCATCAGTGCTCCTCCCCTCATTCATTGCAATAGTACCCTCAGGTGACCTTCAGCATTACCCATCTGGTTGTCTCTTGGCCAGCAGCATTTACAATATTTCTGATACTAGCAGCAAATTCTGTAATCTTGAGGAGTTGTTCAAACTGTGAGCAAGCTGTGTGCCTGCTGGGAAACGTAAGGAAATGGGAATTCTGCTCATCCTGGTCATTTCAAAGTGTTGATGAATATGACTTCAGGCCATAATGAGTGTTGGAGTCTGTTGCTTTTGATTGGAATCTAAAATAAGCTGTGTCTGGTACTATGTCTACTGCCTTACTTTTTTATAACTCACAAGTTTAATGTTCATTTATGGACATCCATCTACATATGCTGAGAAAATTTACTTATAAACAATAGAGATAATTCATCATCATAACAATCTCACCAGCTTTATTTGAAATTAAGTTTTGAATCTGGGCTTAAACTCATTCAGATAATTTCTCTGCAGAAACAATCTTTGCCTCTGCTACTCACAGTTACCAACACTGCCTTTCAAGCACTGATGCAAGACATAGAAATATTCCTTTTCCTTTTCTTATTAAGTTACTTGGCACTTGACAAGCTGCTGTGACTTGGCTCTCTGGGACAGCTGGTGACACAGTCAGGTCAGGAGGGAAGTATTTTGGATCCACGGGGCATTTTGCATAGACACTGGCTCGTTGTGTATCAGTGGCTGGGAGCTGAATGGAGGACTGTAAAAATTGTAGACTCTATAATATCAGATTTAGAGCTATCAACATGCTGACTGGGTAGAGCCTTTTAGGACATTTGCTTATCAAGGGGAATTCCCCGTCAGCTGACAGTGGGGAAAATATATTAAAAAAATGATGAAAGACTTAAAATCAATTTGTTTAAAAACCAACTTAACTTGAAAGCTAGAAAAGCTGTCCTCCTTTAATTACAGAAAGCAATTTCTAAGGCCTGGCCTTTCAGTGTTTACTTGAGTTCACCACATTTTATGGAAGAAAGCTAGGAATTTATTAAGCATTGACAGAGTGGGACAAAGGATTTTCTCCAACATTGGACTGAGCTCAGTACCACATAACATCAGGTTTTGTGCATCCAGTCAAACACATTTACTATTACAAAGCAATCATTCATTTAATTGCTGATGAAACCAAACAGACAGCTCTCTGGTGTACCAGAGCACATTAGTCTTTTCCTCTGTCCATTCCCTCTTTTGTGTTTGAGCCAGACAACTTGTATGTCTTTCCTGCCTCTCATACACTTTATTTATATTGCAGTCCTAACACTGTTAATGTGCTCAATAATTTATAAGACAGCTGACCTCAACTTTAGGTGAGCTATTGAACAAACATCAGGGACTGTTACATTCAGTTTAGGCACTGCAGTCTGAAAACCCCTCTGAGTCCCTGCACTCCAGCAAGTGCACCAAAAGCACAGAGGGAAGAGGCTCCTGCACAGCCTTGGCTCCTGTCCTTATCCAGCTGACAGATCCTCAAATCACAGGCTCAGGTGGGTGCATCACTATTTGTCCTTTTGTCTCCTCTTTCACTTCTGTGGCTAAAGGTAAAATCTGTGCACACAAACCCTGTTTAAGTACTCTGTTACTAAGGAAACAAACTTGTCAAGCATGGACCATGTGGGAATAATGGTGATTTATTTAGAAAAGGAAAGGTTTGTCATTTTAAGCTCACTACTACAAAATTGCTTTTTGATTATCTTCAAGCTTATTGCATTGTCTTGTCACAATAAACTATGGGAACAAGTGGAAAGGTTAATAATTGTGGGCTTTGTTCTTGTCAGTTACTCTGAAAAGATCTTACAGGAGACCTGCACCCTGAGCTCAAAGGGAACAAATCTCAGCAGGGCTGGAGCAGGATCCTGGAGTCCTTTTCTTGGGTTGTTTTTATTATCTATTTATTCCCTGTCTGCCTCCAAAGGCAGCATGGCTGAGATGTGCAGGTTTGGAGACTGGTACAGGGATGGACTCTGTGACACACTGCTAAGGGCAGGAAAGGCTGTTTACACAGCTTTTCCGGAGTGGGGGAAGAAGAAGGATCAGAGCAGAATAGAGGAAAGACCAGATTTGAGAGTGCTTTGTAAGGTCTAAATTGTAACACGTTTTCTGAGCCACGTCACTGAAGGTTCCTTGTTTGGTAGGAAACATCAAGGTTTATTTTATTTAGGTTTGATGACCAGATAAAAACCATTCTAAATAACTTCAGTGTGCTTTGAGCCAGGTCTAATGTGCTTTTTGTCAGGAAAATTTAATATTAAATTAAGAACTTTTTTCCTGGAGAGGGTGGATCACTTTCCTGCATGTTCACCAGGAAATTCTGTTCCACTGTGAGCTGCCTGATAATCTTTAGATTGTTAGAGTTAAATTATTTGAGGAAGAATAGAGCAAGAGGTTCAAATTGTTTTTGAGTTTAGGGGTACTTTAAGGAATGATTGGCATCAAAAAATCACCCAAAAG
This sequence comes from Corapipo altera, assembly GCF_003945725.1. Taxonomy (NCBI): domain Eukaryota; kingdom Metazoa; phylum Chordata; class Aves; order Passeriformes; family Pipridae; genus Corapipo; species Corapipo altera. The sequence continues at coordinate 10,663,916 of NW_020884899.1, read as the reverse complement.
GCTTCTGTATTTTCACAATACTGCAGAAATTTAGCATAACGGAAAGCTGGCAGTTCATTAGAGCATAGTTGGTTTTAGGGTGAAGTTTTGAGGAGAAACACAAAACTGTTAGTATAGAATACTTCTGAAAATGAATAGGTTTTGGGTTTTTTAGTGTGAAATTATGACTCCTTTTGGTGCTTTTATTGAAGTAAGAATATTTGAAATCTAAATGAAATGTCTCTCAGGGCTGAGAGGGAATTTATTCTCTTATGCAACTCACATCTTGACTTTCTATTGTTATCTGGAACACTAAAAAATGTTGAAGCATTTCCCAATAGAGGGAAATTCTTTCCTACATACTTCTTGGAGATCTTGCCACTTTCTCTCAATATCAGCAGTCTTTCCTGCTTTCCAGAAACTCCTGAAGGCTGATTGGAATAGGAAGAAATCCCCACTAGAATCCGTCTAACTGTCTTTGCCCGTGTGAAACTACTTGCCTCACATTTTGCTAGAAAATGAATAATACAGTAGTAAAGGATGCAGCATAAAGTATTTATGGCAAATTAAAACTCATCTCCAGGACAATTTGGATAATGGGGACATGGCCACACCTGTTCAACTCTTTAGTGGAGTGAATGTGTGAGGAATTATTTATCAGTGGAAGTTATTTTCCTTAGCTACAAGTATGAATGAAGAATAAATTAGTCACACCATAACAGGAGTTTTACGTGTCAATTATGACCAATTTTGCATTACATTCAGGTTGGGTAATGCTTGTACTTAACGAGTGGGTTCATGCCCTTGGATTGTGGAAGTCACATGGAGGAATTAAGTTAAGGTTGAGTGATTGGATACACTGAGATTTGGGCAGTAGTTTTTATGCAGTGGCAATGTCAGACACAGACATATCTTTATTTATAATTTGGGAAGGACTAGAATTATTCTAGGATGTTCTGTAGTGTATCATCTGCCCTGTTCTGCAGTCATTTTTACCAACTCTTCAGGATCCAGATTTCTGAAGACGAGCTTAAAGATACAATAACTTGACTCAATCTTTTGAACATTTTTATGCCTCTACTCTGACACCAAACTCCAGATTAAAGCTCCTGAGCAATGGGCTTTTTTGCTACTTCGGAACTGGTGTTCTGAAAGCTGGGACCAGATGAATAGCTGACTTTTCAGGTTTACCCCAAACAGAAGAAAGGAAAGATGCACTAAAACCAGTTATCATGTTAGCCAAATGTTTTACTTTTTTTTAAACTGAAACATAGATAAATTTTTTCGTGAAACTCCACTTTGAGGAGTGAGTCTGTGTCTCCTGTTGCTTCACACTGCAGCTGAATACCAATAAACTTCTGATTTATTGACAGTCGATCACAGTGGTAAGAAACTGTTGTGCTACCAAAGCTCTTCCAAGTGCTGCAGCCTTCATCTCTGGCATACACTCCCATTGGAACACTTTTCCAAAGGCCTCTTCTCTGCAAATGCAGGGAGAAGATCCATTCTTTTCTCTCCACAACTGGCTAAAATAATTCTCCTCGGACTGGGAAGAGGTTTCCAGAAATGTTCCTGTTAGAAGATTTTTTGTCAGTGCTTCTCCATCCCTTCTGGAAATAATGCCTTCTTTCCATTTTTTCCCATTTCCAAGGATGTCTGACTTTTCTTCACAGCCACAGGCAAATAACAAAATCACTCTTTATCAGACTTATGGTCAGGCCTGAATGTTTGATTTGTTTGAACTGTGGCCATTCAATTCTAACCAAAGACATGTTTGCCCCATATTCTATCTACAGGTGGCTACATCTTCCAGAGGAAAGTCCCTTCAGCCTCTGGCCATGCTCCCAGAGCCTGGGAAGAACAGCTTAGCTGCAGTATCAGCTTCCTTTTAAGGAGAATTTCTAAGCAAAAGGCACTGTTAGACGATACCAACGAATGATTAAGTTACTTTTGTGGGTTTGTTTATTCTAAAGGCCTTAGGATATATTTTCCTTTGGCGTATAGATGGTAACCACACTGTGGTGATCAAATGCTAAATTTTGTAATGTTGCTTTAAAATGCACTGACAGAGGTGATGATGAGGAATAAAGAAGATTTCACTGTCATGCTTGTGAGCCACACTATAAAAGCAGCTTGCTGCTATCAGTCTGCTTGCCCTGCAGCCTGCTCAATCAATACTTGTAAAAATATCTTTTCCCAAGGGATGAGCACAAGGCACTACCCTGTTCATTGCTGGAAGTAGTGCCAGTGAGCCAGGGCAGCAGAGCAAGGACAGTGGCCTCCAGAAAAAGTCACCAAGGCAGAGACTCTGGAACCATTTGTAGATTTTCACCACAGAAATAGTATTTTGCACTTCCCCATGTCCTGTGTTGCAAGCACAGCAGCCACTCTCATTGAAAGCCAGAGCACATTTCCATAAAAGAACACACTAAAAAGGATTAATGTTTCTCACTTTGATGGAGGAAGAAACTCCTATTTCTAATCTTCGTTTTGTGACAGCGCAATTGATTTCTTCCCTGTGTGGTTTGGGGCTGGCATTGCTCCCAAATCCATGTGTGTTGCCTACAGCTCCCACTGCTCTAATCTCCTCAGGTTCCTTTGCAGCCTGATTAGGTCCTGCTGTGTGTGTGTCAGACCTCCTCAGCAGAGCTGTCACCTGTGCATTTGATCACAGCTGAATTCCAACTGTAAGAAACACCCAACAAAGTCATGTCATTTAGGGAATGGGGTTGTTTGGTTTCCTGTTGCTATAGCTACCATGTCTTAAAAAAAAAAAAAAAAGCCTTGGGAAACCCTGGTTGGAGTTTAGCAGGATGTGACATTGCTTAAAAGAGACTTCATTGTAAGGATGAGAGTAGATCTGTGAGCCCTGAGTGATCCCATCAGCTTAAAGGGGCAAGTGTCCAAGTCTGGGAATCCTGTAGTTTCCCATTTTTCTTTTTCATTTCTACATTGAATTCATTCTGCAGCAAAGAGCACGAGGAAAGGGCAACATTTTCTACTGATAATTTCCTGCCTTATCATGGAATCACAGAATGGTTTGGGTTGGGAGGAACCTTGAAGATCATTCCACTCCCCTTGCCATGAGCAGGGACATTTCCACACCTTCTACTAGAGCAGGTTGCCCAAAGCCTCGTCCAACCTGGCCAAGCATATCTTTAGTGCTGGACCAAGGACATGTGCTGTCTTCAGACTTGTCATTAAGTTCTTCTTTCACCTTTTGGAATTCCCTCTGGAGTCAGAGGAAGGAAAAACACAGCTCCATAGAATGATCTATCCCACTCATTTTAAGACTGTTCTATTTGGTTTTTTGAACTACCCTCTTCAATAAATATGGTGAGAGCCTGGGCAACTAATTTAGGCTTGCTGCCGTGCTGAAGTGAGACTAAAATATGAGGTGAGAGAATCCTCCCCCCCAGGGTGCCACTGCCACCTGCCCCAAGCTGTCAGGTGCCTGCCTTGCTCAGAGGGGCAGTGTGGCTGCACCACCCTGCTTTCAGCTCCTCTGACAGCAGGAACACTGTTTGCACTCTGTCCATTCAGCTTAAATAGTCAAGGATTAGTTTTTCTTCTCAAATCTGACATTTCAGTTCCTTGTTCTTGCAGTACAGCTTTGTGCTTGAACCTTGTGCCTTTTTAGAAGCTGATTTAACATTACGCTGTGTAAAATCACAGGAAATACAGTTGGATGCAACATTTACCCTCCACCAAGACCAATTCTACCTATAGAATTTACAGATGCTATCAGGGTTAGAATATGATCACTGCTCAGAGTCTTGAATAACACAGCCATACAAAAGCTTCGGGACTGAATTCCCATGGGAGGCTGGCTGGGAGCTCAGCTGGGATGTGTAGGAACTATAGCTTACCTTCTTTAAAAATATATGTTCTTTTCAAATTTTTCTGGTTTTCAGAGACATAAATGACTTTCAGGCCTTTCTAACATTAAAATTATTACCTGAAGACCAGAAACGATTTACTGAAGAATAAAAAAAGTCCATGTTCATGACATGAGCTTCTGTAAATATCTCAGATGTAATTTCATAAAGGTAAATGGCATCATTTCAATTTTGCTCTGCTCAAGTGGCAGTAGGCCCAGCAGAGTGAACAAAAGGCAGGAGGTAGGATGTCTTAGAAATAAATCCAATTAAATTTCTGTATGTGAATTGATTGTATTTTATTTACCCAGACATAAGCCAGATTCTAGATAATCAAAGCTTTGGCTTGTTGCACTGTATTCGATTATCCTCAACAAGTTGTTTTGTGGGAGCTGTACAGGAGCTGATTCTGTAATCCAGTTTGCTGTTCCTCCCAAGCCTAGCTTGAGTCAATAGAAAAAGTTTGATGTAGCTGAATTTGTCCTACAGCTCAACACTGTGACTGGGGACACCAGGGAACTTCAGAAGCACAAAAAGTCCATGTTAGGAAGCCTCTTAGGTTTCAATTATGAGTAGCTTTGATATCTAATATTTTTAAATAGATGTAGCAAACATTCTTGGGGGGGATGTGAGAAACACTAAGATGAAGTTCTGGGCTTTGCTATTGCTTTATTTCCCTTACTAATTTAATACTTTGCATTAATAGACTTGCTTTAGGTAAGAGAGTTACCTTGGAGCTGAAATCAGAACCTTATTTTGGTTCTAAAATAATTTTGTGGTGGGGGGAGGGATGGAAGGCAGGGGGGAGAAGGTTTGGCAAGGCTGGAAGTGGAGCATTCCTGGTGTTGAGTTCTAAATCATATGTGATGGTTGGAATGGACAGATCATAAAGATCGTAATTTCCAGATGGGTTCATAGGATGTCTTTTGTGATGACTCAGCTGATTAACAGATCACACAGATTGATACCAATCTGACTGCTATTTCATGAATAATTTTCCTGAGATTTTTAACCCTTGTGCTGCTGAAGGTCAGTCTTGGTTTTAATGTAACTTAGAGTGCAAAAAATCTTGAAACAGCTGTTACCTACTTCCTAAGCCTCAGGTTTTTTTTCTAATCTCCTCTGTCTCTCCTTGCCTAAAATATTCACCTATTCTAAGTAGTACCATTTTTCTTGGAAAATACACAGGGTATTCTCATTTTGGAACTGAACCCTTTTAATGTTATTTTAATGTCTCCCTATATTTCTTCGAGCATCGAGAAAAAGTCCTTCACCATTTGTGACAAAGCAGCTTTCCCTGGGTGATGAGTGGAGTCAGCACATAAATAAACACAACAGGCTCATTAGTGGGTGTTGTCAACTGTCAGCAATGGCTGAGAGTTGCAGCTTTGGATATAATAACCTGCTTTATTCAGCAAGGGTAAGTTAGGATGCAAAGGCTATTCCCTGGGCTGCTCAAAAAGTGCCAGGACATCTTTAGCTTCCAGCTGGACGAACCACCAGAGAGTAGCAGGAGGAATCTCAGTTTAAACACCTCATTTGAAGGTCAGAACCTCTAACAGTGTAGCAGAAGTACATTGCAGTGTCAGCATTGGTTATGAGCCCAGAGCCTAATGTAGGGCTCAAAACCATGACCTTCTACACCAGAGGCAAGAATGTTACCAACTGAGCCCATCTGACATTAATTAAACCCTCATTAAAAAGGAGGGCTCTTTTCCTGGGTTGAAATGTGATTTCCTCTGCAAGGTTTGGTCATGCATATTTTATTACGAATTTTAGCATGTGGACTATAGACCCTGTTCTGATCTTTTGGAATCACTGTATGTGGCATATGTTTCATGCAGATGGGAAACAAAAAGAGAGAAAAATATCCATATTCATTTGTTCTAGTGTGTAGTATAGGTGGCTGTGGAATGACATTCAGGAGCAGCTGAAGGGGTGAAGTTTAGTGTCTATTCCCACATCCCAACATGGGGGAATATTCCAGGTAGTACTAATGGGGCATGAACACAAATTCTGCAAGATTTAAGTTACATGTGAGGCCTCAGGATTATCCAGACGTTGAATATCACCTGGCAAGAGAATCTGGGAAAAGGCCCAAGCCCTTTTTCTTGTTCTCATGAGCTCCTCAGGGAAGCACAGTTGCTCACAGGCCTGTTTTACCTGCAGTGTAACACACTTTCTCCTTTGAACCAGTCAAGGCTTTCAGTAAGCACAGAAAGCAGCAAGGAAGAGTTCAGTGGTCACTGTCTTCCTTTATACCATTATCTGAATGATTTATCAGTGTTACCGAGGTTCTTTACAATCTGGTGCTGCAATGACCGGCTGTTTGCATACTTTATAGGAGCTTGGATGCCTGGACTGGTCTTAGTTTTGCCATTTATTCTGTGTTTAATACAGTTTGTCCATCAGTAAGAAAGAGGGAAGAGTCTTGAAACAACTCCAGAGCCATGTAGGGCTAAAGCCCCAATAACTCTAAAGAGTTGGCACCCAATAGTTGAGAACTGCAGCGCAGCCCAACAGACCCCCTTCCCTCCTGCGTGGCACCAGGTACAGGATTTCAAGCATTTACTCAGGGACTCTGACCCAGCTGAGCCACGAGAATTCCTTCCAGCAGAGGCCAGCACTTCTTCCAGTTCTGCTCAACGATTTTCTGCTTGGCTGGGAGTAAAGCATAGCTGAGAAAGAAAGCTCTCATGCCTGTGATGCTTTGGTGTCTACGGAATACACTTGTCTGAAGTACAAAAGCCCTAAATAAATACCAAATTAAATTTCACCATATCGGATATACTCCCTTTGACAGCACTGACCTCATCAATCTTTCTGTTGCTCAGATTTTTTTTACACATTCCTCCTTTCTAATCACAGCTTTTCAGTCTCAGATACTTTTATATTTCCTCCTTTTTAATGACACTTTCAGTTCTTCCTTTCTAGTAGGCAACGCAGAGCCTTCCAACTCAGAATATTCTGTGATTCTGTGATTCAAACATCTGCTTCTGTCTCTTTTTCTGAGAAGACAAGACTCATCACTCAGGATTTCTTGACCCTCTGAGGAAAGAAGCTGATCTTTCTTCCTTGCTCAGTGGGAATCCCTAATGCCAAGACACACTTCACTGGGAAATCAATACAAATAAAAAGCAGTGAAATGTCTTTGTTGTGAAGCAACCTCTCTGCACTGCTCGTGAGCTCGTGCAGGGGGCTCATCCCAATCTGCAGCCTAACTGAACAAGTGGCAACACCATCGATTCGGAGTCCATCTTACTTCCCATCCTCTCCTGCACATCGATTCAGCCTTATTCCCCTTCTCAGCTTGTCCCCTTTGGTCAATTGATTAATCATCAATATTACTCACCAAAGGCAGCCACAATTAAACAGACATTAGATGACTTCCCCTCGCATTTAATAACACTGAGCTCAATCCGACACCCAACGCTTTGTCTTCCTCAATATATTTTAACCAACATCCAGAAATGAAATGCTGTAAATTCAGCACCTGCTACTGGCCCCTGAGAAGGTGGATGGATGGACAGGTTGTTAAGCACTGAATTCCTCACCCTGCACCTTCATGCTATTGACAATTCATCTGTGGGCTGCTGTGACTGAAACATGTTTGTATCTCAGAGCAGTCCAAAGGAATCATCTTATCATGTGAAGGAGCTGGTTCATACAGAGACAGAAATGGAACAGAGAGAAGAGAATATTCATGTGGAAACTTAAAATCTGTGGGAGTGGTGGCTGTAAACCAGTGGCATCAGCCCCTCAGCTGCTGTATCTGAACAGGGCAGCATTAGCTGGCACAGAGTCCCCAGATCACCTTGTTTCATTTGCTGGGCTTCCCCTGGACCTCTCTTATGGTGCTTCTCAAGTCTGAGCAGGATTTACTTGCTTTTCTTCCCCTTAACCCCATGAATTTCCTCAGTGGGTACTGAGCAGTTCAGCCCCAGGGTGATGTCATGCTCTGCCAAGGGAGGCCCCATATTACATTTGCATAGAAATAAGTACAATATCTGAAGCTTTCACTTTGCACTAATATATGTGCAGATTATAAAATGCCACTGAATTTCTACTCTCTGCTCACTGTGAAAGGGAGGTGTTTTACCTTTCCCCAGGTGTAAACAGCTATGTCAGGTGGGGGCAGTGGCAGAGGAGACCAGTTTTGTTCTCAGAGTGCATCTGAACATTCTGGTGTTCCACAGACTCACAGGCTCAGTGTAAAACAGTAAAACCAGTACATCTCTGTAGATGCTGAAACAGGTCCTGTTTTGCTGAAGAGAGGGTAGAATTTATCTGTTAAATGTAGTTGATTTACTTGAATAAAATCAGAGAAATAGGAAAAAAAATTATACATGTGGAGCAATAGAGAGACTTGTCATTATCCCAGGCTGGTGAAAGTTTCCTTTCTTGTACACATTCATCATCCAAAGACTCTCTGTTTTTATAAATTTCCTGCCTGGCAAGTTTTCCATCCATGGATTTCTGAGAGGGTTGAAGCCCCAGAACATATATTTAGTGCCTGCCGACAGGTCCCTAATTATGGCTTGATTAATCACAGCAGTGCCTGCACCTGTCTGTGCAAAACATCTTCATTTCTGCTTTGTGACCCGTGCAGGATCTGGGAATGTGTTGAACAATGGCTGGGAACACCCAGCTTGGTTTGCTTCCCTGCTGCCAGCTCTGCCCTGCCCTGACCAGGAGGAATTATTTCTCTTTTGTGAGAAATAATTCTTGCTGGTGCTTCTGGAGGGGCTGGTGTTTCTGGAGGGGATGGGATATACTTGAAAGCTTTTCCCAAGAGTCAAAAAGGGCTAAAACCTGGTTGCATTAACAGTTAATTTTTACACACTGTGCCTCTCACATCAGTGGATTCCCAGTGCCACTGATGGAAATGTTCACAGGATTTTCCCTAGATATAGAAAAAATGCTTTTGTCTTTTGAAAGCCGTTGAGTACATCAGGAAGCCTCCTAGGTCTGGAATTGCTGCAGGATTATAGGAATATGCAGAACTATGACTTTGCCTGGTGTTCCTTTCTTAGCAAATGCAATAGATTTTTTCCTTTTCCTTTACTTTGGAAGATTCCTAAGGAACTGCTAAGGGCAAATCAGGCTCTTTTCTGGGGTGCAAGTCAGGGTTGTTTGCACAGGACTCAGCTCAATGCCCTGAATAAGGAGAAGGAATTCATAAGGCACTTGAGGGGAACGTGAAACTCAAGCCATTTCCTACTGGGAAATACAAAGAGGACAGAGAATCCAGTGAACTGACTGTGCTGGGAAGGAACTCAAAGCAGAGGTTAGAGAATAATTTTCTCCAGAGGGTCCTTTTCTTATTTTTCAGAGGAAGACTGAAAAATGAGAGACACTTGGAAGGGATCCAGACAGAACTGAAAAAAAGTCTTTTTTATACTATTGAGATGAAAAGACCCAACTGAAACTGCCCTTAGTGAGGAATGGAAGCAAAACACATCAGCTTTCTAATGGGTTGAGACTTTGCTTTCCAATTTCACAACAAAAATCTGGAGGAAATAAATTTACTCTGTATCAAACCAAAGTAGATCTGATGTTTTTCACCCTGAAATGAAAATGAAGAAGTAAAATAGTCCAATACAAAACATGTTCTCTGACCTTGCAATGAAATGTTTTCTTTTCAGTATCTTGTAAAAATAACCAAAGAAAAGAAAGGTGGGAGGAGCTAGGGCATCTCCCTTTTTTCCTACATTTTGAGACCCAGTCTCTTCCTACTCCAAGAAATAAAGGATTGTCAAGGCATACCTTGCCTCATGCTTGCAGTCTGCTCTTAGAAGGGCTGCCTAGTGGGGCCTTTGTTGATGCTGACCTTCCCAGGGATGGTACTGGAGCCTTCTTTTGCCTCAAGTGCACCCTAAATATGTCCCCTCCCCTTTCCCATGAAAGAATGCCATGTCCAAACAATCCTGTTTAAAGAGAAATTCAAATATACATGGAATTACTCTGAGCAACCGCAGCTCTACAGCTGGAAAAGTCTCAGTGCATCATCACCTTCATTGTGCAGGAACGAAGAACAATTCTTCCAATAAAACTCACCCCCGACCATTAAATTTTCTTCCAAACAATGTGGGCTCTTGTACTTCAGAAAAGCATTTGTGGAGATGGTAAAAAAGTCCATCCAACTCACACTTCAAAAATAACCCAAAATTTCCTCTGTTCTTCGTTTCCTATTTTAAACAGACAAAGGCACATTGTTACTTGGAATCTGTGAGGCACTGAGGATGTGCTCTATATAACATGAGGCATGGATGCCAGGATTGCCCCAGCTGGAAACCAAAGGAACAAAAAACAATATAGGAAAAAGGAGGCAGAGCTGTGGACACACAGCTAGAAAGTTGTTGCAGTAGAAGTCAGTGAAACAATATACAGAAGGAGCACAAGGTTCTGGCTGATGGGCTGGAGAGGAAACATCAGTGATCTCCAACAGCCTGGAGGGAAGGAAGAGGCTGGAGATGTAAAAGAGTGAGGTTGTGAAGAGGAAAAGTGCACAGCAAAGTTTGAGTTGGTTGGACTGACATAAAGGGTCAAATATTATGGAGAAGTGAGTTCACTAAATCTTATCAGCTCATATGTGAGAAGGAGGTGGCAGAGGAATAAAAGGCAGTGCTGACAGTGCTGGCCTGGGAGAAAGGGAGGGAGCAGGAGGGAGGAGAAATAAAGAAAATAATGGAGAAAGGCAGGAAGGGGGAGGGTGGAGGATATGGGAAATAAAGTGCTCAATTTTTTCCAAGTTGCCCTTGAGCTGGCAGGGGGGTTATGCTGGGTGATGTACTAGAGAGATTTATGTGTGTGGGGTAGGATTGGGAAGGCAGATTTGTGAGTCAGCACAGAGTGATTGTGGAACAGCAAGGGAGAGCCATGAGACAAAGGAAGAGAAAGGAGCCCAGATCAGGCCCTGTCCAAAGAGGGGGAAGGAGCAACATCACCAGAAGCATCCCCAGAGATCAGGGTGTTCACCAGGAAACAAATAGCAGGAGGGACTCGGTGCCTAGTTAAGAAATGTCTGGAGAGTTTGGTGCATGGAGATAGCATGAGAATTTGAAAGTGAGTTTTGGGAAAATGAATCAGTGTTGTAGTCCTAGTTATGGCTAATCAGTTTTATGTGACATGGGTTTGACGGAGAGGCTGACTTTGGGCAGCAGTTGGAGTTCATGGATTGTTGTCTAGGCTGGAGCAACCCACAGGAAACCTGTACATCAAGTCAAACAGGTCAAAAGAGAGGAACCAAACCGCCCATCTGTGAGAGTTTATTAGTCCCAGCTCAGGAGCTGAGTAAACACAGCTTCACAGCTCAGTCTGTTGGCTCTTGCAGGGCACCAGTTCCAAACAAAGAGTTCCCTCTGTTCCATTTTCTGTGGCCTCCTGCCCAACCTTTTCTTGATGCCACGAGGCCTTACTTTGATTTATTTGTCTTTTGGTGTGTTTCAGATAAGCTCCAGGACGGTTTAGGAGCTCAGCCCATGAGGATGTTGTTCCCCTGATGGGCTCCTGTATAAACCCTTCTCTAACCAAGTATCATTCCACAGCACAGTTATAAAATGTTCAGCTCTGCACCTCGAGGATCATTTGCAAATGACAATTGTAATTTCAGAATACCAGATAATGTTATTGCTGTCATTCACTCCATGCACCTGCTACATACAAATGTGTATAAATAAACCTGGGATTTTTTAATGCACCCATCTTTTAGTACAAACCCTAACCCTAATCCCTCTTTTGAAGAGGAAGAGTTTAAGTGCCCCACTTGCCTGACTGAGAGAAGATGGTTTTCAAGAGAACTCAGGTATCAAGGGAGTTAAAAGGCAAGTTTTCAGGAACATTGCAACTTTCACAGGTTCCACCAGGAAAGGCACACGAGGGTTTTTTGTAGAAAGTAAAAGTAGGGAAGGGAGATTTTGGAGAATCTCATTGAAAACCCCTGATTTTAAGAGATGCTGACTGAAGCAGCTGCACGTGGTCAGAACAGTGTATGGAAATCACCTAAGTGGGAACTAGATGTCCAGGAAGAGTGACAAATCCCAATAGACACCTCCCTATGTCTTTAGGTGCCTAAATACCCCAAACCATCTGGCCCTTGGCAATATGGTCTAATGAAATATTAGGCAGATGTAGTAGGAAGGTAATTTGATTTTGGTTAGTATCAGAAATCACAGACAATATGATTTCAGATCACGTATTTTTTAGCTCTTTTCAGTAGATCTTTTTTATTTGACTTTTATTTTGAAGCTCCTGATTTTAGGTTGTTATTTTAAACTTCTCTCAGCTGGTGACTCTGATTGCTTTTCAACCCTGCCATTTCCCAACCTTTGTACTCCTATGCATGAATCTAGGCCATGGTACCGCCTCCTGTTCGCTTCCCAGTGTCTTGGAGCTTTAAAATAAGCAAAATTCAATTTTGGTCTGCTAGGGCTGGGAAACTTGGGACACACCATTCTGGTGGGCTTGGGTTTTTTTAGTTTCTTTTTAATTGACTTGTATACATTTGAAGAGTCACCATCCATGTGGATTGTTCCCTACACCTTGTTTAGTTGAGCACAATTAAAACACAATGTGCATAGGATTTTTTGCCTGCAAAGCAAAGGTGGATGCTGTCACATTACAGGAAGAAATTAGGAAGGGAACAAATTTTACAGCTCTCCTGTGATCATTGTTCAAAGGAGAATTCTCATGAAATGAGAATGAAAATCTAATTGATGGCCTGATTCTCCATGGCTGTGCAGCCACCCTTCCTGGCTCTGCTTCTAATAAATGCTCCCTGCCTTCCTCCCACAAAGGCAAGAAAATCCATGTGACCAGATAGGGAGACCTTTAAGAAAAGACCAATATTTGCATATCTATTACGGCTATACTCAGTGTTATACTTGTTTCATTAAAATTTCTATTTGGATAATATGTAAGGTCAATACTGTCACTGTTCTGGAAAATTCATTTATTTTAAAATTAAAGCCAAGCACAGCAAGTACAATTCTCCCCATGGCTCCACCTGTATAAATCCACTGAGCTTCACAGGGTCAGTAAGTGAAAGCAGGATTGGGCCCAGTGTGTTTAGAGATGGGGAAAAACATGCTAATTACATGAATCCTATTTTTCAAGGTAAATCACTTGTTATAGATGCTCTGAATTCTTGCTTTTTGATATTGCAGGGGTGGTTATTATTTCAGCCGGGTGCCTGCTGAGGTCCATTAGCTTTTACACACCAGTTAAGGCTGTCAATTGCTGGGACTGAAACTACAAGAAGAAATATTCAGGAATACTTCAAAATATGGAGTTTCCCCAAGGTTTGCAACTGTCAAACGTCAGGCAGCCATTTTCACAGGAATTTGTCTATTGAGAAGGCTGAAGGTGGGAGTTCTTATCCCAGAAGAAGGGAATCACTGGTTTCAAAGTCAGGTCTGTTTTTGGATCATTAACATTTTTTAGGGCCTGTGCCTCATCTGGTTTCAGCCTTTCCAGAGTTTGGGCTCTTTTGTGTGGTCACTTGCTGTTTACAACTATTGCTTAACAATCCTTAAAATGGCATCTGGTTCAAACCTCAGAAATCAGGAAAGGGGAAGAAATGATCTAGGACAGCTACTCTGGAAGTCACCTTCGAAGTCTTACAATATATTAAAAGCAAAACCTATTTTCAACATGCACCAAGGGAAATCCTGTATTAAGGTGAATCTGGTTTTATTTTAATATTTCTGGTTTAAAATCATAGCTTTTTAAAGGCTTCATTTTGTATACAGGAAACTTCTATGTGTTTTTGAGTCCTACTGAAATCACAAATCTGCTTGTTAAATGACCATGTTTGTTAAATAACCATGAACTGGTTACTGTCCCTTCCACCCTTAAGGCTGGAAAGCAATCAGTGGTGTCTGTTACCCTTTTCCAAGGTGCTGGTGGTCTCTTATATGTCAAATGAGCTCAGTGGCTTTAATCCCTGTCCCAGGTGTCCACAGCACAAAGAGCAGGATCTCAAGCAATAATCTCCATGTCAGTCTCCACAGGCAAGACAGGACTACACTCACCCAGGGGACCAAGAGCCTTTCTTGTCAGCAAAGGTTTTTCCTCCAGCAGAAAAGGAAAATTTACATTAGTGCTTACAGTGCATGGTCCTTTCTCCAGATCTAGTTCTGAAAATTCATTTCATTTGTAGATGAGAGACTGGATGAAGGGAAAGTCCACAGCAAAGAAATGTCTAAAACCACCTTTTTCATTCACCTTCAGATCCTGTGCAGTGTGCTGGGAGTAGGACAATATTATTGGAGGAGACTGGATTCCAAAGCTGGGATTCATCCCACTGAATTTAAGCATTGAGAAGTTTGCTGTAGGTACCCTTTAGAGTCATGAGAAAAAACTGGTTTCTCCAAAGGGTGAACCAGAGGCAAATGAATTTTCTTTCAGAGCCCGTGACAACTAGCTTTAGACACCTAGAATGGGCCATGGGAATGGTAGAAAGGGTCTGATAGAAACCTTTACTGCAGGGAGGCAGGAACTGAAGAATCCCAAATCCACAGCTTGATTGCTGGATTTAAATTCCCTTATTTAAATTCCTGATCTATTAATGAAACAAAGATGTGCAAATAGCTTCATGCACAATATTATTCTGGGGATCCTGGGAATGCAGAAGGTGTTAGAACAGGTAACCCACGGTGCTTTAGCTGTTACACTCAGAAAAGCCACCAGGCCAGTGCTCAGCACTCCATTTATGTTCCACAAACTGAAAGAATCCAAAGCAACAGAAAATTGTGCCCTCCCAGTTTTTCTGTGCTGTGGGAATCAGGAACTGATTTACTTTACATAAAGTTGTGCTAGAGATGAGCCTCAGGTCATCATGGCGAAGGTGGAGGACTTGGGAAAATTCAAATCTCTGTTCAGATCTTGTAATCAGAACTTGGTAGTTATGAAACTCAAGGCAAGAAATGACTGCTTCAATTGTATTTCAAAAGTGCTGCTAAATGGTTGTTGACCATAACCACCAAAAGTGCTTAAAATCAAACAAAAACATTCACTACAGAACCAAAATCAGGCAAAGTTTGTATTAGACAATGGGAAATTTTCCCTTTCAATATTTGGAATTATTCCTGTCAGCAAAAAGATTAAATTGTACAGCATTTCAGCAATCACCTGTGTATATATATTTATCATCTCATTAGAACTGATTAAACTGGGTTTTGTTTAGCTTGGTAAGTGCCAGGATCTAAAAGAGCCCTGAATGATGGTAAAATGAAATCATCATTTTAACATCAGTGATCAGGGGTTGTTAAAATGGTCATTTCTTTCCGGTGCTTCACCCATGAGTTGAGAAATCCAATCTTATCCTTGTAGCGACCAGTATTTGCACAGGGGAATAGAAAGCAACATCTGGAGGCAGAAAATCCATGGCACTGACCTGGGGAGGTCAAACTGTGATACTGGCCAGGACTGGGAGAGAGGGGATGATCGAGGTTAGAGGCCTGATAGATTAAATGAAGCTCAGAGAGGGACTCAGGGAATAATGAGGAATTCCTAACCCTGGCAGCACAGGGATTCTGTAAACCTGCAGCTTGATCATTCCTGTGGGCTGGGAGATGAAAACTTTACTGATTAGGATGCAAGGGCAGCAGTGCTGCAAAAAGTTCCAGATTATTTTATGACTAAGCCTTGCTGCAGGGAAAGAACATGTGTGGAAAAGGGGTACTGAAGGAAATGAGGTGCCAGTCTACAATCAGTGTGGTGAGGAAGGAGCATGGCAAGAGCTGCAGGTATATGGGATGTGAGAAAGAGAACCCTGCAAGCAGAAGCACAGACTGCAAAGGGGAAGCCCCTGCTGCTTTGAAAAGAGAATAAATGCAACTAAATGCAACTTTCTGCCTGGCACTAATGAAGCAGATTAATAAGGCTATTGGAGCCCATATGGCCATGGAGATTCCTTTAGCCTAAACATTGCTAATGAATGTTTTCAGGAAGTGGTGTTTACACTCAGACATATTTCACCTCCAGAGTGGCCTCCTATGTGAGGTAACTGCAGTGTTTACCCTCATGCATCAGATGCATCATCTCTCTGGGAAATAACTACTATTCCTACTTCACAGATAGGAAAAGTGAACCAGAAGAGCAAAGGCCAACATTTGCAATATCCACCTCTTACATCAGGCCTTGATTTTTAACAATCTCAGAGATTAATAAAAAGGCCAAATTTAAACTAGTAGAACGAGGCCATGGAGAGGGGCAAGAGCAGTGCACAGGTCAGAGTGCAGTGTCCTGGTGTCACTGTGGGTGTTGCTGAAGAGGTTATTCTGGCTACTGCTTATTAGAGCCAGCTCTGCCACAGGCTTGGACTGCCCCACAACTGGTGACAGTCCCCATCGTGGCAGAGGCCTTCTCCCTACACACACATCCACCTGAGTATAAATAACTGTATATTCACAGGAATGGTTCAATGACAGGACTCCAGTTGCACATCTGTGTAATTCTGGCAGCTGGATGGGTCTGACCTCCCCACACACTGGCTGTTTTTCTTGCCTAGTGTGTCTGGTATTCTAAAGGAAGGCCAGTCACATTTAAGTTCCAAATTACAGCCTGGGTGCTCAGGTTCAGGCAGTCAGATGTGAAAACATGCTGGTGTCTTACAGGGAGATTCAGTTGGCTGCTTGTTTGCTGCACAAACATACCCACAAACACAACAGGAACTCCAGCTCCAGGCAGCACACAGAGTCCCTGTTCCCCTTTCTCCTCACACAGGTTTCTCAGCTTTTTGTCTCCTTGTCATTCCCTGTCATTTTGATCTCTGTGTCCCTACATAGCCCTGACCAGTCAAGTTAAATGTTTTTCTTTTGCTCTCTAGAAATGGCAAACATTAAGCCCTAAATCCCCCTGAAAACAACTCAGTTGTAATCTTTCCTTAAAGATTTCTAAAAGTTCTTGTCCCTGGCTGTGCAGTTTAGATTGACTGTGTGCTGCATATTCAGACCCTATTTCCTTTTAGCTGACTTCCCACATGATGCTGCTTTGGATTTTCCATATACTGAGCTATTGACTGGCCCCAATTCCCTGCCACAGCGGTGGTGTCTGAGGCTGGTGAAGTGGCTATAAACACTATGATGTTGTGTTTAACTGTTTTTGAGTGCACATGTCTGTTTAAAGACAAGTTACTTTTGAAAATCAGACTCAAAGTACACATTTATACTGAAATATTAAGTAGAATTCAGCTCAACACCAGCACATAAATCTGTGTTAATGAATGTATGAGCTCACATGCACATGTGTGTGTGCCCTGTCTAGAGATAACTCAGAATTACACCTAAAATCATACACTGTCTATGTGAAGGGCAAGGTAAGAGCAAAACCAGATGCATTAGCTGTCTCCAAGGCAGTTACCCTGTGGAAGGAGGCAGAACAGCACAGCAGGTAGCAAATATCTTTTTCCAGAGCCTGGAAGTGACTGGTGTGTAGGCAGGCATGAAGGAACAGCCCTGCATTACTTTTATTGTCAGTCTGCCTGTCAAACTCCCTTGTTAGGCAGGGCAGGAGGATGGAAAATAGACCAATATTCAGCTTCTTTTCATGTGTATGTGTGAAGGCAACAATTCTGAGAAGGGGTTTTTTTCAAAAATACACTTGGTAGTGTCTGAACTTATACGTACAAGGTTAAGATAACCATATACAGGGCAGTACAAAGGGGAAAGAGGTAGTTACCCCTACTTAAACCAGAGCTGCCAGTCCTGAGAGATTGGTTCTTTTATTCTCAACTCTGTTGGAGCCCTTCCATGGGAGTTCCTTATTTATTCATTGAGGGGAACATCCTCCATGCTGCAGATTCATTGCTTGCTGCACTCTGGGCTCTTGGTGCAAGAGAGCTGAAAGTAGAAGAAAGATAAAGTAACAGGCAAGGGAGAAGAGAACTGGAACAGATGCTGTGTATGGATTTCCTGTCCACTCTCACATTGCTAAAGGACTAAGGAGGGATAGGAAAGGGGAATCCTCCAGCTGTAACAGTTGTTGGACAAAGACCACTTGCCTTCCCCCCTGATGCTCGGGAATGTCACTTCTCTTTCATGTCAAATTAATATTCCCCTTGAGCAGGGTGACAAGGACAACAGCACCCACACCATGGGAGGATTGTCCAGTAAGCACAAGCTCTTGGATGGGAAATGATGCTGTGGGGGCATTGCTGACCTGTGTGTGTGGCCCCTCAGCTGATTCAGGGTTGTGAGAGTCTCACCCAGTCTCATGGACAGGCTGAGAAATAAAACATTCTGTAGACTGAGATTGGCTGACCTGCCATATCCCAGTCATAGGATAGGAATGAGCATCACTCCTCAGCTGTTCATTATTGCAGAGGATCCTTCCCGTGTCTGTCACAGCTGAGGCTGGACACTGGTAGTTCCAGTTGCTGACAGTGTTTCCACAGCAGCTTTAATTCTTCAAGTAGCTCCTACTTTAGGCAGTTATTGGACCTTTTGTGCTTTTGGTGAAAACACCTTTTTAAGAAACTTTTCTTTTGAAGATGACCCATAAAGCAAAATAAAAATCCCTTTCCATCAGTTACACGCAGTGGATAAAGCATTTTTGCCAGTTTTTGAGATATATTTTTTTTTCCATGTTTTGACATTTGAGAAGTAAGTCTTGATGTGGTTTTTTATTGCTGAATAGGTGGCTGAAGCCAACAGTGTATGGCAGCAGGTTGCAATGAAAGCAAAAACAAGTTATGAAAAGGTCATGTTTAGCGAGATTGTTCTGAACTCTGTTGGTATCTAACACCCACTTGTCTACTTAAGCATTTCCATACTGTTTATCACCGTGGTGCCTGAGTGCTTCTCAGAGGTTAACATGGGTATCCTTGTCTATTATTCTAAGACAGTGTATCTCTGTTCTGTTTGGGTGAGATTTTTGTCACAGACAGATCAAAGAGCAGATTCTTCAAAAGCGTGGAGGTGGAAAACCTCCTAATTTAAGACTTTTGAAGGAAATTCCAAAGTTCTACATCCAAGGCCACATGGGATTGTTATGTCTGTGTGTCCTGCAAGTACCTTCAGCTCCCAAACCATGTAGTCAACTTCTTTTCTGCTTGCTGAAGCTTTAGGGGGAGCTTGTCTTTGGGAAACATTCAGCATCCTTTTCCCTCACATCAGTCCGGCAGAGTTTCTATTCCAGTGCCAGTGAGTGGTCGGTAAAGGTGTGCCTGAAGTGAAGATATGTTTGAGGTGAAAGCAGAGTTCTCTTTTATCTATTTCCCCTGTACCTTAAAAAAAAAAATAACATCAGTTTGTCTCTCTGGGGCAGGATTGCAGGAACAGTAGGTTTATTTACATTTAGCATTTCATTGTTAGCAAGAAGTGGTTTCACATCAGGCACTTGGCCATTTGACCAGCAGATTTTGCTGCCATCATTTAAAACGAGGTGAACATCATTAAAAACCCCTCCCAGGTTTAAAATGGACAATAAATATAGGCAAGAGTTTTCACAGAGGAATCAGGCTGCCCAGTGCAGATGTTCTCAGCTGGGTGCCCTGGTCACAGGTACTGGGTTTGTATCTGGTTCCCCAGCGTGCTGTGGAATTTGAATTCTTCCCTTCACACAGCATGGACAAGCTCTCGCACTCATTTTACTTGAGGCTCTTTTGCAAAGGCAAATGGCCCTGCTGGAAACAAATCAACATAATTTTTTACTCTTCACAGAGGTCTATTAGCAATCATTGCTGCTGTAAATGGGGACGAGCGTGTTCCTAAATTCAAACCCAGAAATGTTTTGCATTTTCTATAAAATATTCTTGCCTGGACTTGTCTCTGGCCAGCCTCTTCTGGGGCTTTTTGTGTTTTCCCTTTTCCCCTGGATGCTATGGCTGGCTGTCAGATAGGGAGATGCTGCTGAGAATATTGCAAAAGCTCAAATGAGGATTAATAGGAAAACACAAACTCTAATGTCACTGCTCCTGTAGAAACCCTGCACAGCCTCTTCCTATAGATGTGTACAGCAAACAAAGACCAGTTTTATTAAATGAAACACAGACACTTAGTTTTTATGCAGCCTACCAATAGAGAAGACAGAAATCATTTTCACCATACACAGACAGCCGCAGATTTTACGGTGGAAAATCCCAATGGATGCAAAGTGCTGCAGATTTATCATGACTAAGCTAAGCAAAGCTGTCCTTAAGGCAGACTTTATTTAGTTGCAGTTCTAGTTTTGTAGAAATTTAGTTGGCCCAAAGTTTACAGCCGAAGGACTAGTTTGTGTTAAAGATAAACAAGCAACTCTTTTATAGGGTAAGAAGCAATCTAAGGGATTTGCCAAATCCCATGAAGGGATTCTCTGGAGCAAGGAGGTGTGGTGTTACATTCCCAGGTGGCTGCAGAAACTACCGATCAAACTTCCTTTCCCTATTGAGTATTTATATTAAGAGCAGTGAAGTTAATTGATAAACATAAGTTTGGCTAAAATTTCTCTGGGTCCCAAAGGGAAGCCATTTGATTCCCATCCCTTGCCCTGGCTCCTCCAAGAGCCTGGGGATGGAGGTTGTGGTTTTGCTTCTGCCTGCAGTCAAACTGCATCACTGTGCCCATTTGGGTGGGATTTAAGCCTAAAATGAGTGTGAAAAATTTAAATTCTCATGTATTACAAGAGCTTGCCCATTTATTGGAATAAAAATTATAAGGATCATTAATTTGTGCAAATGTAAATGAGGAGCTGGAGAGGCTTTTCTGCTAACCAGTGGTACATGTGATTTATCCATCGCAGCCATGCCAAGGATGGAATATGTTGATTGCCTCCAGGGTTAACCCTGCAGCTTTCATGCAGTGCAAAAGCAGCTTGTTGTGCTCCCTGTGTGGCTCTGGAGCACAGGCAGCAAAGGTCACACGAGCAATCAAGATCAGCAGATCCCTACTCAGGTGGGGACCCCCGTGGCTGCAGGATGAGCTGCGAGTCTGAGCTACCTTGGAACACACATTTGCTTTTTCAATGGCCCGACTGTGTTATGGACATTTTTTGATTCATTAATCTGTGTCCATATTTGCCATGAACATGGACAGTACTTGCTGTTTCTTGCTGTTTACCTGGGTTTTGTCCTAGCTGGGCTTTTTGAAAAATGAAAACAGAAGGAATTAAAAGGTTAGATTGTTTTGATAACATGTCTCCCTGCAGGAGTGAGGCATAAGCTGACAGGCTGCTTTAAGAGCTTTGCTGATGGCATGAATTTAAGGATTCTGTAAGAAAACTAAAAGTAAGCGTCTGCAATAATAAGATTTTTTTTTTTTAATATGACTGAAATTTTCTAAAATATTTGGGGTTTTAAAGGCACGAATTTGGTTGGGGTTAAGAGGAGCTGAATATCTGACCCCATTCCATCATATCTAGAATTTGGGTACAAGAATTTCAAGTTGAGACTTACAGACCAGACAGAATCTATTCTCCTTTTGTCTTTACTATTCCCACAAAAAGCGTATTTGCTTCAGGAGCCCCCACAGCCTCTCAGCACCTGCCCTGCCCAGCCCTGGAACAAGGGGCAGCAGTGCATCCATGTAGTGCTGTCTCTGAGGCAGATATTTGTCAGGAGAAGTCACTGACCTCCTTGTTTCCTTAGCCCTGGAGATCCTTGCCCTCTCATTGCTGAGTCTCCCCAGGGATGTGGGGGTGCTGCTGCCTGCCCTGGGGGAAGGAGAGCATTTAATCTTATCATCTGTCTCAGCTGCCATCCCTGCTGAGGCTGCCGAGGAGCTCTGGGACAACCCCCAGACAGCAGTGCCTGAGATGTCCATTCCTGAGCATCCTCTAAATGAATCCTCAACGTTTTCATTAGGAGACACTCCTGCTGGACAATTATGGATTGTGACTCTCCCTTTTTTTATTCCACAGGCAGAGAGCTTGTGCAAAAACTGACTGACATTTAAAAATGCCAGCAATCTTATTAATTCTTCAGTTCAAGAAGTGTTTCTTGGGGCTTTTTGTGTACCAGTTGGAGGACAGAAGGGCAATGCAGGCACATTGACAGAACCAAGCTCTTTACAGAAATACTGGACTCCTTTAAAATTGTGTTTGCTGTGGAACTTGTGACCAACTGGGAGATGCACCTGTGAAGGTTAAGGCATCTGGTGCTCCGAGAGTTTCCAACTGTCTGTGCTCTGTCCTATGACTGACCTCTTTCTGCCTGGAGAAGAGCCCCTTCTGCAGGAATTAAGGGCTGTTCTGTGTTCCTGCTGGCCCAGAGGTGTGCTGCTGCTCTTCCTCAGAAGCAGAGCCACTAGTGCAGGTTACTAGTCCACCAGCAATCCAATGGAATTGCCAGCGTATGCCCTCATTCCAGGATCACACGTTAAATTCAGACCAGAGGGCAGTATGTGCCAGGGCTTTTGAAAGGGATGAAAGGCCAAGCACATTAAAATATCTTTTCCCCTTCCAACTCCCCAGTTCATGGGCTCTCCAGAAAAGCTGTAGCACTTGTGTGGGGAGACCTGTATTCAGTTAAGCATTTTCCAGAGGAAAACATCCCCTTTCCCCCAGCCCACCTGCATGATGATCCCCGTGTCCCCTGCAGTTCCTGCCTCTGCAGAGGAGGCAGTGAGGTGATTTCAGGTGGATGAGCTGTTCTGGGAGCTGCCAGTGTCCAGCTCCTCTGCCTTCAGAGAGGAGCTGAGCAGGATTTGGTCCCAGACTGGGCTGACAGCACAGTTCACAGAATAAAGCACATTCCCCTTCTCGTGGCTGCTTCCATAGATAACTCTGGCACAGGCTGCTGCCAGCTCCTTGTCACTCCCTTATCTCCAGGAGGAGAGCTGTGGCAATTCACACTGCCGGATTTCCGTGCCAGTGAAGTGACTGGGATCGTGCATGTTTGCTCTGTGCCACATGTACATATATTTTGATGTCAAGTCTGCTATTCTAGATTGAAAATCCTTCCCAGTGGTTGGTGAGTATGTTGTTTTGTTGGATGTAAATCTACCATACAGAACCAAGCCAAGGTTACTTCACTTTTAAATCTCCAGTGACCATCCAGTAAATAACAGCTCTTGAAGTCCTGAGTCTATTAGCAGAAAATACAACTGTAGATCACTCCTCAAGGAATGACTCATTGCAGTGGGGTTAGCAGGGAAGAGAGGGAAGAGCTTTCTGGAGTCGGTTGATTTGGTTTATTAATGCAACAGCTACTCCTGCATTAGCAATTATATTTAGTGCATAGCGACTGAGAAAATCAGATGCCTTCCAGCTCCTGCCATTGGCACGGAGCTGCTTTTTGCTGAAAATGGGAGGAATATATGAAATTATCCCAGGGTAAGAGGTTATGCATGCATTAAGGTGACAGCCATGGGTGCTGGCCACTAATTGTGAAGCCACCATGTGTTAGCACAGGGTCTTAAATCCTGCTGTTGAGAGCTTTTATTCTTTGACCTGACTTGCTGCAGGGGAATGGGTTTCAATATGGAATAAATTTTGACCCAAATAATTGAAAGTTAATCTCACTTTATTTTACATAATGCTTTATGATAATGCAATTGTAGCATGTTTAGTGTGGGGCATAGAGGGCAACAGTCTACAGAAGCTGACATTTTACATAAAGAAACAAAAAGAGGTCCTGAGTTTATCTAGTCAAACTGATAGCAGCAGTTGAGAAGATTAACCTTTCTAATAATGACTTCCCCTCTTTTATGTATTTGGGGATGGCCTCTTGTAGGTGTTAATTTGTGACACTCAACAATTACATTCTGTGCAGTATGGTATGTGTGAGCTGAATAGCTTACTGGGTCAAGCAAATGCAGAAGAGATCAAACCAAACAGGGTGAAAATATGAACTCTAACAGAGTAAGTTATTGCAGGTCAAGTGCTGCTTGAGTGAAGCAATGCACTGCTGTAAGTTACTGGATACAAAATACTTTCCTTCTTGGGGAGTTATCAGAAAATATGCACTCAGTGAACCAGAAAACTGTGAAATTATTTAATACAATTATTCCTCAGCTGTGAATAGCAGAAATGTCAGATTTATTTTTCATCTAGATTTTCATCCCAGAAAATCTAAATTTATCCCTGGATTCTTTTGTCCTGATTTTAACATTTGCTCTGTTGTACTGCCTATAGTTTTATACCCAGTCCATATTTTCTTAATAAGTGTCAAGTTAGCATAAAGAAACAAGGAAACTTGTTTTCAAGTAGGATTTAAACCCATGATACTTTTGTTTAGATATACTTTCAGGTGTAAGCCAAATAATTTCATTACATATCCATATAAATCTGATATTTGCTTTCTTTTATTTGTCAGCATAATCTCAAATTTTCCACTGGGCTTCTGTCTTGTGGAGGGAGCACCTGCATGGATAAGAAATAGAAGGGATGCAGCTTTCTGGTCCATGGATGATCCCTGCCCTCTGTGCCCAGACTATGGAATGTATAGTCAAGCCATGCTCACTAAAACCTTTCAGTCTGTCAGGAGAGCAGGGCCCTAGAGCTTGGGTGAACACCATAGTTATTAGAAAGCTTCCTATTGATCCTCTGGGATCTGTGGGTCTTCTCTGTAGTGCTGAGAAGGGAAGGCAGTGTCCCTTCTCTGTGATGGGCTTTAGTGTATTGCTTACCCTGTGCTCGTTCCTCTGAGACATGGACCTGTTCTAGCTCCCCATTCCCTGGTGTTTGGCAAAAGCTCCATCCATGGGCTGTTTTGGTGAGTGTTGTAGCTTTGGAAATGGACCAGAATGTTTTGGGATAGGCTTAGAGGTGTTCCTGCTTACAAGCTGTACAAACGAAGGTGATGCAGATATCAACACAAGCCTGGAGAGAAAAAGATAAGAAGCACCTGGAATTTCACAAACTGATCATTCAAGTTGTTGTTCATTTTCTTCTCTGCAGCTGTGGCCATTCCTTGATCTGGAAGATAAATACATTAGTTTCTCACACCTGTACCAAGGAGTCCTAAAGGAGTATTCCCTCTAACTCCAGTCATATTGAAGTTGGAACTTTTCATACCAGTTGATGCCTTTTTGCCCAGCTCTGTCAGTCAGCCTCCATCTTCTGCTTCCTCTTCAGCTGTGGCATCTTTGACTCCTGTCATACCCTTCACAGAATGAAAGATTCAATTGACTAGTCTGGTTTTACTTTTATCTCCACACCCTGTTGTTTTGGCTTCCCCAGGCCAAAGAAAGCAGCTTTGCTCCCTTTGGCAGCATTTTCCTTGCAAGCAGCCAGAGCAGTTGTAGTAAGTAGCACATGGAAGGACTTTGCTTCCCCAGTGATGGAAAGTGGCACTTGTGATGTCTTGCCCCTTCCTGGCTCAGAGTGTTCCCCTTGTCAAACAGTGGTCACCCCCTCAGTGAACCATGCACAGCCTGCCTGCCCTCCCTTTCAGTGCTGTGTGTGCTGGATCCAGAGGGGCACTCTGGCTTTTGGGACTAGCAGGACTTCCCAGCCCCATTAATTCCTCTCACAGCCCTGTACTGAGCTGAGGAGCCCTCTGTGCATGGCTGGGTGTAGAGCTCCAGGACTGCAATCAGCAGCATTGCCTCTGATCACACACTGGAGCAGCCAGTTTTAATGTTCGTATTCTCTGTCCCATCTCAAACAGCTCTTGTTAAAAATCCTCCTTTGAACTCCCCTGTGTTTCATTTTCCCTGACTGAAACCACCACTGTGTTTCAGTCAATGTCAAAACACCCCTTGAATGAACAGAATTAGGACAGAACAGGGAGGGTGTGATTTCCCTGCCAGCATAGGAGTGGCTGGGGACTGAGATCATCAGTGCTCTTTGAAAGCTGAGTTATTTCCATGAGGGTGCCTTAGGAGTGCAAAATGTTATTAGAATATGCATTATTATTTTGATTTTCACCTGTCAGTCCTGACATCAGTGACAGGAAAGGGCACTACACTGGAAATGTGATCTGTTCACCTTTCCCCAACATGATGCTGCACAAAGACAGATGATTGTTACACTCTGCTTTTACTGGGTAGCTCAGTCCCAAACGATGTTGTACTGCTGGATGACATTGTGCTGGAGTCTCTGTGCTTGATTTTATTTTGAGTAAGTCATCCCTCTTTATATACAGATAATGAACCCACCGTGCACCTGGCACAGGCAGCACAGTGTTATTGAAAACACGGGAGTCTGAGCATGTCTGAAAGCGAACTTCTCTCATAAGTATAAGCTGCAAACCCTTATTCAACATTAAATCAAATCAATGTTAATTTGTGAACTAATTAGCATTTCAGGCTTTTTTTTCCAGCAGTGTGGTGATTTTGTATATAATGCCATGTGATTGTACCCAAGTACATAATTATGAAGCTGAATACATTGTCTCCTGCTGACATGTTGCAGGAGTTTCTTTCAGCAAAGGATGTTCACTACATCTGAATTAAAATAAAGATCCACAGCCCAGTCCCATGCATGTGACCCATCCCTGAACTAAACTGATGCAATATCAGAATCTAGGGACCTTTTTGAAAAAATGGACTGACCATATATTAACTGAATTTACTCATTCACGTTTCTACTATATTTTCATGAGGAAATGGCAGGATATCCTTTGGTGTGAGACAGATGATAAGACAGGTATTCTGAGTGGAGAATATGCATCAAAGAAAACCAAGTGATTTAAGGAGAAGGTTTCTTTTAACTCTGAAGTCTGACTGCTGGAGTACAGGAACTGTCAGTACTTGCTCAGCTCACTGTTCATTCTCTCCCAGAATCATCTCCCTGGCACAGCCAGCACCAGGCAGCCAGAGATGATGTCAGGAGTTCCATCAGTTTTGTAATGGTTCTCTCTCCTAAGGCAAAAATAATAGAAGTCTTCTCTATATTTACCAATATTTATCCAGAAACAAGCGCTTTAATTTAGATTCCATTACCCACACTCTAGTTTTCTTTAAAAGCAGTTTTAATAATATTTATCTACCTTGTGATCTATACATTGTCTTTGATGACACTGATTTTGTGTAAGTAACATGGTTAAGATAAAAGCCTCTTTCTTGCCATATTGCAGAATACACAATCTGCCCTGATGGGGTGAACATTGCACCTATCTAACATAAACATATGAGATAGTAATGGAGCATCACTTATGGCTACAGTCAGTAACCCTCTTTTAAAAAAACCCCAGCATATAAATTGTAAAAGGTTTTGCAAAATTGAAGTTAAACATGTGCATGTAGTTCCCTTCATGATCCCTGAGTCGATCAGCAAAATTTCCTGTCCCCAGACAACCCTTGCCCAGGCAAGTTACAGCTCAGCTGCTCACAAGAGCCAAACTATGACTAATTGTTGTGCTGGGACTCACTGGTCTCCTCCTGCTGATTCTGCCTTGATGGGGAGGAGTGTGGGACTGTCAGAGACTGAGTGTGTGTCCTTTTGGACTGACAGGCTGTTCTTGCACCAGATCCACTCAGACACAGAAGGAGGATTCACACCCTTCTTTATTATTTGAAGATTAAGCACTCAAATGTGTTGGAATTTAAATGGTCTGGGTTAGACTCTGGGTGAGTTGACCGACATGTCCTGCTTCTGAGTTTTGACTCTTTTTGTAGACTATTTTTCCAAGTCCTGATTCCTTCCTAGAGCTGATTGCAATCAAAAAGGGCAGAGAGTTTAATTTTCAGTCTAGTGCTCTAGGAAAACAAGGCATGTTGTATCTATCTGTCTGTATGCAGAACCTATTGGCCTTTCTGTTGAAGGCCTCAGCTAATATCAGCCAAATCTGGCAGGCTGGTAAGTTCTCTCAGATCTCCTACAGGTAACAGGCTACACTGATCCTCAGCCCTGGGCAATAGTTACAGACTGAGATTCCAGAGGTCTTGACTGACTCCTCTGAGAGATGCTGGAAGTCCTCTGTGTGTGTTTTAGCTTTCCTCAAGTCTTGCCTGAAGAATCAAAGTAGTCATGACAATGCAGCCAACTTGTTCTCTTTTGTTCTTCAGTCCACTAAGTGTTGTAACCACATGATTCAGCTGTACCCAACAAATCTAGTAATGTTGGCTTTCGAGTAGGATAAACATCCAAACATATTTATTTATTAAACATATTTATTTATTGATATTATTCTTAGATATATTTATTAATAATTATTTATTAAACCTGTCTTTCCCCTAAATCACTTAATGAATTATCTCTATTAAAATTTAACAAAATTGTGTGAATTTCAGCCCAACTTTTACAAGCTCTCATGCTAGTTCTGGACAGCTGCATTATTAGATGCAAACTGGATGAGAGGAGAATTGGCCTTGATTTTCAGTTTTTACCACGACTTTCTTATATTTGAATGTTTCAGACATTTAAAAGGTTTACTCTTTCTCCCATTTGCATTTTATGGTTGATAGTACACAGTGCTACCTTTGTGCAAACACCCCAGTGTGACAATATTTTCAACACAAACAACAAAAAGTTGTTTGAAAACAACAAAAAGTTGTTTTTAGAAAAACAAAATTGAGCCAAAGAACCACACTAATTATATCTCTGGTTATTTTGAGACAGAGAAATATTTCAATCTATGCTCTGTATTTTTATTCTAAAGATGTCTCTTCTTGTCTGAACTAGCAAATACACCTCAGGGAGCTTTATTTTTGGTTACACATTTAATGCAGGACATTATTTGCATCACAGAAAGATCACATCACCCCATTGCCTATTTCAGCTTTTCCACACCAAACCTCAGGCTTTCCTATTATTTGTAAAATTGCTTTTGTTTCCAGTTGGGATCAGATGTAAAAATGGAAAGATCAAGGCATATTAGAATTTGTAGCTGGGGGAGAATTCTGCTCCAAGTGCAGAGTGTTAAATTGGGGGGGGAGGAGGGGATGCACAAGACAAAGGAAAGGGTTTAGAACAGTTTTTTTGGATATCTGATTGCTATTACCTGCAAAAGAGCAAGAGATGAAGGCGGGAGGAGTGAGATATTAAAGCAAGGAAAGAGAAGTATATTCATAATAGTGTAGCCTACGATTTTACACTTCCTAAATTTTGAGGTAAGTGATCTTGCCTGTTTGGGAAGAAAAGTGGCACTGGCTTATCAATCAATTAGGAATCCTCAGGACATTTCAGGGAGAAGGTGCAGAGAAAATGTTCATTTTCAGATATTCATGGAGAAATTGTAAGAATGTTCCAGCTTGTGTGGCCAACACTGATCTGCTTAACCATTTCCCTGGCATCTCCCTGTTTGCAATGAATTTATAAATTAATTATTAATTGGATTCTACTATTATTAGGAGTAATTTTTTTAAATTTTAAGCAAATGTTACAAGATCAGTGGCAACTCTAGAGATAAGGTCTGTTCTAATTTCTAGCAGCAGCTGCAACATCAAAGAGGTTAATTCAGATCATCAAGGTTTCATCTCCTTGCCCTCTAAGGTCTGATTCATAAAGCTGAAGAGATGAATTCAGAAATTTCCAGAGACAAATGGGGGAGAAAATCAAGATATATGAAAAAGGAGGGTGGAAAATTAAGTTTTGTCTCAGTGTATGTGGTTACCAAGCAGGGCTTGAAATTCACTTATATTCTTGTGCAGATAAGGTGGGGAGATGTTTCCTTCATATCCTGGGCCAATTCTCAATATGGATACAAATCAATGATCCATTTAGTCTCCCTCACTGGCTGATGCTGGGGAGAGAGGCAGAAACCCTTGATGAGGCATTTAACAGTTTCAAACTAGAGAGATGAGATTGCTGCCAGCCACTGTTTGTCTTTGCCCCTAAAATGTAAATACTAATCAGTCACTATTGTGCTGCTTTTTTAGCTCATGTATTTGTGTATGAAGTCAAGACTAAACTTCTTGCTGAGCTATTCTAAGCTCTGCTCTCAATGTCCCACAGGCTCCAATTCAGGTTAATTGAACACTGTTTAACTACCACTGTCTTTAACTGAACACCATCTTTCTATTAACTTTAAATTAGTTTTGCTCTAAACAAGCATTTGAATCTCTGTGGGAAAAAAACCCCAAAAAACAACAAACCAAACAACAAAACCAAAACCAACCAAACAAAAAAATAAACCACAAAAAAGAAAAAAACCCCAAACCCCAGCCTCAAATTGGTATAATTCTAAACCATCCAGCTCAGAGAGTACAAGACATAATAGCCAGTTATGTTTGAATCCTCTCCTTGACTGAAAGGAAATAGAGGCAACATTCTTCATGTTTCCTCCGGGACAATTCTGTTGGCAGCACCTGACTAGGATTTGATCAGGTTTTGCTTTCTAAATTCTGAACTGAAGAATCCCAAAATTTGCTGATGACCTTGCTAAAGCCTGAGGTGTTAGAGGTAGTTTCAAAAGATTCAGAGGTAATGCTGGTGCCTCCTCAAACCATGCAGGTGTGCCCTATTGTGGAGATCACTGGATTAGCCATGATCCCTAAAGCTGGGGAGACCCACAGAGCCCGGAATGAGATTTTCAAAACAGTAATTTTAAAGGTGGCCATGGTAAGTCACTGCTGCAGAGAGAAAGAAAATCATCTGTATCCTGCATCCCTGGTGGGAAGGATGTGGTGAGTGGTGCTGGGCTTAAATATCCCTTGTGTGGATATAAATTCCATATAAATCAAGAAGATAATTTAAAAAATGAGATTTAGCAGGGACTTCTGGACCTTGTATTTAGGGGCAGAAGAAGAGGTGACCACAGAAGAAGAAGGTTTGGACTGACATTCTTTGACATGTTTTTACTTGAAACATGAAGGTAGGAGGAGAAAAAGAACATGGTGTTAATTTGAATCAGTTATGAAAAAAAAAAAACAAGCCTTTGCACAAGACTCTCATACATCTTGTTTTGTGTCTCAAAAATGTTATATATGCTCTGAGAAAGGACAAATTTGTAGAGCAAATAGTGGGTATTCTTTAAATGCAAAATAGGCTCTTAATTGAACAACCAAAGCCTGACTACATTATGTCTGGATTAAATTTACAGTGGTACCAGCAGTCAGATAACCCTCTTTCCTTCACAAGCAGCAGACAGCTCATATCCCAGTGAGAGCCACACACTTAACCTTTTCAATTTTCTTTTGTAAATGCTGATTTCAGTCCTATCTGGTATAGAGAACAGTTGCAAGTTCAGACACAAAACCAGAAAATGCCAGTGCTCTTCTTGGTTTTTTTTGATTATGCATGGAAGAAGTCCAGGCTGTTTCTTCCTGCTTGCCTTTTCCAACACAAAGGGCAGAAAGGAGCTAAATTTGTGCCTAGAGAATTCTGAGCACAGGTGTGCAGGTGGAGGGATAAATGCTCTGAGCAGTAGAGAGGGGAGCAGTTGTTACCCTGTTTGAAATGGGGTTTGTTAATCCTCACGTTACTGATGTGCTCAAGTCATCAGCTCACTTTGGTTTATAGCAGAAAGCAATTATCTCTTATTCTGTTCTGGAAATGATAAATTCCTGCAAATTATAAGGATAACTATAGAGATAGGTGGATACCTCCCCAAAGAGTTGATGAATGGGAATGATGAACTGCAGCAACGTGTGAGGGAAGGCTCTTCCCTTCAGCTCTGCCCTGACATCTGCCTTCAGGAGTATCTGGTCTCCTCTGGGAGCTGTTTTCTGTATGGTGGCACAGCTGAGGTACAGACAGTGGTATGGACTCCAGTTGTTGCCTGTGGAAGTGAAGATTTTTAATGATGTTTCTTTCCCAACCAACATAACTTTCTAGCATCGGGATGCTCTTATTCTACAAGTCACCTCTGCAGGAACCGTCAGGTGCAAGGACCTAAATTACCTTCTTCCCATTCCATTTCTTAGGTCTTGATGAAATAAAATCATAAGAGTGGTCTGTAATGTATAGAGGGAGGAATGCAGACACAGGGAAACCAGGATTAAGTTCTGATAGCATCTTGGTCTGTTATCTTTTTGCATTTGTTTTTTTATTGTGTGTCTGTGAATCCACATGGTTTTGTAAATTTTCCCTTCCTGATGCATATCTCTTTGTTTTTTGAGAAAAAAACCAGCTCAGAATGTCTGTATTGTTGAATTGACCTCATCAAATTCAGCCCACAGCCACAGGAACTTAAAGCAGAGTCGTGGAGCACCTGCACAGATTCTTATTTACTTTAAAAAATCTTGCAGGTTTAATAACAAATGTTGTCCTGGTTTATTTCTGAGCTTTCCAGAACCATCCTTGCAGGGGGAAGACTGTTCAATGCGCTACATTTTGAATTAACAAGTTAATCTATAGCTTCTTGCTGAAAGGGAGGGGAAGCAATTACTGGTATGCATTAGATCACTTTAATTTCAGGTATATGTTCAGATATATCTTCATTGGCCCAAAGAAGGCTTGGGGTTTGGACAGAGAGACAGAACAGTGATTAGCCAAAGCAGCCCATGTTCCTTTTCCTCATGAAGTTTAATCAGTCACTGGCTTACATGACGTTTTTCAAAAGCTCTTCATTACTCTTAGAAGATGTTTGATTGACTGTGTTGTCTATTGTTGCTGCTTTGCAGGCAGGACAATTTATGTGTCATGTCCAAGAAGATGCCATTAACAGGAGTCCCAGATTCAGTAGTTTGATGCCAATATGAAAATGAGTGATGTTGACCTATGTAAATGATGCAAATCAAGTAACAAGGGTTTTCTAATTATTTTCTGGCATGGGTGACCTGCCACCAAAGCCCCCCTTATGCATGCAGCATTGCTATTTGCTTTTTTGTCAAATTTCTTCCTGGCAGAAATGTTTCTGGCCCAGAATTTTTATAGATCAGGTACTCTTGATTGCTGGGATTTGCCTCACTTGTGGGGTGAGGGTTTGTCAAGGCAGGGTACAGGCTCCCTCCTGCCCCTGGAAAAGCAGGAGAGCAAACTGCTGTAGCTGCACATCCCTCCTGCCTTTTCTCGTGGTGTCTGCAGAATTTCTTAGTGCCGCAGGGCATTTTCAGCTTGTATCTGAGTGCTGCTGGAGTTGCCACCTCATTTGCCAGTCTGGTGACCAGACCTGCATCCCATTATCCTTCTGGTCCCTTCCCTCACAGCATCCTCAGAGCTCTGCACTTTGTAATGACCTCCTACTCCTGTCCTGCTTTTGGGTCCCAGGGTAAAGTGAAGACAAAGAGAAATTAATGCAGATGAAGCTCATTCTAAAAAAAATAATTACAAACTGCTAATGTGTGTGGTGGAATAATGCAGTGTGAATTTTTAAGCATTGCAAACACAAGGAGGGAAGTATGTTTTAGTTTATTCTACTGTTTTTGCAGATCCATGGGCTACGCTGGGTGCAGGGTGTTTCCCGTGGTTACCTGGTGCTCTATTAGCACATGTCCTACTCCTCAGACCTCATCATCACATGTAATTTATCTCACTGTGCCACCCTATTCCTAAAACCCACTTACCTGAGGCTGAATTTAGCCATTAATCTATAAATTTCTGGATTTTTCTGGCTGAGTGAAGAGTCCATCATAAAAAATATGAATTATTTAGAGGCAGAATTTCAAAAGGGAGCAGGTAGAAAGCACCTGTGACTGGGAGAGAACAACAGCCTTCTCCAGCTGCAGTGGCTCCATTAGTGTTTTCTCTTTCTCCAACACATGTGAAATACAGTTGCACTGCAGCACAAGTCATTTTGAGGGAAGCACCCAAAGTGAAGGTGCTTGAGGAGGGAAGCAGGAGTATTATGGTTATGCCTATTTGGAGTAAACCTTAGTGGTTCTTTATGGAGCCTCCTTTGCCTGCACACCCAGTATTTGCAGTTGTCTTGCAGAAATGCAGTGGAGGCCAGGAACCTGGGGAACAGTGGAGCTGCTCCATGGGCAGACACTGGAAATTCCTGAAGGAAACCAAAGCAGGTATAGAAGCAATAAGCAGGAAGCACTCTGCCTGCTAATGAAGGGAAAAATAGTGGTGAGAGAGTGTGAAGGGGATTATTACTGAAGGATTCGCACTTTTCACAGAGCTCCTGCTTCCATATTCAGGTTACTTGATGAAACACTGACTCATGGAGTTTGCAGTTACTCTTTTCCATGGTATGAAATGAGCAGGTGGGGTTTTTTGTCTTTCATATTTTTTTGACCATTTCCAAAGGTTGGCTTTCTAGTTTTAAATTCAGTAGTGTAAAGCATCCATTTTCTACCCCTGTCTGTACTGAACAGCAGTTTTGGATGTTGAGAGCCCTCACACAGATTGCAGCTCGCAGTTGGTAATGGGCAGGAGTGATCACCACCGTGCCATTCCAACATTCCAGGGTGCTTTCTGTAATGTGAGAGGATTATTACTGATGCTCCACTGGCTCTATTAATTGTTGTCAATGAATTATGCTTTTAAGCTGGACATTAGCCTAAAAATACCTTCAGTAACTTAAATGGGGATTGTTATTACTGATTGTGTTTGTGGTTGTTCTGAAGAGCCCACCAAGAGCAGAGCCTGTCATGCCAAGTGCTGTATGTGAGATGCTCCTTGCCCCAGCCAGTGTCTGTCAAAATACATATATTTTGGTTGGGGCCAGGGATAAAGCACACAAGCAGAGATTTCACACAGCAGGGACTTTTCTGCCAGAGAATATAAGAAAGACTGACATCTTCCTCCTGATACTCTGGTTTGTCTAAGGAAAGGAGAACATCTCTCCCCTGTTCTGAGTTTGTGTGGGGTGGGGTAGAGTTGTCCCACCAATTATTTCACTGCCTGTCTTTATCTGCTCCTTCTGGCTGCAGCTTCGTTTGCTTTCCATGGACTTCCCTGGTCTGGCCTGTGGGCTGATGGGGAAGCGAAGTCAGTGAGTGGTACCATGCAAGTCCAGCTTTGTGTTTTTCTCTTCAAGTTTGTCACTGTCTTTTCATGCTGAATTATTGAGCATTTAAATCTGGAAATGCATTTCACCATAAACAGCATTTTATGGAAGAAAGTGAGGAGTCAGGTTACTCCAGGCATTGCCGTTGGATGGCTTGTGGGGAAGGCTGTCGGGAGGAAACAACACACACTAGTCCGTGTGCTTTCTCATTTGCAAAGATTCAGTTGCTGTCTTATTTCTCCCATCGTAAAATTGTCTCTCTGAGTTTTCCAGGTGGATGCATCACAGAGGCTGGAATGTAGCCTGACAGGTAGAAATCAAAAGCAGCATGTCTTAGTGATGCTTTGTCAGCTGTGAATAACAAGAAACATTTGGGGGGTTGTTCTGGAAATACAGATGCCATCCACTGTCAGCTCTCAGCTGCTGCTGCTCTGGGCAAACCTTGGAATATGTCACAGGCAGAGCATTTGCTGTGCCCTGGATTTTGCTCCCACAGACATTTGCCTAATCTGTTTGCATGGCAGCTCCAAATCAGGTGTCAGCTTCTGTCTGCACTGAAATCTCTATTGCTCTTGTAACCTGAAGTCTGGAGGACAATATTGAACATGTTCTCTGGCTACCAGGATAATTTGTGCTTAATTCTTAACAACTTAGGTGACTAATTGTCTGAAGTTAAAAAGCAAACACAAACCCTCCAGAGCATTATGTTTTTCCATAGTGATGCTGATAAAATAACCCAACAGTGGAGAGGATGAGACTGGCAGGAGCCAGTCAGGGCTTGGGGATGACTTCCCCACCCCAATATATGAGGACAACCTGTCCCTTTTCCAGTCACACATAATTTCCACTACAGTCTGTGAGCAGGGGTCCAAACTCATGTTACTGTGGGCTGTGTGTGTTGGTGTATGCAGGTTTACATGTAATATTAATTTACTTAGCCTGAATATTTTAGGGTGTTTGTTTGATATCATGATATATGTGATAATATAGAGATCTATTAATTGGAATAACAATAGAGTCTTATTTATATAAGCATGTTGCATACTGCAAAACATAGTTGTATCACTGGATATTAAATAGTTTTATCACTGGATATTAAAAAGGTTACCATGCCTTTGCTTGACAGTGCACTTCATAATATATCATAGGAGTAATATTTTACCAAGAACTCCAATATTCTGACTACAGAACTCTCTTCTCTCACTGTGCTTAAGGTTGTATTCATTATTCAGTATTTCAATATTCAAGCTGTATTCTAAATCCAAAAACTATCTCTTCAGAGACGTAGCAAAAAAAAAGTTTTGTTCCTCATAAATTCAATATCAATGAGCCAGTGGTAAGAAGTTAATTAGAGCACTCTTTCAGACTCCAGACTTCAGCAGGTAAAAGTGGGAGAAAAAACAATGAAATGAAATGCACAATAATGCCATGCAATCTCTCCAAATGAAGATCATTAAAGTTTCTGACAAGGCTTTGATGCTGAAGCGCTGCCTCACTCGTAGCAAACACTCAGCTGAAGCAAATCCTCGCCCTGTGTGACAGGCCCTGAATGCCTCCATTAGCATTGCATCATCCTAATGCATTTAGTGTGTGTTTAATGCTAAATGCATTTGCACTTCATGTCAGGAGCTCCAGACCCGCTCGAGTCAAGGGGTTAACGCAAATTAAGAATTGCAAGAGAGATTTGTCACTCTTTATAGCTCTGTGTTAGGAGTCCTAATTTCATTACTGAAGCTTAGTCTGTAAAGAAAGAGTATTATTTTTGTGTTAGGTTCTTTTTCTTTCTTTTGAAAATAAAGAGCACTGCTAGCACTTGATGCCACAGTAACACCTCCTGGGAAGCCCCACTCTAACATCATGTAAATATGTGCAGTAGTGGAGTAAAACCTGCAGAATACATTACCTAAGAAAATTTAACTACCCAGTTTAATTAACAGATTAACAATATAAAATCAAGTTGGGAAGGGACACCTATGGTTAATGGTGGGCTTTTGTTTTGCTGATCCTCTTTAGAACTAGGCCATGTTGGACTTTAGTTGGAGGAAGCGAGGCCAACACGCAAAACACAGCAAGCCAGGCCACAGCTCCAGGGAGCTTTCCCTCAGCATCAGGTGAGGGTCAAGCAGCCCTTAACCTTTCCACTTGACCTTGCCCCTCTTGGTGTTTGAGTACAGACAGTGGCACAGCTGTGCAGAGACTCTCACTGGGGATCAGCCCAGGTGACCAATAAGATGGGAGGGGATCTGCTACAACAGAGGAGATGGCTTAGAGGCTGGAATGAGCACAGAGGGATGGACATCACTCTGCCATATTTCTGATGACTGCTTAGAGCACAGAGATTAATTTATTATTCACTGTGCAGTGAGGAAGATGCACCTAATCTCTTTTCCAGCACCGCAAAGTGACAGAGCTGCACTGCCTTTATAACAATTTCTTCTAGCAGTAGTAGTGTTAAAGTCAATGGGACTGCAAACAGAGCATACAGAATAT
Organism: Corapipo altera; assembly: GCF_003945725.1. NCBI lineage: Eukaryota > Metazoa > Chordata > Aves > Passeriformes > Pipridae > Corapipo > Corapipo altera. The sequence goes on along the minus strand of NW_020884899.1, from coordinate 10,626,929 downwards.
GCCAGACTCGGTAGGGTCAGGATGAAGAGCTGTTATGTTGATTGACCTCAGGAAAAAATTATTTTGAAGGGGTTTTTAAATGATTTTAATTAAAATGTGTACTTAGATGAGTGGAATTTATGCTAATTGCACTTGTATGTCACCATCGTTCTTGAAAAAGTTTTAGAAATCTTAAAAACTTCAGCTTCTTTCTCCCAGTGCTTCAGTGAGATGGTGTTCAACTCTTCCTCACAGAAAGGCAGAGAGGGAAATGTTTGATTGACCATCATCAGTGTGTCAGGGCCCAAGGGCACCAACAGCTCCTGATTGCCCTGACCAGGGGCCTCCCTGCAGAGACCTGATGTCCGGGACTCCATTCCAGCTCATCCCTGGTCCCTGCTGAGCTGTGCCACAGGGTAATGTGGCAGGAATCAAGGTGTTGTCTCTCCCTTGTTTTCTGTTTGCACTGTTTTCCTTTATGGCAAGTTCTTGTGCTTGGTACTTTGCTGCATTTTGAGTGTTTTGCTCCTGATAGCAGCTGCATGTGCATGTATACTTTGTGTAGTGTATCTGGACTCACAGCTTGTGGGCCAGGTCCAACCTGAGCAATATTTCTGTGTGATTTGCTACTTTTCCCCAAAGAAGGAGTAAATCCTGCTGTAAGAGAAGACATTGCCTCTTGCACTCTCCATCTGCTTTAACAGCTCCTGCTGAGATCCGGAGGTGAATCTCAGAGGGTCTGATCCTACTCTTGTCACTCTGTGAAGGATTGCCTCCAGATTCCAGCAATTTGTTTTCTTCTCTCACTCTATCACTTCCCTGCCGCAGTGTCTCCCAGCTGTAGCCAGGGTTCACACAAACACCAGTAACAATCTGGGGGTACAACTCTGGCTTCAGAGGGCCCAAGCATTCATCTCCCTAACTAAAATCCTAACCAGTGTATTTCCCTTCCCTTTTCAGGCACGCTGGGATTCTTAACCTTTCTAAGTATCCTTAACATCTGCCCCTTTCAATAAGCTTGCCTTGTTGCATGTGCCAGCATATTCCTGGGATTCTGGCTAGAAGGACGAATTACTGCAGGGAGAGATGGGGACGAGCTTTACCCTAAGAGAAGAGCTGTGGAGCAGCTCATTCCCTGTCCTGCTGCACTGCCTTAGCCTGCAGCAGTTTGTTCATGTAGCTGTACCCCAGCACAAGCCTCATTAACCCTGCCATGGCCTCGGAGTACGTTGCCATCAGATGAGATGCTCCAGCATTTTCTGTGTGTGCAAGAGCTTAAAGTGGTTTTTGTACTCCTAGTCTCAAACCAGCCACCTGATCAGTTATAAGCTACATGCTTGACAACAGAGGTAAAATATCTATAAAATAAGATGTATCAATAACAGAGCCTAAGCCGACTATAGGAGGTATGTAAGCACTAAGCATCCCTCTGCTTATCTTAAATCAGTGCAAGGTATCATCTTAAATTGAGGGGAAAATCCAGTTAAAAATGTGTTCGTGGGAGGAAATCAGCACAAAGTGTCTACTGCTAAAGCGTGCCTTGATTTTAATGTTCTTTTCTTTCACTTCATGAAGTGTTAGCTGAGTGGATAAGCAACAGGAATTATGTGATAAGGTTGTCTGTGTTCTGCATTCACATTTGGGTAGTAATTCCACATGAGAAAGAGGCCCCTGCGATTTGTCATGCACCTTGTGCTGACTCTCACAGCGTGTTCTGAGACTCTGATTTAGCTGATTTTGGATGAAGTGGGTATTAATTATGAGATGCCAAGATGCATGGCTCCCCCTGCCAATCTGAGTGGGGAAGGAGGATGGATCCCTGGCTCTGCCACCCAAAGGATCGACATAATGGATAGGAAGGAAGCATAACTGGTGATATGAGGTGAGACAGAAAGCTGGAGCTAGTGGGAGTTTGGTCCTCACTCCCTAACAAGCCCTGTGGGACGCGGTATCAACAGGGCAACTCCAGGACAGGCTCTTGCAGCAGGATGAGGGGAATGTCTCGGATATGCAGGTGTGGCTCGGAGCTGTTTCCCCTCTGTGGCTCCTCTGGAAATGCCAAGGGTTTCCTCAGCCTGAGGCTCCCCACTGCCCCTGGCCTTTGGGAAGTGCTGAAACCCCTCCCGAGCTGAGATCACTGCTTGTGCTCTCAGTTTCTTCTGGGCCCTTGGGGTTTTTTCAGTCTAACCCTGGTTCTCCCTCCATTCCCTGGAATCCAGCTCTGGCTACCCTGCTAGTGCCTTGGCTGAACAATCCCCACCCAGCTCTCTGTGCTCTATAAAATGAGACCTTTTCTTCCTCATACATTCCTGCTTTAGCACACCTGGAAACTGAGGAGAGTGATAAATTGAGCTCAGGCTGTACCTTGGGAAGAATTACAGCTGTCTGAACAGCCATGCATACAGGCTGGGTTTTTTCCTCTCTACTTTGCCATTTTAAGGTGACATTTGCTTTATCCAGGCAGTTATATTAAAATCAGGTCTCTCAATACCCCTTGTTTATTAGTCTATACAGTATTTGTAATTTCCAGCCACAATACATTTTATTGTGTTTTTGGTAGAGTCTTCCTTTTATTGTTGAAATATTTGAACCCCTGAAAGCTGGTAAAATTCCTGATTTCTAGATGCTGTACAACTATATTAACAGTCCTCTGTATCTCAAGGTTTTTTAATCTGTGACCTCCCCAGTATAAATCTAATAGACAAATTTAGATCTCCACACAAAAGCAAATTGCTTACTGTTTATAAAATGCACATATTTGTGTTGTAAATACAATCCAATAACACCACTATTGTCAGGATCATTTTCTTTTTGCTTATTGAAATTACATACACATTTAAATTAGATTTATGAATGCCTGCCTCTACACCTGAACAAAATCTGGCATTTCCTTTGCTGTGCCTTTGATAGTCAAGACTTCTGTAGATGTTTTCATGCTTTCTTTGTGGGTAGTGGAAACAAGAGCTGTTTATTTTTAACGTTCTTATTTTTAGCACCTGCAGCTAAAAATGTGTCTACTCAGTTATGTCAGTGCCACAGTTGTCATTTATTAAAAATACATACAGATTGAATGAAAACTTATAGATTAATGGAAACTTTGGGAGGTTTTATACTTATAGCAAATAGAATCTAACTCCAGGTTGAGTTTTACTTCTAAAACATGCGTTTATTGAATGGCCAAAACACTGAGTGCTTGGCAACACCAGCTCTTCCAGGGGTGCCTCTCTCATGGGCTGCTCAGTCCTGCTGGTCACTGCTGGCTCTTCTGGGAGCTGCTGTTTGTCCAAAGACTAATAGTGGGGAGCACTAAGCAAGTCTAAACTTGCTTAGACTCGTGCAGCTCAAAACTGGCTTAACAAACCTTTATTCAAGTCTTTGATAGAGAGCAAACATAACCCCAGGGACTTGGGATCAAGCAGATGGAAAGGAGTTTAACCCCCAAACAGTTCCAGCAAGAGTTCTTCTTTATACAGCATAATCCTCTTATGCATCCACCTATTTCTTATCTCCCCAAGTGGTTGAATATTTTATTTGCAAAGCTTGCGTGCAGCCTTCATTTATATTGCATGCACTGTGCTCAATGCATGCTGTGTGTCTTTCCATGCTGGAATTGTACACTTCCCAGTCTGTATCTCCTCATCCACACGACATCACAGTGCCTTGTACAGGCCTAGGATAGTCCTTGGACAGCTCTGCTTTTTGTTTGCATCCTGCCTGCCAGAGCTCAAGAGGAGTTTGGACAATGCTCTCAGGCACATCATGTGATTCTTGGGGCTGCCCTGAGCAGGAGCAGGAGCTGGACTTCAATGATCCTTGTGGGTCCCTTCCAGCTCAGGATACTCTATGATTCTGTGATTAGAGCTTATTTTTAAGACCTTCATAGAATTGTTCTTACCTATACAAGAAATCACAGAAATAAATGGTTGGGATTGTTTTCTTCCCTGTTTCAATAATTTGTTTGCTGCATGTGTATCTCTGTATGCACAAATCTTTCTGGTTTCAAGGCCTCACTGGTTTCTTCCAGGTTCATCCAGCATCAGCTCAAATGAATTACTGCTCCATGCAATCCAAGCAAAGGGAGAGGGTGGGATGTTCTGGCAGAGCAGGACCTCACAGGTAGTAATGAGACTTTGTGCCTGTAAATTACATTGCAAACCATGTCTGAAAGGTGCTAAAGAAGCACCTCTACAGGGATTATTAATGCATAGAAATAAAATGAAATTTTGAATACTAAATAACTAAACAAAACCCAAAGACAGATATTAAAGCCATTTTAGAAAGGTTATAAATCAGTTTTGTAGGCAATAGGTTGGAAGAGAGTATTGGAAGCAGTAGAAACACATCTGTCATCAGGGAAGCTGCAGCAACCTTATTTCCTGACTGCAGAGAGAGAAGCTTTGATCACAGCTGTCACTGAAGCACTAATTTCTTTAAAACTGACTTAAAAGCCAGTGTAAAGTTTTTTTAAAAAATGGAAGTTTTATGACTTTGAAAACTTGTTTCAAATGTTGATTTTCTTCCTTTTTTAATACGTATTTTAATAAAAGTAATTTATGGCCCCTAAGATTTTGATTTTGTAAGTTGATTTCATCCTTTTCTTCTTGCTTACCTGTTAGCCTCATTTCATCAACTATCTAATGTAATATTTCTTTCATTAGGGAATAGTGACTAACATTGGGGAACTGGAACTGCTGGGGTTGTATTATGTAGCGCTGTAAATCAGGTCAAAACAGCACTTGGATACAGAAAAGAAATTCTGCTTGTCAGGTGGGTATTTACCCTGATGCTTTAATTCAGGTCAGTGCTAAGCTTTTAAGGTAATCTCTCATTCACTGCACTGTGGTTCTTGGAGTGCACAAAGTGGATTTTTTTAGTATGAAACCAAGTCAGAAGAGACACTCCAGGAGTGCACCTAATCTGTCTGCTAATGGACACTTAGCCCACTTAAATCCATCTTGGGCTACCCTCAAATAGCTGCCCCAAAATGCAGGGCCCCCAGCTTAGAGTTCAGTTATTGCTGTTGGCTTGCAGGTGAGCATCAGACTGAGAAAGAGGGACTTGTGTGTGTTAACTGAGCTAGAAGTCCATGAAACAAAATAAAAAACCAGTTGCACTTTCAAGTGTTGGATTCACCCATATTTTGCATGTTGATTGGCTCTGATAATATGTTAGGATAAGGAAATACATGTTTGAAATAGTGAAATCACTCTCAGTAGAATGAATGGTATAAACAGAGATGCTCTGTGGGAGAAGGGCAGCAATGCAAGGTGATGGTTAAACAAAGCTGCTTGAATTGGACCCTGAAGGTCAGGAAGCATGCAAGAGAAAGAAGACCTACTTGTATCAGTATTTTAGATTTGGCTGTGGGGTTTGGTTTTTTTGGTTTTTGTTTTACCATTCTCAAATGACAATGATAAGAGGTATTAGGGTATGTTGTTTTGACCTGAGATTTCAAAATCTGCAGATGGAATTATCTCCTGGATATTCTCTTGAACTCAGCACAGTGTAACATTGTGGCTGACGTGTGAAGTGTTTCATCTCTTATCAGGATGTCAGATCTACTAAAGCAAGCACATTTCTTCTGGGTTTGAATACGTGTGAATCCTCGATAATGCTACAAGGGAAGAAGTGTAGGAGAATCCACATTAGGTGACATCTCATTTCTGCCTTTCACTTAGTTAAAGGCAATAATAGGCTGAATACGGAGCAGATGTAAACTCAGATATGCTGTGTTAGTACTCACAGTGGTGCCAGGTATGGGAATATGTGAAAGCTCTGGAAGATCTGAATAACAGCCATGCAGGTTAGCAGCTGTCATATCCTGATATCAGATCTCCAGAGCAGGACTGGGACCAGAACAGCTTTTCTGTCCTTGAAGATTCCAGACTTTTAGTCGTCCAGTGCTGACACACCGTTGGCACTGAAGGGTTTAGAATTTCTTTGCGGTGTGTGAGAAGCAGAAAATACTCATCCAAATTCCCAGACTTGGAACCTCCTCCCATTCCTGTCCCAGAACTGACTGTTGTGATAACAGAATTTATTTAGGCACAATTACAAATTTGAAAAGATTGTACCACTCAAAATGCAGATCCCTGCCTCAGACCAATAACTGCTTTCCCGTGTCTTGCATGACATGTTTCTGTGCTGTAGATACAGGATGGAAGGTACAGGTGGGGGGAGAAGGGAGTGAAATTTTATTTGGGAAGTCTTTTTTTTTTTTTTAATATTTACTTAAACAAAGGGGTTTAGCGAACACTGAGAAGGGCAAATTGCCTTTCCTCTGGAGATTAGAAAAGTCAGCAGCTTTTTAAGCAATCTATTGTGCCAGGATATAAAACCCCAGTGCCTTTCCATGGAAAGGAACGAGAACTGACAGCATTGTATTTTAGGATGTACTCCAATGTCTCTCTGCTGTTACAGAAGTACAGACATGACTGTATCTCCAGTGGTGAATCTTGCCCTTCTTTTTAAAGAGACTTGAGGAGTGAATTTTCTGGGGTATATCTGGAGAATCTGAAATAGTGAAACTGTCACTGTACTGCCCTCAAAACCATCAAAAGCTCATGGTCAGGGCTTGGTCCTTGAGCCAGGATCTGCCTCGTAGGAGCAGGTCAGTGACCTATATCACAGGGGCCTCTGTGGTGATCCCAAAGCCAGGGAGCTCCAATGTCTCTGTTCAGAGACGCCTGCAAGTTTGACCGATTCTGTTGTAACTGGGAAAAGGGATTTTCCTGAGCTGCTGCAACAGGGAGAAGACACTCCCTAGCTGATAGTAAAGCACCCTGATCAGAGGGTACCTCATCAGCCTCTCCCAGATGTGGGTTGGGAAAGGGGGTTCTGGCCGATGGATATTTTTTCTGTCTAGGAAAAAGAGTAGGAGCTGGAATTGCTGCATACAAAGCTTTCAAAACTGACCCTACTCTGAGTGGGATGCTGGACTGCATGACCTTCTAATGTCCCTTCCAACACGAACTATCCTATATCCCAATTAAAAAAATAACTTTGGTGACCCTACCTGGAAACCTCTTCCCCTCCTCTGACAATTTTCCTTCTGCAGGTCAGTAGAAGCTACTGACTCTGTAGGAGCAAAGTTTCTGTGTTAACCTGAAGATCTAGGCTTGCTTGGGATATTCAGCATTTCTTTATTTTTCATTATTCTACATGAGAGGTAGAGCACAGCTGAACCTCTACTCTGTCTGAACAGGTCACTTGGATTTCTGAAAAGGTCCTGAAATTCAGAATACTCTGAGTTCATGTTACCCTATTCCCCCAGGAATATACATGAAATCAGTATTGTATGTGAAGAGGGCTCTCACTCTGAGTTTTTCAGGATTTCCATTCCAACTGGATTGATGCTGAACAGTCCTTCCTTTGGCTCAATCCTGGGAGGGTGTGGGTAAGTTTAGCAGTAGCTGTGTAAGCTTTATTTTTACTTAGCTGTGTTATTTTGTTCTTATGACTATTGCAATCTCCTGCCATCTGGGGGCTTCTAGTACTGCTTCAATAAATCCTATTCTCCTTTCCAGTTGCTCTGAGGATTTGCAGAAGGGGGAAGCTGGATGGGCTATGCAGTGGCCTGTGAGCTGTCGATGGAGCATTAGACATATTTTAGTTGTTTGTGCTCACATAAAATTCTCGTGGTACATTGCCACAATCGACAACCAAGGAGAAAATCAGTGGCTGGGAAATCTTTATTGACGAGCTGACACAATGTGAAAGGGAGCTGCTAATCCCCTTCTTGTTTTGTCCATAGCAGAGCAGTGTTGCTGACCTTTAGGAATGTGTGTCCTCTTGGGTGAATCAAAACGTTGCCAGGAATCACTGAAAGTACTAAGTAGTGCCTACCCAAAATGCCACCCTGGAGTGCTGTCATCAGGAGCTGCTGTGTAGAGAAGTTCCCAGGAAAACCGCTTGTATGTTATGGTCATGTGCTTCTGGAACATTCTTGCAGCAGGGTTCTTTCTTGAAAAAGTCACATCTTTCCACTTACAACTGTGGGTTTTGTAAAGTGTTTATACCTTTCTTAGGAGTCCTGATTTATAAGGTTCTGTGTGAAGCCCCAGTATTCTTTCCAGCAATTTTCTCTCCCAAGAGACTGTGAAATGACTCAGCCCAGCAGCCTTCTGTGATTCCAGCATCTGTATTTACGAGCTAGAGGATGTGTGTGATGCAACATTTCATTTTACTTCGCCTTTTGTTTTATAGATTTATTTTACTTGATGCGTTACCCATTTCTCTGTCTCTGTAAACATACCATGGGTGTAGAGCCTCAGACCAGTGTTTACTCTCTTTGCTCTTTTGCCCTGCTGATGGTCCTGCTCAAGTACCCTGTGGCCTTACAGTCACCTTTGGTCTATCTGGCCCATCATCCTTGTATCAGCAACTCTCAGTTTACAAATTGCCACGTTTAATAATAGTAGTTTGGAGATTCAGCATTGTCAACTTTGGCTGTTCCCTTGGCCTCCTTATTTCCTGGGAGGTTATTGGGACAGCTGTAGAATGGGAGAATATGTTGAAAGAAATGCTGTGGCATTTGTTATTCTTCTGATGAAGTAAATGCTGGTTAATGGTAATGCAGCTGCTGTCCAATGTGCTCTCAGTTAGCTTATGTCATGCATGTAAAACAGATACTGCTGCACTGCAAAATAACTCACCGTTTACTACCAGGAGTGAGAATAAACCTCTCCCCCTTTAAAGTAATAATCCATTTAATATGCAGGTGGATTAGTTCAAGTGGTTGGGTTAAAGAAATTTTTTGCAAGAAGAAATAACCTTACTAGGTACCTAATTAGCTTCTGCTTTTGTTTTTAATGACTTTAATCCCAGGATTTTGGCAATTGGGGCCTTTCTTCAAATGTAGGTATTCCAGGGATCTCTAAGTGCTCTTACAACCTCCTGGTGTGGTGCTGATGCCTTCTTAGACAGCCAGAAGTAACATGGCTTCAGCTTGAGCAGGTCCACAAGAATGATAAACACCAGTCAGGTCATCCCAGATTTACTCCTAATGGGAAATACTAACTGGATGGAAGTGAGTGTTTCACATTTGATGACAAGGTCAGATTCCAGATGTGGAGTTCTCTGGTTGGCTTCATGTCATGAAGATGATGATGGAAAAGCCATCTAATTGAACTCTTGTTTCTTATTTGAAAAAAACTACACTTTCCACAAGAACTCTATCCAAGATACTTTCAGAAATCTTAATAGGAGCACCAGAATTGTGTGACCTTATATAGAGACCTCTAATACTCCTTGAACATGTCTTCTTTTGTTCAGGGGCAGAGAAGTAAATGATGTGCAGAATTGAGCCCCCTCTGAAAATTTGTCTTACATGGAACTGTTCAGCTCTTTAAGCAGATCCTCCCTTGCCTACCCCCCACCTGCACAGGACAAACAAGAGGACCTAATCCCTTTGTCCTTTTTGTGTTCACAATCATACTGAGATCTACAAACAGGTTCTACCCTACACATAGGGTCAGAGTATCAATAATTGATCACAACTCCAAAGACACCTGCCAGTGTCTATTTATAAATCTGGTCCATACTGAGTGAAGTCCTTGGGGATAAAAGAGCTTTATATATGCAAATATTAATTTTTCTTCTAAGTGGGGTGAAGCTGTTTCCAACTCAAAGGGTGAAAAACCTGGGAGTGTTCATGGAATCAAGCCCATCTTTTAATGATCATATCAGCAGAGTTGCCAGGCTGATATTTGATTATCTCGGAGCAGCGTAGTGCTGCATTACCACCTCTCCCAAATGGATTGCTTATCCATGCCTTCTGCAACACCCTGGCTGAATTAATTCAACTATCCCTGGAGTGCTTCCAGCAGAGACAATTCACTGGTAATAACTGATATAAAAGTTTCCCTTTCCAGGATTTTAACTGAATCCTGGCATGTTTTGCTCGTCCTGGAGTTTGTCGTGCTGTCAGACGTGTCCTGGGCTGCATCCAGAGCAGCGCGGGCAGGTTGAGGGAGGGGATTCTACCCCTCTGCTCTGCTCTGGTGAAACCCCACCTGCAGTGCTGCCTCCAACTCCTGAGTCCCCAGCACAGGAAAGACAGTCCAGAGGATGCACCAAGAGGATTAAAGGGATGAAGCAGCTCTGCTATGAGGAAAGGCTGAGAGAGCTGGGATTGTTCAGCCTGGAGAAGAGAAGGCTTCAGGGTGACCTAATTGTGGCCTTCCAGTGCCTGAAGGGAGCCTACAGGAACAATGTAGAAGACTATTTACAAGAGCTTGGAGTGACAGGACAAGGAGGAATGGCTTCAAACTGATGGAGAGTAGGTCTGGATTGGATATTAGGAAGAAATTTTTCCCTGTGAGGCCCTGGCATAGGTTGCCCAGAGAAGCTGTGGCTGTCCCATCCCCGGAATTGTTCCAGGCCAGGTTAGACAGGGCTTGGAGCAACCTGGTCTAGTGGAAGGTGTCCCTGTCTGCGGCAGGGGATGTAACTGGATGAGCTTTAAGGTCCCTTCCAACCCAGGCCATTCCAGGATTCTGTGATTCTGTGACTCACAGGTGCAGGACAACAGAAAGCTGTACCTCACTTTGCAACATGTGGGTCAGTGCAGTCCTTTGCCATCTCTGGAAACAAAGGCCTCAACAGAATAATGGCCACGAGTTAAGTGAGTTTGGTGGCCCTGACCTCATCTCCAGTGGGTGTTTGCAGTATAAACTACTCATGGACTGGCATGGTTTGTGGTTCGTGGTTCATGGTGTTTGGCAGACCCACAGAAGGGCTACCCAAGGGTGCTAAAGGCCACAGCTGAAGAGAATCAGCAGGTTTATGTCAAAAGCACTCCTCATTTGGTTCCACTCAGATTCATGGCAATCCATTATTAGGAATGTCAAGCAATTACCAGTCTATTAAAAAGAGCTGAAACAAGAAAAATGCCATTGGCGTGTGTTTCTGAGGGGCTGGGGTGTAGTGTACCTGTAATATTGTGCACACTTCGGTTGCTGGACCGATTTTGTAAAGGTACAGCAGCATTTTCACCTTCAAACTGTTCATATTTTCCTCTCTGTCACTCTACAAGCCAGTGCTGGCTGGGTACTGATATTGCAGAAAGGTTTAATATGGCTGTGGCTGGGATAAATTCATCCTTGCATTCAAGTAACTTATATGATCTCTTTGTTATTACTGTTCTAAACGGTGTCTCTGCCTATAACTAATATGACCTGAGGCCAGTGCACCTGTTGGGAAAACCTTCATTGCTGTCAGAAGGAGCAAGCCAGAAAACTAGCTTTTCTCAGAACACATCTTCCTCCAGAAAGCTGGGATTAGATCCAGTTTCAAAGTTTATGGATAAGGCTCCTGTCTGATTTCTCACTCGTATCTCTGCCATTTCTATTGGCAGAGCATCAGGTCTGAAAGAGCCTCTGACCCAATAAATGCATGAATTATTTAAGATGTAAGTTAATTTTCTTTGGGCATTGTATTTCTAAACATGATAGCAGCAGAGAGGACTGTTTGCTGGAATTCTCTTGAAGTATCTTTTAAACATTTTAAATATATTTGCATTATGGTCAATTAAAAGGAGCTGAAACAATGCTAATAGTGGATTTTTATTACTAATGCTTTTAAAGTTCCTAGATTTGTGCTTCATGCTTGAGGGTATAACCCCACCTCTAACTAATGAGAGCTAAGAAGCAGCTTCCCTATGGGCAGATTATTCCATAACTGCTGTACAGCTGCTGGCTTGTCTCCCCAGCTAAGGAAGGACTAACATCTTGCCAAAGTCTCTTCCAACCTCTTCCCTCAGGGCATTGCTTATTAATTCAGACAAAAACCTCGGAGAGTAATGCAAAGCAAAGCTGTTCCTTGAACACCACAGCCTTTGTTCCAAGCCCTTTGCTTTATTTCTCCTCTGCAGGGCAGTTGTAAGAGAAAGCTCTTTAGTATCTTCCTCTCACTCTCTTTAGGAGTTATTTGAGCATCAACTGTTCCCTTTCCGTGTGGATCTCAAAACTGCATGGGTTGTCTTGGCTAAAGTGGGCAGGATCCTGGACAGGCAGTCCTTTCATTCATGGGCTAATACACCAATTTTAATGTTTCTCTTTTAATTATCAGTTATAATAATGAAATGATTACCATAATGTGGGCACAAAATTGCTCCAGAGATGCTTCAGCAAACCCAGGGAGGTGTCTCTGCCAACCCAAAGACTCATTCAGAGCCACTGTGACCCGTGGTGTGACAACTGTGCCTGTGTGGCCCAAGGTACCATCCCATGGGAGCAGCAGGGCTGTGGGGGCTGGCCCTGAACTGCATTTAAATAACTCTGAAACAGCAGAGATGGCATGGGAAAGTCTCTGCTTGGGTTGGATGGAAAGATCAGGATAAGCAAGTGGCAGAGCTGGAGTTCAGTGCAAGATTCTGGTCTGGGAGCCACTGTGCAACATGTGCAGTGGGACAACCTGGGAAACCAACCCACAAATATACACAATGCCTAGAAACCTATTTCATACCATTTCTTGCAAGTATTGTTTGATATGCAGCTTGTCTCCAACTAGGGTTCACATTTATAAAAGGGGCTCATGTCTGAAATTATCAAGAAAAAGAGTTATAGTGTATTCTAATTTAACTATATAAATAACTTTATTTATAAGGGCTGCTTCAAATCTCTGTTCTGAAGAACCTTTACAGACTGCATGTGGTTTCGTATTAACACAGAGGGGACATTAAGTACTTGTTTCTAATTTTTTTTTATTTTGGAAAACATAAAGAAGTCAGTAATTGGCTCTTTAATAGTGCTGAAACTTGATTTTTAACCTTATTTCAAAGCATGTTTGAATATAGAGAGTAATTCAAGAATTCTGGTGAGCAGCAGTTTTAGTAGCTGCCATAGCAACGAGCATCCAAGCCCTTTCTCCCCACTGGGGGCTAGAAAACCCTGGAAAGGACATGATCTACAGGTATTTTCATCGAGTTTTGCAAACGCTGCTCCCACTGGGACAAGATCCTAGGAGAGAACTCCATTGTAATCCCAGTTTTGACCTGGAAATCAGGGAGGTGTCGTTCATCAAGTGATGGCAGCACTAACCGAGAATAGAAGGGAAACTTTGAAAAATAAAATGTTATACAGATTTTAATGCAATTTGTGTTCGTGATCCCCATAAGTTCTAGTATCTTGTAGTTTAGTTTTAGTCTTATCTGTGCATTTTCCTGTTGTTTGGAAGCCTTCATTTCAATTCTGTTACCTGTGCCAAGAAATAAGGAGCCTTATCTTACTAATGCTGCCACTGCCATGTTGCTCTGTCCTTATGATAATGCAGGGGAGGACCAAGAGCAGAGCTCTGAACAAGCCACGTTTTGGAAAGAGGATTTTGAGACGACCTTCTGCTTCTGGGACCTCTGAACTTCTTGGACTCCTGGAAGCCAAACAGAACTGAATTTCAGAGCTGTCCTTGTCTTAACAATAAAGCAAATCAGAACTTTAGATCTTAATTAACATTTCTACATTTAGAATTACTTTTGTGGACACACTAGAGCTGATTGTCACTGGAAGCTTCCTCAAAGAAGTTAAATTAATCTGATAAATCAATGTGGCCAATGCAGATAAGTCTTGTGGAGCATTTTCAAGCTGTACCAGGATCTGTCAAAAAGAGTAATGAACATCAAATTTCCAAAAGCACACATTTTGGAGGAAGGGAGGAGTAAGATAAATGACACACAGAAACTTCACTAATTTGCATGCTGGGTAACACGAGGCTGCAAATGTGAAATTAAACTGGGTTGGCAGAAGCAAACTTGAAGACAATAATGGGAAATGCTGAAACTGCTTTGACTGACAACTCCAGAAGCAGATGGTAAAGAAGGGGAAGTGATGTATGGGAGCAGTGGTGTGACATTTGTGCTCCTTCAGATGTATCCAGCTCAATAATAATAATAATAATCTTACTGTGAGTGAAATTCCATTCCCTGCCACATCCAAGCACGGAGCAGCACATTGAAGATCACTTGGTAGTAAACTCATCATAAAACTGAAGAATTGCAAAGGCCTCAGACTGTGGCTACTGCAGAAGATTACAAAGTGAGCAAACAGCCTTGCTCAGTGCTTGCAGCAAACGCTGGAGGATTCCAGGGAAGGTTCTTTCCACTGTTGGGAAAGATTTTGCATCTTATTCTTGTTTAAGATCATCTTTTCACAGCGCCAAGACTCAGCTGAGTTTTGGGTGCCAGCGATACATGAGTGAAAATATGAGATAGTCAGAGTAGCTACTTTTATCAAAAAAGTGGAAATGATGAATTCCCACTGATAACAAAGGCACTATTTCGCTCTCTTTGTGTGAAGTCAGAGAAGCAAACAGAGGAGGGTTGTACACAGAGGTGTAAAAAGGAAAAAAGCCTACTCTGAAATTAAGGGGAAGAAAGAGGATATACCCAGAGCCAAGGAGAAAAGGGAATTGCAAGGTGTTAAAGGAAAGTTAGTGTTGCCCTCCCAACAGGCTCCAGCTCAGAGGTTGTGTCCCTGACCTCCCCTGGCGTCAAATGTCAGGCCAGACTGGCCTTTGCAATATTCTAATGAGCCTTTGGGACATTAAAGGATGGCAGAAAGGCTGTAAAGCACTTAACAGATTAACACAGGAGGCACCGTGTGCCCACAGAGTGCTGGCCCTGGAGCATTTCTGGGACACTTTTACTGCAGTTTCCTCTGTTGTACCACACATCTTTCAACTCCTGCCCACAGCTGCCTCCTCCATGATGGGCCTTAGGAGTGGTTATGTGATTAATGACAGATACATTTATTCAGCTGTGAAGATTTGTTTAATTTTTATTCTTTGTACATCTCAAGACAACCTAAACTTCCAGCTTCTAGCTGAACTTGGAGCAGGGAGTACCAGAAATCTCAAAAGGGTCTTTAATCTAAAGACTTCTAGTCCAAAGCATTTGCTTTTGTACCAGATTTACATTCATAGTAAGGCTTTGGTAAGTCACCCCAACCAACTATGTCTAATGGCTTCTTGGACTATTCTGTTGATCTAGGATAATCTTTATAAAGAATTTTAGGGGAACCTTCATAGGTGTTGCACAGAACAATTCACAGACTTTGAGCTGAAGGAGAAGAAGTGGCATCCTCTGCAATATGTGCTGCTGTTTCTCTCTTTGGAATTAGGGAACAAGGTATGAGAATAGGTAACTTGTTTACAAGCTTTTCTTCTCTTTCAACTCTCCGAGCAATTTATGTCACCTTTTTTCATGGGCGATGCTGAGACAGACTTTCCAGCTCGAGTTGAAAGATAAAATAACACAGATGAAGGAGGTGTGGGGGGGAAAGTGTTCCAGTTTTCTTTAGTTCTGTACAATGATATAAAAAGTGGGTTACGAACTAAAGTATTGACTCACAATTCTTCTGGCTGTTTTATACTTAAAGCATAGACTTGTCAGGTGTTTGTTTGATATGGTTTAATTAATGCTTCCCTTATGTTGTGTTTGATTTTGATGTGTATGTGATAGATTCTCACAACCTCAGGTGATCAAAAAGAGGCATTTGTCAGTGTCAGAGTCTGTGTTAAAGTCTCAGTTGCACACCTTGGATGAGGAAGGTGGGGATGGGTTATTAGGGGAATGTGAATCAGCTATTAAGAAATCACTTACAGTAAATGAAGCCAATCCTGTTTTAATTAGGCTGCACGGAGAACTGGGATCGAGTGAGTTTGGCAAGTTAAGTCAAAGTGAGCACGACATGCCCCGGAATGTGACAGAGGGTTGTTCACAGCCTGTAGGTTTGCATTTGTTACTGAGGTTTTGCTCACTCTTCCAGTGCAAAATCCTCATTTGCAGCAATCATCAGCTGAAGGTCTTTGTTTTTAGTGAGACAATATTTGCAAACACCTTTATTATTTGAGACAATCCAACAGGAAGGAAAGGAGATGGAGCATGTAATTGTTCTGGTAGGGCTGGTGGTGGGATCATGCAGAAGTTAGGAAGGAAGCTCAGAAGTCTTTTAGTTGGGATTTGCTTACAAGTGGAAGTGGCAGTGACAGCAGACCAGGGATCAGCTTCAGCCAGCAATGACTCTTTTTCTCCTGTTTCCCTGGGTAACCTCCTTAATCACTGAGGATGTACAGTGATGTGTCACCTTCCGCTCCCGGCTCGCTCCAAGTGCCTTGTGATGTTTCAAGCATCCTCATTGCTCTTAATTTCCTTAAGTGTTAAGAAAAGCAATACCTGGTATCTGTAAGGTAGTGCTTGATGGGATCAAGTGCTTTGATAAGCTCTTAATTATAAGGATTCTTGTAATTTGTTGACTTCCCTTCCCAGCAATAGTGGGATGTTTCTAACACAAGGCCTTCTCAGCAGTGTCATTTGACATAATTCTGCTGATTTCATTAACTTTCACTGATTTTTTTGCAAGTCGATCACAGAGATTGATTGACTGGGAAAATAGGTTTTATCGTCCTTAGTCTCCAAATTGAATAGTTGTAGCAGTTGGATTACGTTAATCCTGGAGTATCTGCCGCTGGCTGATTTCCATTGCTGAGCAGAGCCACCCCCGCCTTGTCCCCCCTCAAATTAGGGGATTAAACCAAGAGGTGCTTAAGCTTAGCACTCATTTGACACGTGGTTATGCAAATTGTGAAGGAAACCAAGAGATTCTCGAAACTTAGCTCGAATATCGAATATCGGGCATCTTCAACAAAAATAGCAACAGACAGTGAAACTAAGGCCCAGTTGCAGGAAATATCAGAGATCTCTGTAGCCCCGTGAGCAGGTGGAGGAAAACAGATACGTTTTAAACAGGCAGGAGGCAGTAGCTTGTGTGATGTATACAAATATTAAATAAACTATATCATTTACATACAGACATGGTAGGTGAAAGATGGAACAAAATGCCTGGGTCGTCTACCACAGGCTACAAGGGAGACTCAGTGTGGGACTAAATAATGAATAAAATATCATTGCAACGATAATGTTATATTGTAAATAATTCCATTTGTTTACCCTACTGTGGCATTGAAGTTCATCTCCCTTGGAGACTTCTTTGACTTTTGATGCTGTTTTGCTTTGCATATGCTTGATTTCCACCCCCCCCTACTTTCCACAGAACCTTCATAAAGGTTCAGGAACCGACAGGACTAAGTGAATAATTCACAGCAAATAATTTCTTGGCTGAATTTAGCGTCTTCATTTCTGTAAAACAGCCCTACACCACATTATGTATGTTTTGCACTAATTTATTGTTAAATCAGTTTTAAGCATGAATTCCCCTCAAGCCACCATCCTTCTATTTTTACGAATAGAATATAAACTGTAGCCTGGAAACAGCTGGTTTTAGAAATTAGTTTATTTGTGACTGGAGAAATGTGTATTAGTTTTTTTTTCCTCAATAGCTACAGTATTGCTACTGGTATAAATATGTCCAGATATAACGTTAGGCAATGTGAATCTCATTTTTAAGGTAATTTTTTAAATTCATTTAAACTATTGAAGTTTGATCTCTCAAATGCTTTAGAAAGGGAACACAAGGCAGTCACAAGAGATCTTCTGGTTTTTTCACTCGAGAAATCATATGAAGGGATATATTTTAGGGAAGAAACAGTACAGTTACTATTAATACTTTTTACTTCACTTTTACCTTGGAGAGTAGTATTTTTGGAGGTGACTGCTACATAAAAATACTAAGTTATTCTTTCAGTGGATGAAGGGTGTGAGTGTGTATATTGTAAATGTAGATCCAGATTAATATTTACTCCTGAATATTAATCCAAAGATTGGAGTTCAGTGTATGTAGTGGATTCTCCAGTGATGTAATGTATTTGATTGGGAAGTATCTCAGGACTCCCTTTTAACTCACTATATGTATCTCTGCATGTGCCTGTATGTGTCTGAAAAATGCAAAGTCAAGCCACGCTACCTGACCCACTGCCAGACAGTGCCACTGGTCAAACAGCAGCTGCCCCATCCAACTGTCCGGCAATGGGGGCCAGACAATTACTGGGGGTAATGACACCTGTAATAAGCTCCATGAGATCCATGGATGGCAAGTGCTAAAGTAACGGTGTTGCAGTATAAAATTCAGAACCTTTATCTCTGCATGGAGACTTGTGGTATTCTTTGGCATGCATTTGATTAAGTAATTCTGTCATGGCTAAAACAGAGATCTGAGGTTTCTTTTTATTTTTTTTTGTGTTGTTTGTTTGTTTGTTTATTTGTTTATTTGTTTATTTTTTCAGGTGCCATTAGAAGATGCATCTCCTGCCTGAGAAAGCAAAGAGTTTCCTAAAATCATAAAAAAGAAGGATGCTGCAATGAAGGATGATGACAAGACAAATCAAAATACTTTTTTGGGCAGAGACAAAAGTTTGTGAGCTGTTTGCGTTGGTTCTCACCTGGAAGTTTTGTGTTTGGAAGTTTTGAAGGTTTGGGGGAGAACTGAAGTACGTCAGTGAAGGTGGGTTTGGTTTCCTCATGGGAATTTTGGACTGAATACTTGCTATGACCTGAGGCATTCTCAGACACCTGATGGGGCTTTGAGCAACCTGATGAAGCGAGTGGCATCCCTGCCCATGGCAGGGGCTTGGAATGACATGATCTTTAAGGTCTCTTCCAACCCAAAGCATTCTGTGATTCTATGACTCTATGAAGCAGTGTACTGACCGCAGCTCAGATATGAGGTCTTTGGAATTCCTGGCTCTGGAGCCCTTTCCATTGCACTGCAGGGGCATTTTGTTTCCAAACCCGTAATGATGAGACTTGTGTAAAGAACTGCTAATTTGCTCTGCTTTGAGTACACAAGCTGAAGTCTCCACATGCAGGGAGACCTCAATATCAATGTCAAGATGAGAAGGTAGGAGTAGTTTTTTGTTAATGTTTCATTCTTGTATGAAACTTTTTGAGTAACAATTAAATGAGAGCTCCGGGATGAGCTGAATAATGGTGAAACAAAAGTCCCCTCAGCGTGCTCCCTGCTTCCCTGTTGTCTCAGAGCAGTGTCTGCTGTAGCTGCTGGGTAGTGTGGCAGGGAAATCTCCTCCTCATTTCCATTTCAAACTCTGCCTCTTCTGAGACGAGTATAATCAGTCCCTCACTGCAGTTGTGCACTGCAGCATCTTCGCTCCCGCTCCCTCTCCCGGGGCTTGCTCCTGTGCTTGCCCAGCTGTTTGTGGCACTCTGCTTCCCAGCTGACTGCGAGGCACTGGAGCTCCGACAGCTCTGTGGGAGCACTCCAGCACGCTCTTATTCAGAGGCACTTATGTGGCTTTTCTGCTCAGACATCTGTGTTTAAGGAATGGAAATTAATATCCCTTGCATATAGATCTCTTTCAGCGTGTCTCTTTGTGAGGAGGGGTTTGCAGAGAAGTGTTTGTGCATCGATGCTCTGGGTACAGACACACATCGCTATGCCCTTTCTGTGCAAGTCGAGGGTGTTCCCAAAGCTCAGGGTGTTAATCACACCAACAGCAAGCTCTTCAACCCAACTGAGCATCCTGCCTGTCTTTGGCAAGTATTTTTGCTAAACACAGGGAGGAATCTGTACTGGAGTTGGAACTAACCCACATCTCTCACATCCTGCTTGGTACCCGAACCGCAAGCCCGCAACTGTGGCTTTATCCAATCGACATGTGAACTTGGAAGATTTTCTAGCAAACTCCTCCCTCCAAAACCAGGCAAGAAGACATCAGGAAGAAAACTGCTGGGGCCTCGAAGTCAGAGACACCATAATTTAACACCAGAAGGATGCAGGGCTTGAGATTTGACCTATATTTTTGCCAAGAGTTGTATTCCTCACAGAGATGTGGTGGGTGGGAGCAGATTGGTCTGACAGACTGCACGTTCAGTGCTGTTTTGTAGGTCTGGTTCCTCCTCCCATCCTCACCCAACCCCCAGGAAAGAGAGAGAATGGAAGGAACTCAACATAAGAAGTGCAAAAAGGGTACACCTCAATCACATAATCAATAGGGTGTTTGACAGCTTTATTCATCTTTTATCACCCATGATTTAAGGATAACAAAATGTCTGAGGCAGCCATTGCCAAACAGCCCCAGGTTTGCATCACAGAAGCCCGTTAAGCAGGAAGAGCTGTTACTCCTGTAATAAATATGTGACACAGGAGAGCAGGTAAGAGATTGGGGCCAGGGAAGGTGGTTTAGTCAAATGTGTCAGGTCACACTGACAAAAGGTTAACACCCTGTCACGTGGCACATGCCCGTAGTCACCAAATTTCACAACTATCAACACCCCCAGCAAGGCTCCCTCTCCCATGAGGTACAGTAACCATAGATGCCCTAATGATCTTACATATGAAGGAATATGTAAAGCAGCTTAAGTCTCATTCTCTATTACAAGCTTGATCTCCTAGAATTAGACAAACTTTAATCGCCGTCTCACTGCTGTGGTTTGCGAGCTCACACATGAATTTCTTCCTTGCCAGGGATTAATTTTGCTGTTTGGTGACATCCCATTGAAGGAGTGGACAAGAAGAGCAAGAAATATATCTGTGCACAGGCGGTGCTTCTCCTTCCTGAGCACTGCCCAGTAGGCCAGTCCCTATCGACGGAGCTGGGTCAGGCCAGAGCTTCCCAGAGAAACCCTCAACATCCACCTGTGAACAGCAAGGGAAGTTGGATCTATTGTGGCTACAAGCTGTCACTCAAAAGTATTTCTGCCTTTAAAGTCCATTTCCAAGCAGCAAGAGCAGACACCTTCCTGCACAGGGGAGACAGCAGCCAGGAAAGAAACCTCTTGTGGGACAACCAGGCAGAATCCCAAGGAAAAGAAGTCAGCATGGGAAGGAAGGGCGATGCCACATCCCACTGGGCCCAGAATGCCTCTTGGTGTCTACACTGGATCTGAGCGACCAACCTCCGCTGCCCAACCGCATGTGAATCTTCCCAGCTGCTGCCTGTTGCCTGCTCACGGCTGGAGAGGGATGGTGCTGGGCGAGGGCTCGGGGGTCCTACGCCCCACGGGCAGCTTTTGGCTGCAGCCCTCTTTGCCACGGAGCCGGGAGTGATGGCCAGCGCAGCCCCGCTACCACCCCCCCTGCGCTGGGAGGACTTTCTTCAGCCGTCTCCCGAAGGAAGGAAGGGCAGAAGGAAGAGCCGGCAGCCGGGAGCGGTGAGAGGAGCCACGAGAGAGGTGCTGCCGGGGGTCGGTGGGGTTTGGGGAGAGCGCGGGCAGGCAGCGGGTTGGGAGCCCCGTCCCCGAGCACGGAGCGAGCGGAGGAGGAAGGAGGCAGACAGAGGGAGTTCGGGACCGGCGCTGCTGCCCGGGGGGGGCCGGAGCTACCGGAGGGGGGGTTCCCGGCGGGCACCGCCCCCTACCCGCGGGCCGGGCGGGGCGGGGGGGCTCCCGCTCCCCGCGATTGGGGGGATGCGGTAGCGAGGGGGCTGCAGGGGACCCGGGCTGCAGGGGACCGGCGCCGCCACCGCGGGCCCGGAGCCGCCTCCGCCCGCGCAGGCTCCGCGCCAGCAGCGCGGCGCAGCCAGCCAGGGAGCGGGGCGCGCAGCCCGCCCGCCGCCTCGGGAGCAGCAGCAGGAGGAGGAGGAGGAGGAGGATGAGCGGGGCGCTGCGGGGAGCGGCGCCGGCTGCAGGTAGGAGGAGGCGGCGGGATCCGCGGGGGGAGCCGCCCGCCCGCCGCCACCGCCGTGCGCGGAGCGGGTCCCGGCAGCGCCCCGCGGAGCCGAGCGGAGTTGGGCGCAAAGTTTGTCCGCCGGGAGGGAGGCGCTGGCGCGGCGGAGCCGGCGAGGAGGCGGGGAGGGATGCCCGGGCAGCGCGGGGCCGCCTCGCTGCCGGCCGGGACGGGCGGGCGGGGATGCGAGCGGCAGGAACCGCGGTGCGGGGCCGTGCGGGAGGATTTAACACTTCCAGAGCCGCGCACAGCCAACTTAGAGCCGTACTGAGCATCTCCGTGCTGCGAATGAACGTGAGACACCGCTTCCTTTCTTATTTCTGTGTGTGTGTGACTCGATCAGGGTTTTCTCGCCATCCACCTCTGCTTGCCAGCCGGGAAGGAGCAACTTGAACCAGCTGTCCCTTCTTGGTTTAATATTTGCAGCCCGAATAAATATTTTGTTGCCCTTCTGCCTTTTTCTCAACGCCTTCTTGTAGTGGAGATGATTAATCAGTGAGGTTAGTGGCCAATTAGGCATAACCTTGTAGGAAAATAATTATGCCAGGATATATGGGTTTGACTACTGATGTGTTACAGAATACACCCAGATCTTGGTAGCTGTTCCCTCATGTGTGCAAATTCAGGGTGTTCTCGATTTTGAGTGAAAAATCAAAGTGTAATGACAAATACGTTTTTACTTCCAGAGGAAGACTACTATTTTCCTTGCCAGTGAAATGTATAGGAGCTTTAAAGTAAAATGTGTGTGTGTGTGTAGATATAGAGAGGAGCTCTTTTTTTCCTGGTCAGTCACTAAATGTTTTTCTCCCTTTTTAAATATGGTCTTTCCAGTGCTGCTGGTTGCTTTGACTGTTTGGTTTGCAGACATGAATTTCTTTTTGGTGCCCTCAGAGTCTCGTGAGAAGAAGTGCACTGCTGTGCCTTGTGAGGCTGGTCGTTTTAACTGATCTTGTTAAATAATGCTATTATTAAATGATGGCAAATGGAAGCAAATGTGTTTTTCATTGCCCACAAGTTGTGTTTCTGAGCTAAATTTCTTTTTATGGCTGAAGAGGCTCTTGTACTGCAGTATTACAATACAGCCATATTAAAAAGGTCCTTGGAGCAAATAACCCTCTAATGCTGCAGCTACGTTTTCAGTAGACTTCAGTAGTTCTTTGGGAAGTAATTGTGTTGGATTTAAGGAATGTGGGCTGAATTGATTGTGCTTTTTTAATTGTGATGTTAAACTGCTTGTAGATATTTATGTCGGTGATAAATCTAACCCCAAAATCTAAAGAAGCAAAGCTCCAAACCCAAGGCTTTATTTTTAATGCAATCATTTGTCTTCCCCCCCCCCCCAACAGGTTCTTCTGGTATTTTTTCTTTTTTTTTCTTCCTTCCTTCTTCCTTTAATTGACAGGGAGGTCTCCAGCTAGAATATCTTTTCTTAACCAAGTAGAGTGCAGTAGTACCTGATACCATCATTCTCTTCTATGTATGGTTTACTCTCTCTCTGATACTGCAACGAATGAAGGCAAGGAAAACTAGAGATAAAAGGGAAGGAAGATTCCTGAGGCCGATGATATTGGCAAATTGAGAGATTAAGGTTTATTCTGAGGAACCTCACCAGGTCTTACATGGTTTCTTTGGGATGTAATGCTGAAAGTGTAGGTCAGCACATCTCCTTCAGTGATCCCGGTGAGTACTTGGGAGGTGTGAAAAGCAGACATGGAACTAAGCTGCTTACCTCCTAATGTCAATATTTGGTGCTAAAAGTTTAATTTTGAGCCAAAGACAAGCAGGTTCTTCTTCTCTCTAACTGCAGCTCTTAATTACTGGTTTTTGTTTGCTCTAGTCAACAAACACATAGCTCTTAAAATTGAATTAAATGTATAAACTGCTTGAACCAGAGCCGGGAGAGAGAATAATTGTGTTTGTTTTAAATAATAAATAAAAAATTAGGCTATCGCTCCAATGACTGGCTGATTACAGTCTTGGCCTGATCACTCAAGCAGTGCTCCAAGCAACTCTCCAAGCAAGCTCTCTGTTTCCAGCACCCTTTTCCTGGATTGGAGGCTGGAAGTGCTCGGGGTGACGAGTGGGCTGACGCCTGTTTGACTGACAGACACCTATTGCAGAGTGGCACCCAGTGCTCTGTGATCCTGCCCCTGTAATGATTTCCTCCAGAAAGCTGACAGAGAATTAAAATGTTTACAGCCAGGTCTTGGAAGGGTTCTTTAAGATGCAGAGAGAAGGGTAGGGAAATCCACCCATTTTTAGATCTCCCTAATCCCAAGCTTCTGTTCCTGTACTCATGCTAGTTTTTTACTGATTCAGAAAACATTTCCACTCCACACAGAGTAGTCTTACAAAGAAATTAAAGTGGGGAGGAAGGAGTGGCTGAAGGAGACATCCTACTCCAGTCTCTTTTTCAGGTTGTTCATGAAACTGAGGCCATTGATGAACAGTTGTGTGCTTTGAAATTAGATTTCAGTGAGAGGACTAAGCTTTCCATCCTGTGCTTGCTCTAAGTGCCAGGTTATCTGGAACACTACTTATTGTAAAGATGCAACATCAGTGTTCTCCTGGTCAAGCCCATTTCTCCATTGGAGCAAAACCCATGGGAATCATTTCCCATGTAGATGTCAGGTACTGTGTGCAAAAGGAGCTGAGCTGGAGTCAAGACTGGTACCCAGAATGGCAGTACATGAGCAGCAGGGAATGTGAGTCAATCGCTTCTGAAGTTCAGCTCTCCCCTTACTGAACTTGTGTGTGTGCTGCAGATCAGGAACATGGTTTGTGCTTCTCTAACCATCTGACTCTGACATAAAATCCCTTTGCAGATCCATCTGTGCTCATCAGATGAGCCAAAGTCATGCTTGTGCCTGGTATTCACGGTCTGGTACCAGCCTTTAATTTTACCACTCAATTCCATACCCAAGCACTAGGAGTGTTTGCTGTTGAAGTAGGATGCTGTTGGAGGTCTTCCGTCACCCTATTTCACACTTTGTGTAGGGAAGTAAGCATGATGTTGCAGCCAACCCAGCCTGTAGCTGGCAGATAGGGATGCTTTCACAGTGACACCTCTCTACGAGGGGCAAAGGAGGAGGGTTCTGATACTGAGAAAGTACCAAAATGGATATATTCCCTGTGCTCCCCATTTATCTGCCTATAACTCCTCTCTTGGATTTAAAGGATGTCTTTCTGCTATCAGAACTCTAAAGAAGGAAGCAAGTGGCATGTTCGTGATTTTATGCTTTACCAGAGATGCAAAAGCAGGCTGGAGGTGAAAACAAGCTGATATTAACTGCTGCTAAGAGCTCTTGGAAGAGGGAATGAGAAGTATTCTTTTGAGTAACCTGAATAGCAGGTGGAAATGACCCTATACACAGTGTCTATAAAACAGCATGTTGGATAAAATGGTCCTATTACAGGAAGTGCAGAGGGCAAAAATCCTAAGCAGTCTTGACAATCGTTTTGGGATTGTTCTGCAAGAAAATCAAAGGCTTGTCAGTTTTTGCTTTTATGCACATAAATCACCTTTGCTCCTCCTGTTTCAAAAAATGCACTGGGTCAGGACTTTTCAGTTTGCCTCCACAATATTGTGAGTACTTACAGTAGAATACACCTAACAAACAACAGGAGATTCCTATTTCACAACACTTCCATTTTTCATCAGTATGCCAAGTTAAAAAACCTCCAACTTCCCTTTAAAATAGCATGAAGACTGTGCAAGCCAGTTAAAAGGGAGGAGAATACATTCCGATATTCCTCTTTTATATCCACAGATTGATACATTCAACAGCCAACTCCTTTGATTCTTCCAACATTTAAACATGAGTGACTTAGTGGAAAAACACTATGTGAATATTTACTCCTGTTTTAATGAAGCAGGGTTCTATTGAAGTCAAAGCAACTGCAGCTGTTTCCTTAGGCTGAGGATATGGCCCAGCAAAGACTTTTCTAATTGGCAGGAGGCTGGTTCGGTACCATTCCTTGCAGGGCAGTATTTTAGAGAAAAAAATAAATCTGCCTAACATCAGAGGGATTTCTCATTTGGAAAGTTAAATGCTCCTCAGTGAGAGGTGAAGGTATTACTCCAGCTCGGAGAGTGTTTTGCCTGACTAATATATCCAAAATGTATGTTGGGATTGCCCAGCACTGATAATTCACGCACCTCTGGAGTGGAATACAGCAGCCATTCCGGGATGGAAACATTATGCAGGAGGGGTTTAGGGAAGAGAAATGAAGAAAAATTAATCCAATTGAAACTGCAAGGGGGATTTAGCAAGCAGAATGCAATTATCCGAGTTGGATATTGGCCAGGACATGTTAGTTAACATTTTTACTCTTGCAGGAATTATCATGGGATCTTTAATGACGATGAATGGTCAGGGCTGTATTTTACATCTCATTTGAAAGCCTGAGCTTTCATTTCTTCATGAGGAGGAAGCGAATGGTTTCCCTTCCTTCAGGATGAGTTGCTTTAGTCAATCTGCTTTCCTCCCACAGGCTCAAGGCTCTCCAGGAACACCTGCCTTGCAATTCCACATGTCCAAGGGTTTTCTTCACCCTGAGCTGCTGAGTTGAAAGGAAATCCAGATACTCAGCATTGCACATCAAAGCCCAGTTCCAATTTACATGGGCTTCATATGGAGAAATTCCCCTATAGTTTGAGCTGGCCATGGCATAGAATCACAGAATGGTTTGGGTTGGAAGGGGGCTTAAAGATCACCTGGTTCCAGTCCCACTGCTGTGGGCATATTTACCTCCTTCCCTAAGCAGTAGTGTGCTGGTTTTCTCCCCTGTTTTATGAGGACTAATGGATGAAAGCATTATCTGTCAGCAGTAAACAGATGATAAAACTTACTGGAACTGGTGTTTCTGAAGAAAGGAGTTGATGCATAAAATACTTTCTTCTCTATATTCCCAATTTTCCTTGTAGCAATCTGAACTTGAATCTTTTCTGAAACAAACTAACAAATGAGCATTTCTTCACTGTAAAAAGTCATTGTCTCGTTACAAATGTGTTTTTATATCAGTACTTCTGGTATTCAGGCAAGGAAAGCTGTGGGATGGCAGTGTGCTCCTCCAGGGGAAAAGAGGCTTCAGGTTCTTTTGGAGGTTTAGGGATGGTCTGTTTGTTGTGGTTCAGTCAAATATGGTTGTGGGAACTTGGAGGATTGCTCTGTGTCTGCTGAGTTACTTTTTAATCTTTTTATCAAAGTGCTTGCAGACTGTCTTAGAGGTCATGAAGCAGTAGCAGATGCTGGGAGATAAAATTAGATATACATCCAGACTTCACTCTTTATTAACAAAAAGGACGATGTAGTAGTAGATACTTTATTTTTCTTTCCTACTGGAAGACCTGTCCTGAGATTTTGGTTTCCTGCAAGCTCAAACATAAGTAGACTGTACTTCTAACCCACATACGCCACTGATACTCATGTGCAACACAGATAATTAAAAGATAACAGGGTTAATACTCTCCTTGTAGCAAAGATATTTGCTATTTATATAGGAATTTTCCCCAAAACTCTCATTGTAACATCAGTGCCATTAATTTAAAATACCGTTTCAAAATCACTCAAAATACACATAATGTATAAAGTGATACATTTTGTATCCAGGGACTTTCTTTCTATGTTTTCATGTATTTGTGGACAGTTTGGATTGTTGTGTGGTTTCTGGGAGGATGGGTAAAGCCAATATCTACATCCATGTGTCCTGAATTTCTGGTTAAAAGTAAAGAACTGACCAGTCCAACCTGTTACACAGCGTGATGGTGCTGTTTGTATAAAATTTGTGGGGTGTCACAGGGGCAGCTGTGAGTGCTGGGTAGAGTCTCATCGTTCTGTTACTGTCAGATTTACCTCAACAGACAGGTGGGTTTTAACTATGCTCATCTCCTCTTAGCGTGTGAATCAAAATCCCAACTCTGAGCTTTCTAAGGTGTTCAGAATATGTGGAATATAATGTTAAGGGTCAAAAGGAATCATCATTGCCATCCAAAAGCCTCAGAGGAAACCACTCTTCCTCATCTTTGTAAAATAACAATGGTTTTGGTCCAAGGCTTCTTAGATGTGTAAGGCTGGATTTTGTCCCTCATAAATAAAGTGAATGGGCTTAGGGACTTCCCATGTAAATAAAGTGCCCATTCCATCTGCCTCTGTGTGGTTTGACCCACAAAATAACAACAAATGCTTCCACTGCTTGAAAGAATTTGGTGAATATATTATGCTGGCCAGGTGTAAAGCTGTGATCTGTGACATTTCATGCCTCATGTGGGCATTGTGCTGTCATGTGGCACAGTGGGCTGCATTAATAGAGTCTTTGGGGATAGAGAGAGAATATGGACAGAAGCTGTTGTTAGGCAAAATAAATTATAGAGTAGCTCATCCAGTGTGAGAAGGATTGAGAGTGATGTAGTTTCAAACATCATTTTTTCAGTAATTGTGCTGTTTGAGTTGTGACCTACTTTAATAACATTCTATCTTTTTTAATATTTCTTTATTCATTACATTTTATACACACTCAGGTGGTTTACTGCAAACTGTGGAAATTACAACGAAGGTCAAGTGCTCTTTGTGAGGATAACTTATTACTGAAAATATTAACTGTTGTCATTACTGTTTTCCAACATGAAATTTTATTTGTCTGGTGAATGAAGAGATGATGTTGGGCTTGTGTTAAAGTGTGTGATTACTGTCAATAGACCAAAGTCCCTCCAGTCATAGGTCTGAGATGTACATGATCACTGAACAAGTCTCACTTTCAATTGATTTATTTTTCCCTGCACTGCTAAGCTGGTACAGGCCCTTATCAGAAACATCTTTCAGATTAGGACTGGTTTGTATAGATTTAACATTTAAATGCCTTCAGTAAGCTGAAGCTAAACTGAGAATTGCAAGTTTGGTATTGGAATAACCATGCTTACACTTGGCTTTGCAGCCTTTCAAATGAGCTTAAATTCATGCTTTAAATTATATTAGTTCAGTATTTTTCATGTGGAAAAGGCTTTGGTCCACAGGAGGTCTGTGCAGAGTTGGAGCAGAGCCTTAGTTAGGGTTGAGAGCAGGCTCTCTGTGGCTCATGATGGTGTCAGTTAAATCACAAGTGCTCCACAGTGGTTTTCCATACAAACAAATTTCCAACAGTGGCCCTGTGGTTGGTGGACATGTAATTGTGAATTGTGAGAGTTTGGAAAAGTTTGTCCTGGGATCAGGACATCACCTTCTCAAATCATAATTCTGCTTTGGTAGAGCATGTTTAGGACTTGGCTTAAAGCTGTGGAAATCCATACTGTTGGGGAAAAAAAGGAAAGCCTTGCAGCATCCCTGCTATCTTTACAAAGCCTAACAGGCATGTTGGATACTAATGCATAATTTTTTACACATTATTGAAATAGAATAATTTTAGGTAAAGGTCAGCTGTTCATAGTGTCTAACATGTTTCAGTTTTTATTATGCATATTTGAGGTTCCTTGAGGAATCAAGTCTAGAAAGTGTAGAAAGAAAACAGAAGGGTTGCAGTGAATATTCACCCCTTTGGCGGTTGCAGCAGGTCAGGGGTTGAAGCATTTCCAGCTTTCTCATTGTGTTACCAAAATTCTCCCTTGCTGTTTGATGTGGTGGACCTAAAGGTTTCCTGATCCAAAGCCAGAGAGATCTCAATTTAGGAGTCATGGGTATCTAATTTTGCTTCTGAACTACATAATTTGAATTCTGTATGGTCGTGTCTTCCAAGTATAATCTGGAAGAAAACTGGATTAATTAGGTAAGTGTCCTGCTTTTAAAGGTTCTGGACTCCTCTGCTTAGGTTTGGATTAGACAAGTAGGTTAGGAAGGCAAGAACTGTTTTATAGATACAAAAATGAGAGATTTTTAGCTGTCTGTTTGCTGAGTGTCATAGAGCTACATTAGACAAAGCTTTCATGTCACCCCAGCATAGGAATAGAGGAACAGGAGAAGGTTAGCTCAGAAAAGAAAGCACTTCTGCTAAAGACTTTGTGAAACCACATGGAGAACTGAATAAGGAATTGTCTTTTCCATTTAATTAAGTGAAGGGTGTCATACAAAACAAGCAGGCAGCAGGCACAACAAGAGCTTCACACAGGTTGTGTTCTACAGGTGCCTTGGGATGCTGAGGGTCCTAAAAGCTAACACAGAGCAAACAGTCTTTTGGAAAAGTTTGTGGTGGAACTGAGGACCCAGATAAGGGGTGGTGCTGCTTCTGGTGCAGACACGCCAGGCTCACAAATGTCTGGAGGCTGGAAATGTGTTGTGGTGAGTTATCACAATATGTGTCTGCTCTCGGGGACTGCCAAGGAGTCAAGGTTACTGCACACAGGGCCAGCTGGCCCTTTGCTGAGCCAGAAGGGCTTTCTTACACGGAGGTAAGAACTCAGCCAAAAGCCAGTGTAGTTCAGCATCTCCTCTCCCCTGCTGTCATCTGGGTTTCTCTTGAATTAAAGCTATTTGAGGATGGGAGATGGTAAAAGTTGTTTCTAAGAGACAGGCAGCAGTGCTGGAGAAAAGATGTTTTGTTCTGGCAAGGCACCCAGTGTGCAAAGGTGTAGAAAACTGAAGTAATCCGTTGTGCAGATGATTTTGCTGTATTTTTAACCAGTGACTTTGGCTTAAGCCTGTTATTTCACTTGGAGATCCGTGCTCTGCCCTTGGTTTTTGACAGTGTAATTATCTGCCTGCTGGAGCTGCTTGTTCTTCTTCAATAGTTATGTTGGATATATCTGTACCTGGCTCCACAGCTGTACAAAGCTTGCAAAGGGACCCAGCAGAATTTTAAATGCATGTATTAAAAAAAATGGTTTAGAAACCATTACACTGCATGTAGGTCATGTTTAAAACTTTGTTCCAAGCTCATGGCATGAAAACTCCATTTTTATTGGAAGTGGAGAATCTTGGGTAATTGCTTGACTTGAGGAATTAGGGCTCAAGAAGAATGCTAAATATCATGAGACTTGTGATAAAATCTTAAGCACTGTCTAAGCCACTGAAGGGCTGTCAGATTGTAATTAGGTTTGATCATTATCAGTTTGAGCCAGATTTGCACACAGGTTACTGAGACATGGAATGCCAGTGCACTGTTACCAATTCCTCCAGCAACTCAGTCCCCAGTGGAACCCTTCCTTCATGATGGTGATATGGTCTGATCAGGCATTTTTCTTCTTTCCTTTGTATTTATTTCTCTATCCTTTAGAGGTTTATACGAGCTCAAGTTATCTAGTCCCTAGTCACAGGAGACCATGTGGAGGAATGATCTTGGCTGAACATCACTGGTGGTCCTGTGGTTTATGGTTTGCCCAATTGTTTCTAATTCTGGAGATCAAGGAACTACTTTTGATTCTAAATGGTTGTCTTTGAAACAGGTTGTTTTTCTGTGGAAATGCTTGGTTTTTTTCTGTAACTTTCTGTATACAATTTTTGAAGGAATAAAATAATAATCTGACAGTAAGAGTGTCACCTTATGCAGGGTCTTGGGGTACAATGACACTTGTTAGTGGGAGGACCCAAAGTAAGTTTATTAATAATTCTGATTATTAGAGACTGTTGCCTTCAGATTATCACTTCAAGTGCAAATACACAATGGAGATCACAGACGGCAACATTTAAAAAGCCAAGTTCAGATGCTGTAATTGCACAATAGAGCCACTTGGAATTATTTAATAAAATTTAAAAAATTTAATAATTAGAGGTTCCTCACTCTAATTTCATTAATAATGTATTTTGCAGTTGGCTGGAGACATTTGGCTGGCGGCTTTTCTTCCAGTGTGTTGTGGAACAAACCAGTAACCAACTAAGATTTCCTTATTGGAGCTATGTTGTATGTCCTGGCTGCTGAGAATTTCACATTGGCAAGGAAATCATAGAGCCCAGAAGTGCAAACTAGGGAATGGAATAGCGTTTTTTACCTGTCAGCAGGTGTTAACAGATTGGAACAGAGATGGCAGCAGTTGTGCTTTTCGAAGGAAAATGCCATGTCCAGTGAAGCTAGTTAATGTGATGTGTATCCTGATTTATTTTCCCCCTTTATTGAAGAAGCAGAATGGACACACTCTCACTGGCTTGACAGACTTTCCCAAGAGCAGTTTATGCAGCACCAACCTCTTCTGCCAGTGAGATTTCTCTTCCTACCTCTACCTCTTAGTTGCAAACATCATATTTTACCTTGCAAATGTCGTGTGCTGGCTCTGTGGTTCTGTTCACCTTTGTGTCTCCTGCAGCTCCCACACCTGATTGGGCTCCCAGCTCTGCAGTTGCTTGGATAACTCACTTTCTGCCTCATTTACTCCCCAATGGCTGCTGAACAGCATTCCCTGAATTCAGGTCCAGCCCAACTTCATGACTGGCTGCTGAGGATGCTGCAGTAGCACTGTGTTCAGTGACTTCTCTTTAAAGATGTTATAGCTGTGAGTCTCTGGAATTGTAAAGCTGAATTTCACTGGCTTCACTGGAAGGAGGGAATGAGCACTGGGGAGAAAATACACCACTGAGGGTAATGTGAGGAATTCCAGATAAGTGATTCAGCAGAGTGGAGCTGATGCCAGGGGTGGTAAGTGTTGGGATATCACTCTGTGCTTTACTGAAGTAAAGCAGAAAGTTATGGTTACCTGACCCATCCTGAACATCTCTTACCAGACAACTCCATGTGTTGAGTCACTTGTGTTGTTGGTACTTTGCACTTGAAGAAGTGTATGCTTGCATTTTGGAGAGGTTTACATTTTTTTCATTGAGCTTAAGACCTCCTCTAGAGACCTAAAACAACTTGAGACCACTGTCTGAGTTCTGACCTCTTTTCAGCATGATGCTCTCAGTAACATGGAACATGAGTCAGGGCTGTGAGCTGTTCCCCAGCAGTTGTTTTTCTCTGTGCAGTATTGTGTATTCAGTCCTTAGTGGCTCAGAAGGGAGAGTCTTTAACTGATTCCCTTCTCACAGGTACATCTGCACCTTTGTGGGTCCTCACTGATTTGGTGATCACTGGCTTCAAGCCTGTGGGGAGATAAGCAAGTGTGTGTGTGTGTGATTTTTTTCATTTCTTTTGTTGATGTTCTGCTCAGTCAGAG
The DNA here is from genome assembly GCF_003945725.1 of Corapipo altera. Classification (NCBI taxonomy): domain Eukaryota; kingdom Metazoa; phylum Chordata; class Aves; order Passeriformes; family Pipridae; genus Corapipo; species Corapipo altera. The sequence continues at coordinate 10,594,310 of NW_020884899.1, read as the reverse complement.
CTGAGTCTTTTTCACTGGAGGCTTGTATGGGCAGATTGTGGCTTTTTTCCCCATGTTTTTATTTCTAATATCTTTCTTCCATCCTATTTAAGGCCCTTTTTAAAACCCTGGATGTGTAGTTCCTGACACTTTTGCAGTTCAGGGACAGCACTGTGACTGCCTGCCTTGTGCCCTGTCTTAACCAAAAAACCCTTTTCATGTGCATATCTTACCTATTTTTTTAATCAATTTTCCCACCTAACTAAAAGTTCTTGGTTTGGTTTCAGAATCCCAGTGTCTTAAGCATTGGAAAATAGCTGGTATTTTTACCTGAAACATCCTATAAATACCATGCTAACAACAAAGGAGCAAAATGCTACCTAAACTCAAGTAATACTGACTTAATTCCTAAGCTAATTGGGATAGCTAATAGAGTAAAATTGGGGCTGAGATGTGGCATTCATGTCCTTTATTGTATTCAGGTGATCATCTGATTTATAATTGTAATGTTGGTTATCTTATAGGTGACATGTTATTTTAGATTGCAGTGGTGAAGTTGGATGGCTGCTTGTAATTGTGTTGGAGGATGGGAGAGACAGCAGAACTAGACAGTGATCCCGTTTTCTTGGTGTTTTTCTCTCGGAGGAGGCTGAATCTGCCTGCCTTGGCAGTGCTCCATAGCAGAGGAGCTTGCAGTGATGCTGCAGTTTTGTTGGTGCCACCGCAGACACAAAGGCTAAAACAAATCAAACTGAGCTGAGAGGAGCAGATGGGGCAAGTGAGAAGTTGGGAAATCATTCAAAGTGTTAGACACCGAATGATTTCAATTTTCCCGAGACAAGTGGGTGCTGTGGCACAACATGGCTCTTCCTGACACTCAACACACGTGTGACAATTTTGAAATAAAAGCTGCATCAGGTGTTCTCTTTCCAAATTTCCCTGCTGGAGGGAGAGGGTTTGCATTTGGCAAGGATAACTGTACAGGGGGTGGGGCAGTGGGAACAAGATTATCATGAATCCTTTCAGGTGTTTCGTTGACCACTCTGAGCGGGATGTGTATAACAAATGAGCCAAGTTCCTCCTTTGGAGGCAAAATTGGAATTTTTAGGGATATCACAAAGCTAATAGAGTAAAAGAAATTGGACAGAGATACTACTTTCTTTTAAAGATGTTGTTTTGATTTTAATGTTCTCCTTAAAGGTTACAGTTTCCCCCAGAGGGTGGGAATAACCAAAAGAATAAACCCCTCACTTTGATAAATATGAATGTTGGAAATTTAGGCGTCTTCCTGTGTGCAAAACCCAAGTAACAGCCTTGAAGATGGGAAAAAGTCTCCCAGCCTTTTCAGTCCTTAGGATGGTTCTACCTCGTCCTAGGAGTGGTTATTTTGGGTGCTGCATTAATAGAATCTCAGGTAAGGCTGTCACTATGGCCTGAGCTTAGTGTTTCCCCTGCTTATATTGTTTATAAAACTTCAGTACTAAAAGGTGTAGAATGTGGGGAAACTTGTAATTTCGAGGTGGAATGCCAAGATCTGAACTTGCATGAGCTGGTAGGATCAGCTGGGCTGTACTCCATCAGTAATGAATCCACAGGAATTCCTTGGAATGTGTATTCCTCTGTAACATTGTTCTTCTTTTAAGATTCCCCTCTAAGGGGTTTGGTTTTTTTTAAAGGCAGGGAAATGAAATACAAAGAATTTTGTTCCCACCCAGTTATTGCAGCCTAGACACGATTTTGCAGTATTTTTTGTTTGTAACTGCATAAATAGCCTGTAGGTAATTCCTGCTTTAAATGCTGTGGGACACTGAAAAGTTGGGCTTAGGAAAAATGTGTATGATAAGGCATAGTTCCAGCAGAAAGAAAAGGAACTTAAAAAGCATTTGAATTCTTTCTATCCACCCTACAAAGAAGAAAATTGGTTAGCAGGAAATATAGGTCGTGGTGCTGTTCTGGCATCTTGATGTTGCTGTTTTGTGAGTACACTGGATTGCTGGCAGCACAATTTGGGACTCCCATTATAGCTGCTCTTTGCTGTCAGACCTAAAGGCCAGTTAATATCCCATATCTGATCTAATGCACTGCTCCTCACACAAAGAAAATTTAAAAGGTCCTGTGAGTTTGGTGGGTTTTTTTGTTTTTTTTTTTATTTTTTTTAAATAAGTTTATATAAGCCAGATTGGAGACTCTTCCTGCTTTTGCATCCAAAAGTCAGTAACTTCATTAAGGACCCAAGGATCAGGGATTCTCCGTAAATGGGGGAGTGAAGTGAAATTCTTATCTTCTTCCCTCTCCATGGTTTAAACACAAAAGAAAAGGAAACCTTGTGTTGCTGTTCCATGGGTTTTACAGACACAAGTTTATTATTGGAGAAAAGCCTTGGTTTTTTGAACATGGCCTTTGATTATAAGATTAATCTAATTTATTTGTGTTTGAAAAGGTATTAAAGGCAGCTGTAGTCTGTGATCTAGGTTGTCTGGTTTGGGTTTTTTATCAGTATAATACTTTGTGGATTAGTCTAACTTCACTATTTCTTACTCCAATGGGAATGTGGGGTCCATTGAAGTACATGTCACTGGGACACAAGCGTTTGACCAGTTGCTATTTGAGTCAACTGACTTGGATGACATCTAGAAGACCAAGGGTAGATGCCTGAGTTCCTGGGAATCATAGGTAGGGAATAAAGAAAATACAGTTTTGTGGGAAAGGCACTGCATAGGATTCATAATAAAGATGTGTTGAAGACATCTCACAGGAAGTGCTTTCAAACAACTGTCATTAAAATCCTATGTTCTGATAGATATCACATTTTTGAGGGTGTTTGAGCATCATGAGGATAGTAAAGATATTCTTTTTCAGATTTAAAAAAAAGCCAAAAGTAATACCTTTAAAAATGCATTTATTTTTATTATTTTTTGTATAAACATGCAAACCTGAGCAAACAGAAAGCCCTAGGAGTTGTGTGTATCTGATTGAAATGCATGGATTCTTATATGTAAATTATTATTGCATGCAGTTGCATGAAAAAATGGAAGAGCTAGGTTTAGGACCCCTTGAAAATAATCTATTTCTGTTAGACATGCATATAATTTAGATATATGCTTGTCTACGCAGTGTATAATTTTTCAGTGGCTCTTTCAGAGGTAATTGTGGAAGGCGAAATGTGCTGTGTGAATGTGGTACTTCACATTGTAGAATGCTGCCATGAGAAAATATATGATTAGTCTGCAAATAATCTCTTCAAAGGCCCCATTACAATCCTGAACTCTCAGATGGCTTGGGTAGTCTTTACTATCACTTTGGAGGGACAGAGAATGTTAAAACCATTTACATGTATTGTCACAAAATAATTTTATGGGGTTGATCCTGCCTGACACGGAGCTTCACGCCATGATGGAAAATTCTTAAATGTTTGCTTCAATTTGATGCTCAAGAAGCACTTAAAAACGCTCATTTCTGTAAGAGTTATCTTCTCTCTTTATATCCAATTCATAGATTATGGTCAAGTGTTCATTTTTATGCTATTTACAAGAAATCAGTAGTGCCAGCTTGCTCATAACACCCTCCCTCTCCCCCCACTCGCTGCCCAGATTCCTCCTTGCAGCCTCAGGGAACAAAGGGAGCTGAGATTCTGAGCCATGCTCGGATCTGATTTAATAATTCATTTTCCTATAGGACACTTGTGAGAGGCTGAGTTGTTTGTAGTCAGAGTCTAAGGTTATGTCCATTATGCTAAAGACAAGAATGGTGGTTAAAAAGTTTTTGAGCTGTCTAAATATTTTAATTTGGGATGAAGTTCTCAGTCTTGTATTTGCCAGCCGTATGTGTGTGTCCATGCCCTTCCCTCTGCTCAGCCCACAGATCCCTAGGGATGGTCTTCACTCGGATTTCTCATTCCCTTAGTGGTAAAGCATCCCACCTTTCTCTTTGCATGGACTGGGAGTTTATCAGGCAGTCTGCTCTGGGCATTGCACTCTTGGAAGAATCTTGGATTCATGTGGAAATCTCTCTATTCATCAATTCATCAAACAGAGAGTTGAGCTGTCCCTTAAAGCATTAGCTGCAAAATCTTAAGCCTGTTTGGATCCTGGATTAACTGCAGGTGTAGAAGGGGGAATGAAACCTGTTCAGGGTTTGTGCAGAAAGTACCCAAGTCTAGATAAAACATAGATCAACAACATGCCAGTATGTGTGTCTTGTCAAAACTGAAACATGATCTCATGCTTCCAGACTGGAGATGACTCCTAAACATGTCACAATACTAGTGATGCTTCAGGATTAATGAGGAATTGCTGGAATTGGATCAGGAGTGTCCTGTACTGAGTAACTTGACTTTCCTAATTGGTCATGTGTGATTATTCTGGATAACAGCATGTAATGTTGGGATGGTGGGTAAATATTTAAAAAAGAGATCGCTGTCTGAGACTGGCCCCAACTCCTAATATGGGATGTCAACTTTGCTTTTCCTTAGAGAATTTGTCTGTGGCTTCCCTCCAAAATGGAACTGGGGGTTTACAGTTGCCCTTTAGGAAGGATATTCCCTCCTAGACTGTTCTACACTTTGGTTGACTGTTTTGGTCTACCATCACTAGTAAGGCTTTTTTTTTTACAGATCACTTAGGATTACATGACAGATTAGGTGAGAAAGAAAACATGTGTGGGGTGTTGGTGGCTTAGTCCTGAATCCAGACTGACAAACCATGTGTTCTGAATTGAGCTAATTGGGAATCCAAAGCACCTGTTTGTCCACTTGCAGTTAGAAGAATCACTCTTGTTTTATTCCTACTTTTGTTGTCTTGGGTGAGCAATGGTGACTTGCTCTCATGTGGTGTTTTCTCCTTTATAAGAAATATTTTAGTGACTTTGGAAGTGGGAGGAAGACCAGCTGGCTGTAAAAGAGGTATGTAGGATTCAGTCTCTTCCTGCAGTTGCTTTGGGTATTGGTTATGCTTGCTCACGTAACACATTTGTTTTATTCTGCTGTTTTGTGGCTTGGCCTTTCTGTTCTCCATGAAGGAATCATGCAGCTTGGGCAGCACAGGGCACACACCAGTGCTGGTTATATCCCAAATGCTCCGTGCTGAGGGAAGGTAATAGGAAAGGTTGTGGTGAGAGAGCTCTGAGGAGCAAAGCATGTCACACGTCATCAGGCTGCAGAGGTGTGGAGATGACACGTTGATTCTGTTACTCAGTGCCCTCTGGGTGCCTGTGACCAGGTGATGACACTGATTTTTCACAGAACTTCAGTTGCCTTTCACAAGTTCACAATAATTTATCAGCCTACAGTGCACCTACAGTGAGTGGTTCTTTTTGAACCTCAGTTTGTGTTCCGTGGAATTAACGGTTTAAAAGGTGTGTCCACAATGCATTAAATAGCTAGATTGGTTTGGAAATTCAAATTTCCTTCAGACTGTTTGGTTACCATAGCAAGCATAGCAGGAAATGTTTGCTGAATATTGGGATTTTGTTTGTTGAGATACAGTAGAAATGCTCATAATCTGAGTTAGTCTACAATAGAATTAATGGAGCCAGCAGAACAACCTTAATCAAGACTTACCAGTGCCCCCTGTTTTCAGGTAGTGGTCAGAAGAGTCTTATTCTTTGAAATAATAAGTCTGCTTATTTCTGTTTAGAGTAATAGGTAATTTCCTTGGACAAACCAATGGAAGCAAACAGTGTGTTTGAGGGGACACAGGCAGTGAGCAGGAATGATTTCAGCTGAGGAGCCTGTTCAGTTCCTGAGGCAGCTTTCAGCTGGTGTATCGGCTACAACCACCATTTTCTGAATCTTGTAATGTTTTTCTAGTGTGAATTTGTATGTTGGATTAAAAACCTGTTAATAAGTGAAAAAAAGAGTAAATATAAAAGAGGTGGGAAGGATCCTGTATAAAGAAGATTCCCTTTCTGTCCTGGGAGTCTGACTGATGGCAGCAGTGCCAGAAAAAAACGATTCAGGGATCCTCGAGATAAATGAACCTACTGGACAAAGTCTGGGCAGGGACATCAAACCCTAGGTAAGTGTATCTGTTAAACCTGTTGTTGTTTGTTTTCCCATGATGTTTCCTCACCAATTTTCACTCCTCATACAGAAACTAGTTTTGGTCAACAGACCCCTGTTCATTCTTGCCTGTCATTGTAGCCAGGGCTTGTGACCACACCTCTTTGGCTGCTGAGCCCCCTGAGTTGTGCTCTGTGGGCTTCAAGCTCACGGGAATCACTGCTGTAAACATGCACTGAGCTCCTCTCTATCTGTTCCCACGCTGAGGCTGGGCTGGGATGTGCTGACCTTTCCAGGAAGCCCTGGGCTCCCCTGGAGATGCCTCCCTGCCACCCAAGATCAGTTCTATGCACAGTTTGTGGCTGGTATTTTTGGCAAGGTTGTGTTTTATTACTTTTTGAACCTTCCTCTGGTCAGACTTGCTGTTCTGAGGTGAACAATATCTGCTGTTGTTGCATTAAATGCTGTGTTTGGCTCCTGCAGCTCAGGGTAGTCACACTTTAAAATGTGTATTTATAAATTTAAAATTACAAACACTTTTTTGCTGGGGTGTTTTAATTTTTTGGTTTGGTTTGTATTTTTCCTCCACATAAGCCCCGTAAGAAGCTGATCCTTTGACTCGCCTACAGATAAGATATTTCCAGTGAGAGAGGCTGTATTATGGGATTCATTTTGGAAGCTATCAGGGAAATTACTGTAGGCTTTTTGAACAAATTAGTCAGTATGTGGAAGGACCACAAAAAGGCTTTTTCCCTTAAGATTTTAAGTAGGATCTTATGAAGGGAAGGAAAAAACCCAATGCCTGGTAATTAAAGAATTTTTTAAATAATGAAATAAAATTATGCAAACTCTGGTTTTGGACGTGGGCAAGTTCTTAGCTGCTTCTGCTAGTGAAAGTTTTATTTTAAATTAGGGAAAAGGAAATTACTTAATCACTGCTTCAAATGTGTGTGTATATATGGGGGCGTGTGTGTATCTGCAAGATGTTAAAGAGTTTGGATTTAGGATGATGTTAAAAAATTTAATGTACAACTTGTAGGTGTGAAATGATCAAGGCGACTAATCTACTGGGCTGTGGGAACCTCAGGAGCTCAGCTGGTGATGAATATGATCAGCTGAGTTCACCTGAAGTGCTTATCCTGTGGAAAAAAACAGGGAATCAAATCTCTGGGTCTTTCACAGGGACTTTTTGATTATTTGAATTGGAGAGGGGCATTTCTTGGTGCTTGAATTAGGTTAATGTTTTGTGGGTATACTGCAGAGACAGGAATGATCCAGGGCATGGGGGAACTGGGGAAACTTTTCATGGACTTTTCCTGTTGAATAAAATGATGTCATTGATTCCTAATGACACAGGTTATAAAAGGAAAGAGTCAGATTGTTGGAATAACTTAATCTGCTTCTTGTAAATGTCTGACACATGGACAGTGGGATGTTGAACTCCAGTGAGGGTGTAGGAGAAGAGCAGGTGTGGCTCTGGAGGATCCCAGCAGTAACCTGTGAAACTTTACACTAAATAGCAAAGAACTTGGAAATGTGCCTCATCTGTGCATGGGGCTAATTGACTTCTGTACCATTTGGTCTGTAGGTTTGTTTGTATTTAATGTACTCTTTGGATTCACTCTCTCTCTCCTGTTCCTTTGTGCATCACAGACCTTGAGATCAGACAACAGCCACATTGAAAACAGAAACCAGTCAAGTAATTTTTTGGCACACTTTCACATTAAAGGACAGATACTGTGTGTGTGCATCTTGCATAATCTGGGATATATGAAACCTGAGACCATCTTCTTGTAAATACTTCTCTAAATTTTTTTTTTAAGTTTTCCTCATTGGGTGTAAGGAGGGTCTCGGGTTCTCTGTGTGGTTTCACCATCTCCATCAGTGTCCATGTGTGGGGTGTTAGTGCTGCTGTTACTTCATTAGATGCTCAAGGTGGATTGTAAGGGAAGTCAAAGGAGTTGTGTGAGAACCCCCTACTACTTTACGTCCTTCTTTGTGTGCCAACACCTGTGATGACTTAAGTTTCACAAATTCCCTGCTTGAACTCCATCCAATTTTTGGGTGACACAAACATCTGCATGGGATGTGTGATTTCTCTCTCCTCCTTTTGCCTCTTCTCCCCAGTGTTATTTTCTGGGTGGGGGTTGCACATTAAAAATAACAAAAAAACCCAAACAAAAAAATTCCCACCTGGAATGACTGAATTTGTCACAATAATTAAGTATGGTAGCTACTGCTCTGGATGAGTTTCACCTGCTAAGAGCTACTGCAGTCAGCACCATATGGTGGTCTTTTTTTTTCCCTTTTTAATAGACTTGGAGCAGCAATTTGTCTCACCCGTGAGGCAGCACCACAGCATGCATTGCTTAACAGAAACAACGTCAGACTGGTGAGCTTTTCATTTTAAGTTTCCAGGAGCATTTAGCTGAGTTTCAGAGCCTGTTTTTTGGCACTGTCTATTTGCATTGTAACTCTTTGACCTATAAAAGTGAGGGGCTGAAGGACAGAAGGGCTTGATTTTCTGACCAGAGACTCCTCAGTACTTCAGCCTTAATGTTAGCAAATAATATGCTAATATTTACCTGTCTCTCAGATTTATTGCCAAGCTCCTGTCAACGTCTGTATGTCACCTTGAGATTGTGGAAAGAAAATTATTGAAGATATGGAAAATATAATTTTATTTGATGAGTGGCCTGAAAGTGCAGGTGGAGTTATGGGTATGTGTGTGCTGTGAAAGAGGGCCTGGTGCGGGATCCCTGATCCTCTTCCAAAACACAGAACAGGGTTACAGCACCTTGATGCTGTCCTTGAAGGCCTTATCCCTATCAGTGCCATGGTGATGTGTTGGTACTACTTGAACCTTTTTTTTTTTTCAATTCCCAGAGATACTCACATTTTCAACAACTCGCTGCACTGTGCCCTGTAAACTTATTTAGTTACTGCAAATCCACAAGTAGTTCAGGATCCTCCTTATCTTAAAGCTTTGCTTTTGTGATTGACAGACACAATGAATACAAAATATGAATTTTTGCATACTTAAGCTTCCTTACAAACTTGGACAAGGCTGCTACAGTTGTGCAGTACCTTATTAGCCTGGAATGACAACTCTAGAGTGAAACAGTGACCTGGTAGCACAGCAAGTTAACTTGCAATGCACAGGACTCGTGTTTAATTCCCCCTTCCATTACTGACTCTGTGCAGTGCCAGGTAAATTGTTTGGGTTAGGGAGGCAGCAGGATTCCCAGCCTCGAAGGGCCATGGGAATACACCTGCAGAGCACAGTGGGTCTCACATCCTGTGCTATGGGAGGCTGTAAATAGCCCATTTCAGACCCTGTCAGCTCCCCAGGCAAAAGTCGATTAGGGTTGTGTTGAGTCCTCATTCAGATGCAAGAGCTGTGGTCCTGGTGTCTCACATCCCTCCTCCCTTTCCCCTAATTGGTCCTGGGATTTTTCAGTGTGTGATGGCCATCTAATTCTGGATCAATATCTGAGGTTACTTTTGTTATATGATAGTGTTGATAACCCCATTCTGCAAGTCGCTCGTTTGGCGATAACCAAGTCCTCTGCTTAATTAGGAATATCTTCTCAAAAATAAGATCTGTATCTGGGTGAAATGCAGGTTACAAATGGTTGCAATTAAACCTTATGTAGCACATTTCCTACATCTGTCCTGTTGTGTTTCTTTTCTCTTTCTTTAAAGGATAAGAATGCAACATTTCTAGAGAGTACAGGTGTTGAAGTTCAAGATCATCTAAAGTGAGATGAGTTTGAACTGTCACACACCCAGCCTTGTTCCTGTCTTGCATCCTTGTGTTCTTTAACTGGAATAAAATGCACTTTTAATTTCACGGAGCTTTAGGAACAATGGGGAGCTCTGAGTGTTTTTTCTTTTTAAATTAACCAACTTATTTGGAAATAAGGTGGGACTTTTTGTGTGGGCAATGCCCCACCTGTAGACCAGGCAGCTGCAGGATGGAGCATCCTCCAAAATGTGGGACTTTGCAATTCCAAAGGCAAACTTCTCTTTAATTTTGCATCAAGAGTACTTGCTCTGCACAGGAGATCTTTTAATCTGAGTTTTGATAGGAATGGGATAGAAAGAGCTGTGTCTGGGTGTTCTCTAATGTAATGGGAGAAGCGGGAGCATAGGGAGGGTGGTGCAGTGCCCAAGAGCTTTTTGTTCTTCACAGTCTTTTAATTTCATGTATCTTTGCCACTTGCTAGTGCTCAAGTACTGTTAAAATGGGTTTCGTTTGCAAATTTAAATGAGCTTGCTAATGTTCTCATTTTAGCAATGCTATATAGAAATACTGATTAAAAATGTCACCCAGTGGTTTTAATCCGTGAGGAATAGGCAGTTCTTGAAAAGAACATCTACTTTTTTCTCAGTACACCTCCATCTCAGCAAAAATGGTGCTGGTAATGTTCCTTTGCCTGACAGGCATGTGTTTGGCTGGGTTTGGAAAAAGTAGGAATTTGCTGTCTATTTCTGAAGTACCTGTAAAATTCAATTTCTTCAACCAGCTCTGGGTTTGAAGTTGAAAGTTGTGGTCTGAGGGAAATCTGGCCCACCTTGCAGTTACTGGGGGATTGCCCTGAGCCAGCCTGCACTGCAGAGCTTCCCCAGGGCCCAGCACCTGGAAGCCTTTGGTGGGGTGTTGTAAACTCATCAAACAGGGGTTGTTTGTCCAAAACCTCTTTCTGTCAGAAATTTTCTGCTCAGCTGTCAGATCTGCTGATATTTGCAACACAAAGGATGTTTGTGAGGACACTACTGTCGGGGTCCTGTTTTTTAGTAGTCAAGAGAATGTGTCCTGCAGTAGGAGGTATTTCAGAGAGCAGATGTGTGTCTTGGAAAGCCTTACAGGGTTCACTTAGGATTGTTGAGGTTGGAAAAAACATTTTAAGATCATCAAGTCCAATTTCTGCAAGTCAGAGATTCCAGTTAGGAAAGAGAAAGAGGGACTCACAGTGCAAGTGGATTCTACTCTCTGGAGCAAACAGATGTGCAGTATCAATTAGCACATACCTGAGGGCACCTTGTGGACTTAAATAAAGGAAGGACAAGACCAAGACATCACCTTATGATTTACAAGAAGGGTGGGTTGTGTAATAACCTTAGAGCAGGATCATAAAATATTTTGTTATTCCTAAAATTCTTTGAGGAAAAAGAAACTGGAGGATATGAACACCCAGGGCATGGAACCCTTAGACAGGAAAGCAAAACAAAGTAAAAGGGGGGGAAAAAGAATATAACCCATTCAGTTTCTCAATTTCAGTGATTTTAGTGTCTTCTATTTTAAAACAAAGATGGAGGAGGTGAGAATCAGTTAACATAAGCCAACACTAGTATTGGATATGTTCTTTCATATATGAAATTATCCCATAATTGAGACAAATTGCTTGAAGCATTAAAACATCCCAGAAATGCTGATGTGGAAAAGACCTTGGGAGATAAGTCAGTATGTTGCCAGGCTCTGAGGCAAGATCAGGTGTACCTGTCTCACCTCCAGAAGCTGACAGTCTGTCTAACCTCTTCTTAAACCTTGGATATTGATTTCACATCTTCCCTAGACGGCCTGCTCTGGGTCTTCACCACTCTTACTGTTAACAAGACTTTCATTTTTCTAGTACCTAATTCTTTCTACCACTTGTCCTCCTGTCAGTTGTGGGAGAAGTACTGATGGATGTCCTCTTCTGCCACTGCCTTGTTGGACACTTGTGGATGATGCTTAGCACCTCCTTAAATTAATCTCAGCTTTGTTTCGCAGGAAAAGAAGAAGAAAGGAAAAGAAATTTTGGTTCTCGTTGACTGTGCCTGTGAAATCACTGAGTTGTTTGTAGTGGGGTTATTTTTTGGTGGTCTGTTTTGTTTTCTCCCCCTCCAAATGACTTTTCCCTGTATTTTAAGGAGTAGCATTGAAAATGAGATATCTACTGAGATAGGCAATGTCTTCATGGTGCAACAGGAAAAGAAGAATAAGCTCCTTGGTCTCGGCATATCATGTTTCTGTCACACTTCTCTGATATTTCTGGTTTTCCAATAATACTGTATTTTTTACTTGCGTTCATTGTAAGTGGCTGAAGTACAGATACTTGGCCTTTTATTATCTCACACTTTGACCACATGAATTTTAGAAGGAAGAATAAAATGAACAAATAGAAAGTGCTCCACTGTGTCAGATTTAAGCTCTTGGATATTGTATCCAAGTCTCCAACTTGTTGATATGTTCTTTCACTGCTGATTCTGCTCACATTTTTTAGCTCAGTGTCATCTACAGCTGTTCAAATGTTCTTGCTGTTTAGTCCTGAAAGAGCAATGGCATCTCTGACATTGCTGCTGATGGAGCCATTTCAGAGATCATTTATCAGGAAAGCATTGGTGACTTCAGACCTTGAGCCACTTTCTCAGCAGAGCTTCATATGAGCCTCTGAATGTCCAACCTTCTAAAGATTACAAAGAATTTCTAGATTTAGGGCTTGACATCATTGCTTTTGCAAAATTCTTATATCTTGATTTACATTTTAGAGTGGTTTAGAGCTGATCTCCTGATTTAGATTTTTAGAACCCTCTGAAACTGAAAGAAGATTTTACATATTATTTTTATAGTATTCTATTAGAATTATTTCTTTCTGTGTGTTGATGTGAGTGTCATATGGTCATTGTTTGGATCTAGTAATACCTCATAATCCTCCAGTGAAGAGGAACAAAAACAATTGTTAAAAGATCTATTCCACCTCCTTGAAAAAAGCTGCCAGAGTTGTCAGGCAGCTCAGGTGATTTTCAGGAAGAACTTATAAAAATCCCATAAAGATGAATAGCAAAGATCAAATCCCATAAAGATGAAATTATTTGCAATATGTAGTTACAGTGTGTTTATAAAGCACTCTGAGGTTCTTGAGTCTTAAAATACAGTTAATAAATGCTTTCAGACGTAAGGTGATACCAATGCATTTCATTGAAGCAGTTGGTATTTCAGGTTAATTTTACACCCAAACTGAAATAAGGAAATAAGGAAAGCACTTTATGAAATGTTTGGAGGCATTGCTATGTTGTCTAAAATTACTTGGGGAAACAAATAAAACTCCTCCCACGTTCTGAAACATGAGTATCCAAAAGACCTCATTTTATTTAGGAGGAAAATGATCAGGAAAAAAATGCAGAGCATTTTTACAATAAGTATATTTATTATGCACCTTCCATGAGTGTTTACAATGATATTTTTCATCGATGCACTCTGTGATAATGATTCACATACCACTTTGAAAATATGTACTGGGTACCATGTAATGCAACTTGGTTATCACTCTCTTTGGAAGAATTTAGATTCTCTGGAATTTTCTAATACTCCTCTGAGTTTCTTGCCTAATGGTCCACTGCTCCTCCATAACTCCTGGCTTTCTTAGAGCTTGTTCTGTCTTTCTCCTCCCTTTTTTCCACTCTTACTGCTTTTGGATGCTGTTTGAAAATCCTTTACCCCTTCTGCTCTTTGTTCTGTGATGCTTCAGTGATGCTTCCAGCACTCCCATTCTGCTCTTTGCTTTTTCTTTGCTCTCACGCACTTTCCTACCCCAGGAAGCAAATTTTCTCCCCTTGTGTACTTCAGTTTTCCTCTTCTCCTTGTGCTGGAGACAATATTCCTTCGTTGCTCGCTCCCTCCTGTCTCCCTCCTGTGCCCATCACCCTTGTCCCTGCCTCCCTGCAGCCCATGGCAGCCCATTTCCACCCGGGTTTCCAGCTGCATTCCCACTGATATCCCTCCTTCCCCCCTTCCCCCTTGGTTTTCCTGACACTGCTCTGCTTGCCTGCTCTGTCTGATTAGCTGGCTCCAGGCTGTGAGTTAAATGTCAGTATAATTTTTTCTTTCTTCTAGTCTTAAAGAAGTGCCATGAAATGGAATTTGAACACAAAAAAAAATTCACTTTTGCTGGGAAAGGCTTAACCTGCAGTGTCCAAGTAAGCACTGAATCCCCACAAGGTTTGCTTGCATTTCTTGTTAGAATCCATCCTCATCAACAGTTGCATAGTCTGAAATGCTGGAAATAAAAATGGTGTGGTCAGTGAAGTAATGCCACTGAGTGTAGTCTCTTTGTTCTCCCATCTTGAGTGGTTGCAGTTTCTCTGCTCTCAGGCTGTGACACTGTCCTCGATAACACTGATAGTGAGGGGGTGGTTGTGAGTGCACTTCACATCTTCGCTAGGCAGCTACTGCTTAGTTTTTATTTATTTAATACAATAGTTTTCAATAAGAAGACAAAAGATCATAATCAAGTTTTTATCTGAGCTTCATGGAGGTTATTAAAAAAAAAAAAATACTTTCTGGCCGTGGCCAGCAGCCAGTAGGTGTGTCTGACCAACTGTGACCAAGAAAATAGGACGAGCAAGACAGTGAAACAGGCTCTGTGCTACAAATCAATCCACTGATGACAGGCAGGACCAGGGTCAGGGTGCAGTGGTTTTGTTCTGAGCACTGGGAAAAAGGTCAGGAAAGATGAACAGCTCATCAGCAAGAGGGATTCTGGAGTTTGTTTTTGCCTCTTGCTGAACTTTCACCAGTGAAGAGGTGGAGGCAGGCGTGGGCTGGCCAGGTAGATGCCTCTGGGTAGGGGCTGTGCTGGGCATCATAACTTGCAGAAGTAGCCACTGGGCCACTGCTGGCCTTTTTCCCAGCAAGGGCTGGTATCCATGATTGACCTGCTGTGCCAAACTGGTGGTAGGGATGTGGCAGATGAGCATCAGGCATGGAGGGCTTGACCCTTGACCCGTGCTTTTGGCATCCCCATGGCACGTGGAAATCGTGGGTGAAGAGCTGATGGTGAACTCAAGGGCTTGGCTGGGTTGGGGCCAGGAGAGCCTTCCATGGCCAGGCACCAGTAGCTTGTGCTTTTGATCAAAACTGAGTCTGTCTGCTTTATCTACAGGGAAAAAGTGCTCTTATTACATCACTGATGCCTCTCTCTCAATTTAAAGCTCTTCTGTATTGCTCTCAACTATTCACAGATCCTTTATATTAAGATAAGGATCCTTGTTTGGGTTTTAGAGAGATTTAAAGTAGCCTGAGGGAAAGCAGTGCACTGGCAAGGGCAGTAACTGTTCAATGAAAAAGACATTGCTACAATAAACACAGCAAACAAACCCAGGGCAGGAGCAGAGAGATGACATTTTGGGAATTAAGTCCTGCCTTGCTGTGCTGTCATTCAGGTCAGTATTTTCTGTCAAGTGCCATCCAGGAGCCACAGTCTGCATGGTCCCTTTTCCCTGAAGGGGGAGGCTGTGTCCAAGGTGCAAATGGAGATACCACAGACAACCACCCTGGAAGGATATCACTGGTTTTTTATCTACTTAACATGCAGCAGCAGATGAAATTAGAGTTGGCTGTTGATAAATATATAGGTGATTATAACTGGAATTGGGCTGTGCAGGGTGTTCTTCCCTGTGGATTGGGCTAATGACATGATGGAGGGAAACACAGAGAATTTTGCTAATTAATGTGTGTTTGATTTCCAAAGATAAAAAATGGAATAAGTTAATATTTTAACAACCAGTTCCTTTTGCTTTCTTCATGAGTTGAACAGGGAGTCTCTCAGAGAATAAACCCTTGATGAGTGGAAAGATGAGGAGGAAATCTGGTTTTAAGAAGGAATGAGAAAATTTATTTGTACATGGCACATTTTGCTTGCTCTTTTTCCCATGCTCGTGGGAACTTTTTGATGAAAATCTAGTAAAAAATAAATTAGACATATAAAAAAGAAAATTCACCTACTTTTTACTTGAAAAGTAAACATTTCTCCTAAGCCAAAATGTATCTTTTAAAAAAGAGAAGTTAAATTGGAGTGAAGTTGGGTGCAGGGTTTTATCTTCATCTATTAATAGCTTTTTTATGATGGTACATCTGGAAGATCTTTAGGAATCTGACTTCTAAGTGCTCTGCGTGTTTCTTAAGAGAGTCTTTCTGTTGTGTCATGTTCTTGGCTGGCTTTTAGACCTAAACACAGGAGACACCGAATTGGGATCTCTAGATTTGTTTACGTATGAGACCTTGAGAAGGACTCTTGAACAGGGGTTTCATGTGTTGACACTTTAATCCTGTCGTATCTAAAGCTCCATGGGGAAATAATTTAAAAAAGATAAATATGTTTCTATCAGACCAATTTATGTTTTCCTCCCTTTTCACAAAATCTCACCCTCCCTAAGATCTGTGTTTATCCAACCTCAGCTGGATAATCCTCGCTCCTTCCTTTTCTTCCAACAGAAAGGGAGACTTGAACGGTTGGCAAAAAACAAGCACGTTTGCCTTCAGTAAGAAGCTTAAGCCTAACAATAAAAGACAAACTTTTGCTTCTTTTGAAATGTCAGTGGGCAGAAGAGCTGCCCTGGGAGAACAGATGCCTTTTTAGTGTTCTCTTTATCACCTGTACACCTCTCAGACGAGCTGTCTGCTTTCGTGGCACTTGGGGTCAGAAGGTTAGACACCTAGAGTGGCATCAAGAGTGTGGACAATAATGGTCTGTTAATAGACATTACAGCGATTAACAGCTTTTAAAAGCATTGTTACATTAAGGCGGGTTTTTCAGTCAGACTGCTGAGATCAACTGAGAGGTCAGTGTTGGAGAGAAACACATATGTGCTTGGACCAGCAGAAGAGAGCTGTGAGGACACAGCAATGCAGGAGAGAGGTGCTGCTGTTTTAGTTAATGTTGGGTGATAGCCTTACCTTGGGAATCCTGCCCTCCCCTTTATTCTTCATTAAGCCTTTTACAGCTGGACAGTGGCTTTTAACTTCTGATTTTTCACAGCTACTGCTGCTTATGGTGATGTGCAGGAAACATGCCTTCGTGCTGAGCAGCTCAGCTTTGGCATCTTGCCATTTCAGGCTTTCTGAAAAGCTCCCTGTGTGAGAAACACGAGTCGGTGGCGAGCTGGAGCACTTGTTAGCACACTGGGTTTTGTACCCTGCAATCCTACAGCTTATTTGTCTTGATATCATGCATAGGAACCTTCACTGTGGAACAGGACTTTGTTGTACTTGTGAATAAATATTGAAAGAAAAGAAAGTCTCCCCCCACTGAGAGTCTGGGAATATGAGAGACATTTTCTGCACTGCTATGGACGCGTGTGGAAAAAAAAGGGGGAAAATGAATCACTCTGAGAACAGGTGATCTCAGCATGGCCACTGCTCCTGCATGCCCCTTCCACAAAGTCTTTTGTAAGGCATTGCAGTGAAGGGCTTAAAAGAGATAAGGAGATTTTGTACAAGTTGGTGGAAGCTCATGGGAAGGGCCCACATCAGCTGTAGATAAAATCTGAAGGTTGCTGTTTGAAACTGTAACCTGTAAGGAGTATTTATTGACTAAAGATAGGATCAGTTCTCAGTGTAGCCATTGAGAAATGAGAGGTAAGGTTGGAAAAAAGATCTAGTGAGAGGTTGTTTTGCCTGAAGATAAGTCATGTTGATAAGTCAGAGATTGAGGACTTTTGTGGGGTTTTGGGGGTCTGTCTGTTCACCACTCACCAATGCACAATGCAATTTGCAGTACTGACATTTCTCTCATTCAGACTCCTCATTTGTCTGTTCATTTACCTTGGGCTTTATGGATTAACATGCAAATCGTAGCCCATGTTGATATTTATCTTTCTGTTGTGTGTTTGGCTTATCTCTGTATTTCCCAGAGCACTCACTTCTTTCTGTGTTGTTAAGGTCAGTGGTTCTCAGTTGGATCTATCCATCTCATGGTAAGCCTGGGCAGGCCGAAGTGAAGCTATTTGTTTAACCATTTCAGCATCTCTGTCACCCTCTTGCTGGTGATTGAGTCTGCTGCAGAGACACACATCTACAGAGCCACACTTGATTTGTTGCAGGTCATTTTTCCCCCTCCACATTCAATTCTCCCTTGTCATCCGTCAACTGCTTCATCTTCGCGCCGCTCTCCTCCTTCAGCCTGCGTGCCGACCTCCACCGTTGCCAGCCACACCAGATGGAAGCAAAGTTGTGTGCCCATCATGCCACTGAGCACATCCAGGCCCAGGACACAGCGTGCCAGCTGGCTTTGGAGGTATCATTTTGTGTGTCCTCCAGTTGCCATTGGTTTGGAGGGTAATTTGGCGTGTTGATTTTGGTCAGAAGAGTTATCTGTGCATCTGTGGCAAGCCATCTGCTTCGTGTGCAGTCAGGGACATGAGGAGTGGGATGGTCAGTGCACCTGACCCTTCCTGCCCTGTCATGGTTGATAACTCCTGGCTGCTGCATGTTGACATTGGTGTCTGGCTGGCTCCGAGTGTCAGTGGAACACTCTGCCCTAATGTGGTTTTCAGGGCGGGTGTCCAGTTGCCTTTTCAATTACACCTACTCGCCTTTGTTTTTCCAATATCCTTTGAGGTAGTGGCCAAGAGCTTTGCCTACGGTTTCCAGTCGCACACAGGTGGTAGATGCAGTTTTCTCTAGGGTGTTTTGCATGCATAGAGCCTTGTATCCTCCTGTGTGTGTGTTCCTGTGGCAGTGAAACGCACTGCTACTGGTGCCTTTCCTGCCCGTGTTGTTATCGGTAGTGGGCGAAGACAGACTGATGATGTGTTTGAAAATACATTCCTACACATCTCTCTCTTGCCTCTTGGCCCAGCCTGTGCTACTTCTTTGGGAACAAAGCCAGAATGTAGCCCTAATTTTGCATTAAGCAACCATCAGTTTGAAAATGCTGAATCAATTAACCATGGGCTCCCCCAAAGTACCGGGACTGTCTGTGCAGGTGTTGGGGTGTGCTGTGCCATAGGTTAGCACACTTCTTCTCTCAGGAACAAGAGCATGTCATTATGAGTGACCAGATTTCTAGTCATGATGTTTGCAATGCTAGTTAATGACACATGGTAAATGCTGATTTTACCTCTCTAAGTAAAGTGAAGCTGGGAATATTTCAATGCTTTGAATTTGCTGCTGTATGGGAACATAGTGGTACTTCCAAATGGGAGGTTCAGACTTCTAAAATGTGAAATTCGGTGCTTGTGTCTCAGCAATTTCTTGCTCATCAACATGCTCAAGTCATTCTGCATTTGAATGGGTGAAGTAAGGTATAATTAATGTTCCTATTGTTTCCAGTTGTTAGGAAAAGCAGACTGAGCCAAAAATCACCTGACTCTATTCTTGAACAACAGGAGTTAGATGAAATATATTCCTAAACAATCAGACTAAATTACATGTGTACTTTGGCAGACTCCAAATGAATGACACTGAATCCTTAACACTGTGACCATTAAATCAAGCACCAGCTTTGATACCATTAATGAAGAAATAATGTTTTGTCGTTCACACCTTCATAAATTCTGACACTTCCAATTGCCCTCAAGTGCCAAAATACCATTGTCATCTGCAATAATGTGCTCTTCAAAAATTTTGCCTGAACTGTATAAAGCTGGATGCTTTATGTTAGGAAAGGACAAGCATTTCTTGTTTGTGCTTTTATTTCCTTTCCTTGGTGGCTGCAGGTCCTGCTGTTGGAGCCCTCAGCTGTGCTTCAAGGTCTTGTGCAGTGACTGTCGTGTGGGTCAATAAGGCTTGAGCTGAGCCTCCAGACCTAAATGGTGTGTTGGGCACTGACTTACATATTGATGTATGACTGCTTCCTTTTCCATCCTCAGAAAGGGCTTTAATGCTGCTCTTTCTTTTGTTGGTATTGCCTTTTGTTCCCATTACATGGAGGACAATCCAGTTTGAGAAAGATAAATTTCACAATTTGTCTTGTCAGGCTCTGCGATGGAGTTTTCGGTTCCGCTGGCCGGGCAGGGGAGCAGCAGGGCTTGTTCTGTGGGTGGCTGTGCAGGGACCTCTCGCTGTTGTGTTGGGGTCTGTGTACTTGCCTCCCACACAGCAACCTGAAAATGCACCTCAGGAACTCACACCTCCTTGGCTTACTCTCTTCTTGCCACTGACAGGGCTCAGCAGTGCTGCCTTGGGATGTAAAACCACTCAGTACCCTGCTTGGAAAGTCATCAATTATTAACGTGCAATACCCACTCTGTGCGCTTGCACTGCTTAAGGATTCATTATGTTGCCTTTTGGTTGACCCGACAAAGCTGTTCAGTGCCTTTCCTCCCAGTGCAAAGTCCTAGATTCAACTTTGCTCCTGGGACCACATACTCCAGCTCTGGCCGACCTTTCACAGGAAGGCAGGAGCAGAACACAACTGAGAAATTAATTTCTGCAGCGAGTTAAAAAAAAAAGTATAAAAAAAATTTGCTTTCTGAGAAGGGAAAAACAGCAGTGATCATGCTAAAGGTAATAGGAATTTGGTTCACATTGCTCACTACCCTTTACTGCAGCAGTTAGATGTGTGGTGAAGAAATCCTCTCACTATACAGTTGTTATTGTTGACCCATTTTCCCAACAGTTAGTGGCTGAGACTGAATACATATTAAGACCATTGTAATTGTTAAATTTTGCCTGGCTGCACCGGGAATTCTGTGAATATTGTGAGTCTGGCCCAGAGCTCTTTGCTAATCAAACACAAATTAAAACCAACTCAACTGATGGCTGTAAAAATATTGGTACACTGGTAGATTTACAGCCTCATGTACTGAGAGAGCTTGAGACCCTCTCTTAAAATACATGGCCATATCTCCATTTTACAGAGAATGGAAATGAGATGCACTAAGGCCTTTAACTTGCTACCACACAGCAGATGAGAAGTGGCTGCTCCTAGTTTGAGGCCTGGAACTCTACCTTTGGTAAAGAGGTAGACATTAGCCGGATTTACTTCAAGTTTTCTATATGTAAGAAGTGATTTGTAGTCTTGGTATTGCATTTCCTGCTTCAATAAATAGCTGTTTTCTGAATGCTGTATATTGGTGTGGTGCCAAAAAAGGCCATTATAGGTTTTACTGAGATAAAATCCAGCAAAGAAATATACATTAAACCCGTTTTTTCTAGTTTACCTTTAAGAACACCAACCAAAATAGTGCAGTTCTGAGGCAGGAATAAAGGGAGCTATCCTGCATTTTCCTGGAAATGCACATTGCATGCTGTCGATTGCCATTTTCCTTGTGCCGCTCTCAGCGTGGCATCCTATAGCACAATGTAAACAAAATTATAATCTTATCAAGCAGGCTGCTCCTACAGTGATGACAGCTACTTAGATTGCCAGAAGCAGGGCCAGAAAAACAGAGACCATTTGAAAGCAGCTGACAAATTTTTTTAGCAGTGTGGGTTGAAAATGAATTATAATAAAGATTTCATTACATGCTATTCCGAAGGGTCAACACAGTGAGTTTCCAGCAGACCTCAAGCCGGGAACGCAGATGGGGTCAGTGACCTGACACAGCAATATCCTGGGTGTTGGGATCAGCTTGGAAAGACTCAAGGGGTCTAATTCTTCTTGCTTGTTAAGTGCACCGGGGTTATTGCACCGTCCAATTGATGGGATGGAGTCACACTCTGCTTAGTCCAAAGCCAACCAGACAGCTTTGGGCTGACTTAGGACTCAAGGGGAAGGTCCTCAACTGTGTTGCTAAGTAAGGTATGTCCTTAACTCACCTACATGTCAAACTGGGTCTCAAAATACTGCTTTTTAGCATTATGATTAGGGCTTCTGGTTTTGCTCTCTGCAGAAAGATTTGCCACACCAGGTCCCTGGCGAGAACGTGAAATTTAAAATTTCACCCATTTTAGAGGTGTTTTTGGGAATAATGACCCTGTCCTAGGACTTGAGATCTCTTAACATATCCCAAAAGGTGTAATGTCCCACAAAAAACTTGGTGCCCCATTCCATGTCCGTTGTGTTGTTGACTAGCACATCTTAAAAAAACCCTGGAGGCATGGAGTGAAATAGTGCTCCAGGGATGGCAACATCAGCTCTAGGAGGAGCTCAGGAGAACTGCTCCATCACATGCTCACTTTTAAATATTCTGTGAAAGGTCATGGCCCCAGTGCATTTTGTTTCCCTGACACAAAGGAAGTACATTTGAAGTTGGCTACAGAACTGTCTCTCTTGCTTGTAAAATGTTGTCTCTCTCATATATTTTCAGCTATTCCTGAAGTGTATTGCATATATAATTAAAACATTAATAAAAATAACAGCAGGAAGAGTTCATCAGCAATTCAAATACAAATATTTGTGAAAATCTGTCTTCTCCAACATGTTCCTTTCCCCTCTGACTGTTTTTTTTATTTTGGGTAAAAATATCATGAGCAACATTGCTTAATCCATTTTCACAGCTCCAGTGTCTCTGTAGGATAGTAAATTTATTTAGCAATTGAATTAATTTACCATAGATTGTGCAAGCTCATTATTGTTGAGCACTTCAGGACACATTTCATGCATATTCAGGGCAGGGAAGGCTCCTATATGGTGTGTGTCCATTCCCACTCCAGCACTGGGAGTTCACCCATGGATTTGGGGGAATCCTGACCCTCCCCACTGCAGCTTGACACTCACAGAGAGCACCGGGCACCTTTGTCATGTTCTTCTTTCTGAAAGGTGCCTTTGGCTGCTCTTTGGAGTAAGAAACTTAACCACAGCTGCCAGAGTTGGGTTGCATTTGGGAAGGTAACCACAACATCCCACCTGCTATTTCCCATGATTTTGGTGGGATTTGTGTACTTTCCTTACATTGAAATCCTCAGTACGTGGATTCATCTTTGTAAGGATCTTAAAAACCTTGCAGCATGTGTCTACTTCCTGAGCTCGTACTATCTCTTTTTAAAGAAGTGCTGTCAAATGAGTTAGACTTTTCTACTTCTGGGTTATTGAATTTCCTCAGGGTAGAATCTAAATTGTACTTTGCCCCTTATTGCTGTGATCTGTTGTGTGTCTGTGGCACGTGCTGTATTCCTAAGGAAAACATTTGGACAGTGTGCAGCATTAGTATGTTGTTTTGAGTAAGGATCACAGAATCCAGCCAACAAATATGTCCAATGCATTGGTTGGAAATAGGTTCCCTTTCCAACAGATGGAAAAAAAAAAAAAAAAAAAAGAAGAAAAAATGAAAAAGAGAAAAGTGGCTGGTATGGAGAGCACTGTTCACTTCGTTAATTAAAAGGTCCCCTTTATTTGAGGTAGTTTTTTCTGTTTTACTAGTTTACTTTTCATTTTTTTGTCAGTGATGAGTCTATGGCCCTGGAGAGAAAGGAATCACTTTCTGGAGAGAGCTTATCCATGGCCTTGCTGTGGTTTCTCTGCATTTCTTGACTGATTTAGCATTTCACTGAGTTGTCTCTTTGGAGTACTCAGCTGTGAGGAGGATCTTTGTTTCAAGAATAGAAAGAGAGGATTTAAAAACCCGACTACTGTGGGGTGCTGAGCTCTAGTGCTGGCAATCCCTCTTTTGGGTTATCTCTTTTTGAAGGAGCACTGGATACAGCTGGACTTTTCACCCTTGCATTTCACTCCCAAGCCACCCAGGTCATATGAAAAGACTTTGCAATGAATCCTATGCTTTACTTCCAGAACAGGAAGCATGGGATCTCCCTTCAGAGCAGCCAGGCTGGCTCTGTGGAACCAGATACTGGTTCAGTCCCTCTGTAAGAAGGCAGTTCTGCTGTTACTCTGTGTGTTGATTGACGTTAATCCCATAATTGAAGCATCGAGTTTTAGGATTAAGCTGATATTTATCAGCAAAACCCTGCTAAAAAAGCGCAGATTTGTGGTAAATGGTGATTTAGACTAACCCTGCCCGCTCCTCCAACACACATCAAACTTTTCCGTATTTCTCACTTCTTTACGTCTCTGGGAGCTCCCTGAACTCAGCTGCTGCTCGTGTTCGTGGAAAACTGCTCCAGTCAGCTCTGTAGGATGGGACTGGATCAGCTTGAGTAGGTACAGACTCAGAGCATGAAAGAAAATGGTCTCTGAAATCTATAAGCAAATAAATGCCACCAACCAGAAATTCAATTTGTAGTAGCAACACAATCCCTTCCAGGAACAGAGAGGAAGTTTTTGCTACCAGAACATGTGACTGTTGTGTCAAGTAGAAATTCCCTGGGCAGGAGCTTGGTCTGAAGAGGGTGATGGTTACAGTGCCAGAAGAGCAGTGCCTTTGCCGTTGGGTTTGTAAGTGAATTCAGCTTGTTCATAAGACCAGCTGGCACCAGAAACATGAGAGGTTCCAGCAGCCCAGCAGGAGGCAGCCACCCCTTTTATTGCAATGAAAGCAAAATAAGGTTAACAGTATTTTATCAGAAGCTACCTGGATTTATATCCTTAACTGTGTTTCATGTTGTGACAGGGAATGTCAAACTGCTTATCTCTGACAAAACGTTTTCTTCCATTCCTTACAAATATCTTTAATTTGGTGCGTGATGCTTCAGTACATTTCAAATGCCTTGTCTTTATATTTTCATAAAAGTGATTTTTCCCTTTGTTTTCATTTAATTTCTGTTACTTTCTGATGCTCACAATATTTCCTTTCTAGCTTCAAAGGGGAGCTAACTAGTTATAGTGAATTATATCACAAAATGGAAAAGAAATGTTAGCCAAGAGATGTATTGCTTTTTTTTTTCTTCTGGATATAAGCCATTATCTTGTAGCACTGCAGGAATGTGAATGCTTCAAAAACATTGAGTGAAGCTCTATAAAACTCGTTTAAAAAAGAACTCGCAAACAACTCTTATAAAAAGAGTTGAATATTGTTATGTGTTTCTTGGATATGGGTAACATTTTCTGGAGATTTGTTGCTCTAGAACCCCTGTAACAAACAGCAGGATTTGTACTGAGAAAGGAGTGTCATCTGTTCGAAACTGCCTTCAGTTTTGTTTGGGGTTTTTTTTGGGTGTTCTTTTTGTTGTTGTCTGTATTGTTTTATCTGTTTTTTGCAGGCAAAGCTTAGGATTGCTGTAGGTTAAAAAAACTGGAAAGAAAGAGAAAGTAAATAAACCTTTGCTTTTTGATTTATTATGTTCATTTCACAGCTGTTTCGGTACATTCTGTTTTGCTCTTTTAGGTAGTCAGTTGGAAAAACAAATCTGGAAATTAGGCAAATGTGATTATAAAATGACACTCAACTGAGAAACTAAAGCCTGAGGAGCAGGTGAACTGCCTGAAACAACTTACTCGAGAGTATTTTTGGCTAATTTCTTAGTCTGACTCACTAAGACAATGTCATGTCCTGTGATTGAGTTTTAACTGAGGATGTCTGTCTCTCTCTCTCTTTTTTTCTTTTTTTTTATTTTTTAAGTGTATTTAATGTTTCTGAATGTGCTCCAGGGCTTCCCAAACCTGACTGAGGTGGAGTCTTGACCTCAGAGACAACCTTGTAAAGATAAAGGCAGCAATAAAGTCTCAATATAAAGCAAATATTGACTGATTTATGAGGGATCCTTGTGTCTTTAAATCATCCTTTCAAAACATGTTATGTCAGCATGAAATTTCATGGTAGGAGTAGTCAGTTTTAACCCCTTTTAGCTTTTCAAATCTCCAATAAATCACTTCTGAATTCTATGTGACTTGTGAAATACAAGTGTCAGGCAAGTTACACTCCAGTACTGCTAATGTTATGGTTTGTGCTGATTCTCATTGTTTATGCCCTGAAATAAATGAAAAAATGAAAGGTAACAGTCACCAGTTATAGCAGAGGCCATCTGGAGTGAGGAACAGGTGATTCAAATAATTCCCATCTTGGATTTATGTTTTTAAATGAGAAATATTTGTGGAGTTTTGTGAGGGGGAGGAGAAAAGAGAGGCAAGGTTGAACAGAAACCCCAATAGATGCACTGAATAAGCAAGAAAATACAAAATGTGAAGTAGAATATCCATGCTCTCCTAGACAAAAACTGTTCTTGGAAGGAAAAAAAAGGGTTTTTCGTCTATTTTTATTGATGTTGTTGTTTTGCTTTTCTTTCCATATCCGAAACAAATGTGACTTAGAGATGCAGCAATATGTGGTTTCAGGGCCTTCAGGGATGAGTAAAGGTTGTGCAGGTGTGAAGCAAACATGAGCTGATGGGACGTGGTCATTGCCTGTTGCTCTGGAGCACATTGTGGGTCTTAAGTCTCAAATTCCTTGGCAAGGACCATGAAGAGCATCAATGTCCCCATCCTGCCTGGATAATATCCCTCCTTGCTCATAGTTCTGGGGATAGCTGTGTCCGTGGGATAATTAGGCAAAGACCTACTGACCTGAGCTAAACCCCTGATTTACGTGGGTCAGGTACACACAGAGTCTGTTGCTGCTGCACAGAGGAATGTGACAAATGTGACACTGCTCAGCAGTTATGAAGGTGCTGTGAAAAACTGGGAATGGACCAAAGGCGCCCACAGAACAGCAGCACTGCCAGAGCAGTGAAATCCCAGGTAACACTGGGATTAGGGAACCAGGAAAGCTGGAGCAGCCTCACTGGGCAGTTGCCAGAAGTGCTGACTAGAGATCAGTCACCTTACTGGGCTGTATATTTTCCTTTGCAATAGTTTTTCTATCACAGCCAGTGTTGTATTTCATTAAGATTTATTGTGTAATAACAATTCTTGAGAAGCTGTGAAATTGAAGTCACCCATTCTGATACACAGTTGATAGACTTATCATTTGGAATAAGTCTCATATTAGAGGAATGAAATGCCAGTGTTGCAAAAAACTAAATAAAAAACCACTGAGATTTATTATATTCCAGTATTTAATTGTTGATAATGAATGGTGTGGGGTTTTGGTTTTTGTTTGTCTTAAATTAACTGTCCTCAAAACACAAATGTGCATGAAGAGGTATTGCATGTTTCTGGACTCTGAAAGACTCTCTGCTGCCAACCTCTTGTCTCTGCATGGAGACACTGGATGTCTGAGGGGATGTGGAGTACAAGCTGCTTATTCTATTTCATGGCATTTCTCAAAGATATAAAACATGCTTGCATTCCAGAATTCAATAAAACCAAAATCATTTTAGCTCAAATTGAATTGTTACCACGTCTGTTGCTGAATCATGTGAAATGGGTGCGACTGGCAGAGGCACTGCTGGATTTCCCGTGGAATTCTTCATCCTGCATCACGTTGACTGATGCTGAGCCATCTCCCAGACCTAAGCTCCAGCCACCAGCCTACAGCTTGTGTTAGAAAACATCTACTTGATTCCCCTGCACTGAAACACATCTATAAAAGTGCTAGAACATTTTGGCTGTCAGGCAACAAGAACTTGGACAGAAATCCCTTTAATTGAACGTGCTCCCCTTGGCTGCTGTAGGCGATTTATGGGGTTCTCTGTGATCAGTGGTTTCCAGAGTCACTGTGGATCATCTAACTCAGGATGCAGACACCCATCATGGCTGCACAGGGAGTAAGCCCAGATTGGGGATGACTCTTCTGTCCAAATGTGTTCTACCTCATCTGCTTTATCAGAATCACTATAAGCTAATTTTTCTCTTTATTCTACCTATTTTCTCTGTTTTTTTTTTCTTTATATTTTTCAATTCCTCTCTCTGGAAAAGCCTCATACAAAAAGGAGAGATGGTAGAGAGACTGAGGAAAAGACCTCAGTGAAAATTGAAAGTGGGGGAAAAAGTGTAGTCAGCTGTTTGTTTTTTCCAATCTGGGTGAAAATGTAGGGAAGACAAAAGCCATGGACTTCTCCAAATTAAGAAATCATGTTCTGTCCAAAGTATTTTCATTTAAATATTTTTATTTTCCTTATTGTGGTGCAGTAACTATCGTTTAGTGTTAGTAAATTCTACCTAATCATCCCTAAGGGCCCAAGGGCTGTTGAATTGAAACTGAATTTGTTTCATGGGGAGCAGAGCTTGAGAGCTGCGTCTCTGGGCCAGCCCTACATTTCTGCTCTTACAGATTTCAGGAGCATGCTAATAGGATTAGGTACTACAAAGCTGTCTTGCATTCAGAATTAATATCAGAGGGGAGTGTGCCATGGAACAGAATTTCCTGCAAAGAGTGCTGATAGCAGGAGCACAAACTCACCGTGAGATTCAACTATCAAATTACCACTTACTGCTCTGAGCTCTCTCTTCCATCCCTTTGGATTGCTGCTATTCCAAACCCTCCTCCTTTTCACATGGCTCCTTGTCTTCCTCCAGAAGATGCCCTTCAGATGGACATTCTTGACCACACACAGACACCCTCGTGTCGGGGTATTGTACATGTGGCCGTGTCTTGGGTTGTGATGCCTGAGGAGGAGGAACTGGAGTGGTTTTGTAAACAGCATGTTCTCAGTTTCTGAAAATACCCTTAGCTGGTGTTTTTACAAAAGTCTTGGTCAGCTTTGTCTCAGGCCTGTGTGTTTCTTACAATGAGCAGTATCTTTACTCTGCTGCTCCCCCCCCCTTTCTTTATATTCATTTTACAAGTTTCCACAGTACTCGAACCAGAAATGTGAAATTATCAATTAACATATGCTGGGTTAAAAATAGAAGAAAAATCAAATTCCCTGTAAGGAAACAAAGCTGAGCTTCAGATAATTGTGCTAATTCCTATTTACAGGGTCCAGCCCAGCATCCCATCTCCAGCAGTATCCGTGGGCTGGAGGAGTATGAACAGGGCAGGCACATGTGATGTGTCTCCTGTGATGCTTCCCTGGCTCCAGCTGTTTTCAGCTCAGGGACTTTGTGCCAGGAGTGATTTCTGTGTAGATAGTAAGCATGAATAGATTTTTCTTCTGTGAACTTAATCTTCTCTAGCCTTAAGCCAGTGTAGGCTTGTGACATCCACAGCTTCTCTTGTTAGGTACAAAAATCACCTTTGTTTGTTTATGTTGGACATGGTTCCAGTTTGGTTTAAGGGGTCTTTGTGTCAGCACTGGAAAATTCCAAGAGCAAGCTGTTGCCATCCACGCTGCCCATGCTCCATGTGTCCTTTCCCCCTAATGATTCTTAGCATTTGATCTGCTGTCTTTTTTCCTTTGCCTTTTGGTGGCTCTGGGCTGACATTTCCGTGAGGCTATCCACTGTAAATCCAGGATTTCGCTGCCATGCAGTTGCGGTTGGCTCAGAGTCCATCATTTTATATGTGAGGTTAGGATTGTTTTTCCCACATGCATATTTGACATTTATCTCTATTGAATTTCATCTGCCATCTCATATGTCATATCATTTCATAAGGTCCTTCTGCAGTTCCTCACAGTCAGCCTTTGTCCTCATTACCCTGAATAAATTGATACCAGCAAACCTCCTCCCACTGCTTTCCAAAAGTATGTTGGAGAGTGTAGATCCCTAATTTGAGCAGTGCGGGTGACGGGCTTTCAGTCCTGCCAGTCTGTGCATCTCCCTTGGTTAATTTTATTCAGTTTTGTGTTGATTAATTCAGTATGCTGGGAAATGAATCGTTTGTGTCCTGCTTGCTCCTCCAGTGGGTATCATTTACAAGAACAAACTGTGGGAAGATGACTGCTAACATTTCAGCTCACAGGGTGTTGGTGAGTATTCTGTTTGCAGGTGTTGGATGTTGCAGAAATCCAGGTTAATCAAGACATTTTATTACTCTTCTTTCTCTTGAAGAGGAACCTGGTAGCTGATGAGAATCCTCTGAAGTACAGAATCTCTTTTTGAGAGTGTTTTTGACAACCTACTGTAATGAGCTTGGCTATATCTGTTCATTGGGTAACAGGTTCTAGGTGTGTATTTAGGAAGGCAGTAAAGTGTATTAACTGAGTTGGAGGAACCTCCTCAAAAAGTTTGCTGGTAATAGTCGTAGAATAATTGCACAGCTGCAGAATAATTAAAATTGGAAAAGCCCTCTAAGATCCTCAAGCCCAACCATTCCCCCAGCACTGCCAAGCCCGCCACTAACCCATGTCCCTTAGTGCCACATCCACTCTCAGGGATGGTGACTCCATCACTTCCCTGAACAGCCTGGGCCAGGGCTTGACCACCCTTTCCATGAAGGATTTTTTCCTGATATTAAGTCTAAACTTCCCCTGCAGAACTTAAGGTTGTTACCTCTTGTCTTGTCTACGAAGAGCAGAGATCTGTTTTGGAGATCTGTGGTATTTGAGACATTTCGAACTCAGAGGTCTCTTCCCTGCCCAAATCCCATGTCTGTTCCACTAAAACCAGGAAATTCTTTCAGAAAGATTCTTTGTCGAGTCCAAAGGTGAAATTGTTCATGGTGATGTTCACTGGGTGTGTGTGTGCAGATCCGAGTCCCTGAATTGGTGAGTGGGAGAGAAGAGGCAGCAAAGAGGGATCACATAAAAATTTCCCTGAACTGTTCACAGTTTAATTTCTGTGGATGACACGAAAGGCACCAATAAAGCCTAGAAAACAAGTGGAATGCCTCTTCTGATGATTGTGATGTAGATGACTTGGAAGAAATTTGCCATTGGTATTACACTGCTTTTCAAAATGGGCACAGTTGAAGTTTTAGCAGAAAGGCAAAGACCAAAGAGGGTTTGATCAGGTACATGAATGCACAGACAGGAGTGGGAGCACAGTCCTGTGAAGCTCCTTTGTATTTCTCTCTTCTGCAACAGCAGCTTTTATTTCAGCTAACACAGAGCTTTAGTGGTTTTTGGCAGTATTTCAGGCAAATCTTCACATAGGGATGAACTGTTCTTGAACCAAATCTCCAAAGGGTTTGGCACAAGTGTGCTCTCCTGCAATATGAAATGCAGATTTTTGTTCAGTATTTATATTTGAATTGACATTAATGAATGCCTAAAGAAAATCACCATCTCTACTTTTTCTCTTGCTGTTTGATTTCCCTTTGTCAACTCAATGCTTATGCAGATTGTACATATTGTACTGGGAAATCCTACCTGTTGGGGTTGGGAGGTGTGAGAGGGAAGATCCGACTCTCATGTAACTGTGACAAAACATTTGCTGATCAAGAGTATCAGTTTCAGTACTGACTGTCTGATGATGATGCCATACCGGAGGAAAATCCCTCCCTTAATTTGTTGTTTTTATTCATAATCTTTTCTGAGTCTGCTACCAAATACCACAGTGTGTGAAGTTGTTCTTCAGGTACCGTTTGCAGGAGATAAGTATCACAGAATGGTTTGGGTAGGAAGGGACCTTAAAGATTACCCAGTTCCACTCCCTGCCATGAGCGGGGACACTTTCCACTATCCCAGGTTGCTCCAAGCCCTGTCCAACCTGGCCTTGAATATTTGCAGGAATGGGGCAGCCACAACTTGTAGAATCATGTCAGCAAAGCAGGTGACATCACAGGATGCCTAAATACTTGTGACCCTTCTTGGCTTTGCTGAGTCAATAGATTTATTGCTCCTGTGTATTCTGTAAGGATGGTTTTTATACACCACGTGTCAAATTGTACATCCTTGGAGCAGATTAGCCCTGCAGAAGGGATGCCCCAAGTTTCCTCTAGAATTTCCACATCACACTGAGTAATGATTCTTTATTAATGAAAAATTGAGTTCGTTTCATTCCCTGTCACGTTTGAAGCACAGGGATATTTTTTCTTCCCTAGGACTGGTTATATTTTAATGCATGTATTCAAAATTCAAGTCCAATCTTAAATGACCTGTATCAGCTATGATATAGTCGGGGGAAAGCATCAAAACATGATGCATTGAGCATATTTTACATTCCTAGGCTAACAGCATCCTTGAGTTGATTTTATGCAATACATATATCCAATATTTGATTTTGATGAGAGGGTCTGTAGATGCAGATGTACTTCTCTGTGAATATATTTTGGCAGTGGTAACACATACATTGCTTTAATTTTGGATGCAGAAATCACACTGATGATTTTTTTAAGCTGTGATTAGGAAAACACAGCTGAAAGGGTCAGGGAAACTGTCAGTAATTACTTTTTAGAGTTTAATAGAGAAGAAAAAATATATTATTATAAAGCAGACATGGCATGGTAGGTTTCAAAATATTTCAGTGAGTCTGGTAGGTTCTTTATTGATTATTAATAATAAACAAGTTGTTTATTAATAGACAAATAAATCTTTTATTAATCTCTTTATGCAGTTGGACTGTCAGATATGTAAAAATATTTTTTTTGCAATTAACTGTATCTGAGTTTTGTGTCTCAGAAGGTGGTGCAAATATCCTCACAGGCTGTTATTTAGGCCTGAAGTGAAAAACAAAATAACATGCAAAAAGGGGGTAATTAGGAGCTGCCTGTTTGCTTCCAAATTTGTAATCAGATTCGTAAGTCCTGCTCCAAATGGATGGAAAAGGGTTTTTTTGTACAAAAGTAAAAAATAAATATTTATCATATCAAAACTATTCCAATATTTCCCTGAGCACACCAGGATTAAAAGACAGAGCTTTGTAGCTAAAATGAGTCCCTCAATGGCTTCCTGAGCAGAAAAGAGATACAAAATGATCTCAAAGCAAAAATTATAAAGAAAATTTCGTACATCACACCTTATTAACATGCAGATTTCAAAAGGGATGTTTGAGGATAACTTGAGACATCTGTAAACTCTAGGGCACACTGTGAACCCTTGGAAACCTTGTAACGAGATTATTTTAGTGCAAACCACATTTTGTGACACTAACAGAGATTTGATGGAGAATTTTAAAACTTTCCGAAACCAAGAAAAATGTCAACTCGAGAATAACTCAGAGTGTTAAGCCCTGGGCATGAGGTCTCCTGGTCCCCTGACCCATTCCCCCGACCCATTCCCATTTCCCAGAGAAATCGACTGCCTAGGAACTGGGAATTGACTGGGGACTTTCTCCCCCGTGTCCCCGGCTCATCCTTTATCTGCTTCTGAATGGCAGAGCCTCTTGCCATTGGAAATCCAATTACAGTTAAACAAAGATTCACCTCAGTGCCTCGTGGAAAGCTTTGAAAAATGTTTTCCTTAAAGACAGTTCTGCCCACATCTGTCTGGGTAGGGAGCCGAGACTTTCTTAAGGTTTTAATGCTGTGTCTCACCCTCTCCTGAAGCAGGATATTGGCTAATCCCAACATTAGTGTTCATCTAGACCAGTCCCTTTATAGCTCCAGGGGCCATGTAGGTCACACTCTTAATGCCTATTTCCTCATGAGATTGGCTTAGAAAGTTGACTTCATTAAAATGAAATGTTTTCTCTTTCCCTTTAGTTTTTTTGTCTGGTTTTCTCATTGTGTCATTTCAGCCCCTCTGTATTCCGCATTTTCTCTTCCTTCCACGCGCCCCTCTTTTAAAACCCAGGAGGCAGAAAATCACTTTGACTAAAGCTGAGATTCTCACATTAGAAGCTGAGATTGTCCAGCTTTTCAAAGTAAGTGATTATAGAAAGTATCAAATACTATGAGAACTGGATTAAAAACCCATGAGAGCCGATATGGAGACAAATGATAATGAACAGTGGGAAAAGACAGTGAGTACAAATACAGTAATGGATAGCAAATGTCAAGAGTTCAGCATTCAATTTTATTTCCCTGTTTTTATGAGCTGGTTTTTTATTATATATGTCATGGGGATTGTGTGTGTGTGGCTAAGGGAATAGCTTAAAAGGTATATAGAGGAAAGAGGTTAAGGGTCAGGATAATCAGAGAAATTTGGGATGAAGACTGAGATGAAGCCAGGGGAGTGAGCACCAATAAGACAAAGGGGATCAGAGTGTCAGGCTCTTTGGGATGATACAGCATTTCTCCAAATTAGTGTTTGGCAGCTCCGTCAGTAATTGCAGAAAGTTGGTGCTTTGTCACCAGTGTATACTAGAGGTGAATCCAAAACTATCATCCTCCCATGGATGCAGTTTCTTAGCATCTTCCTTCAAAACCAGAAGAAATCCTTACCTTTGTGTCCACACAGCTCCTCCTTTCCTCCTTAGGGAGCTGGCTGGCAATTTTAGGAATGAGAGCTGATTGTGATGACTGGGGTTAAAGCACAGTAAAGATTTTCAGCATAATGCAGCAAAGAGAAATGTTTTCCCAATTGAGAAGAGTGTCAGGAAAGCAAAGATGTTCCCCAGCATCCTGCTAAGCTGTAGACTCCACCAGTGAAAAGAATTCCAAAATTTCATGTGGGACACTTTCTAATGCTGTGTTCATGAGCCACTTTTGCCGCTCGTGCATCCCAGTAGTATGAGAGCTGTTTCCGAGTGTGGACACTGTCGAGTGCTCCAGTTGTACTGTGGGCAACTGCAGTCAGGTACACGGTGTTCTCTCCTGACTTGGTGATTCAGTTTTGCCCTTTTTGTGTATTTAAAGTTCATTCTGCCTTTTCCTTAGTTCTTCTCATCTTATTTCTCATTAATGACTGCCAGCGTGCCCATGTGTTGCTGTACAGCCTGTCCTTGATCCATTTGCCTGAAGAGGATGAGTCATGAACAGCAGAGCTCCTGCAATACAGATTGACCCATAAACCCTGGGCTGGTTTTAGGATTAAAACCAGCTTCTGACAAGATTGTGCTTCTGCAGCTTCTCTTGGCCACTTCTCCTCAGCCTCCTGCCCTCTGTTTGGCAACTTCTGAAGCGCTGCTGCCTTGTGCCTGATTTAGGATTAAAAATGTGTCATTTCTGGCCTTTCCTTATCCTCTGCTCTGGCTTATATGGGACGGAAATGACCTATGGCTTGTTGGAAAGTAGGCTTTTAGAAGGGGGATGGCCGTGATATGCTCCGCCATAGTGATTGCAGATATTTAGCAGGGAATATTTACTCTGGAGTTCATACACAGAGAGGCCAACGGGGAGAGCTCCTTCCTCAGGTTTGAGACTGGGCTGATTTGACATCGTGGGTTCATGGACCCCTGGGCAGTTGCTGTGAAAGTATTCCCAAGCACACCCATACCAGGGCTCTGCAAAGGGTGGTTGTGCTGTGAGATGGGAGACTCTCCTCCGTTACATCTTGGGGCTCATTCCTGCTCCTGCAGTGACCTCCTTGTCAAATGCCGTCCATTTAAAGATTCACAATGAGATTTGGCTTAACTGCCAGCTTTGCAGCAGCAACCTACTCTCCAAGAAATCAAGCTGTGTGCTGTCTGCTCCATCAATCACTACCAGCCTGTGCTGACGGGGAGGATTCAGGATGGAGACTTGGCTGGAGATCAGGCGGCTAAAACACAGGAGAGGGCACAGCACTGCCCTGTGCCAGCACAGCAGGGTGGGCTCTGCCCTGCAAATCATGGGGGAGAGGAATTTCCACTCTTTATTAAGAAGGTCAACCTGTGGCTTTGTACAGGCATTAATTTTCCCCGTTTTTGGACTATCCTGTCTTTAAAATTAGTATTTGATAACAGCAGCAACATTTGGCTGTTGTTGTTTTTTTTTGTATTTGGGAGGACAAAGTTTTGGAACTGACAGCTTTGTCAGCATTACTGTTGGGGCAGCATTGTGTCTTCATCAACAGCCTCATGGACAACTTTACCAGAACAACACATGTCATCGTGTCTGCTTTCCCCTCTGCTGTACAGGCTCTATTTACCACATGCATTCCATGTTGCAGCATTACACAGCAGTTATGAGACTTCCAACAGTTTGGAGCCATCCTATATGGCCGGCAGCTCAGTGAATTAAAGGCTTGTCCAAATTCTCAGTGGTTGTTTTGAAAAGTCAGAGTGTGACATGGTGTTACACGTTCTCGCTGCTGAGACGCGCCGTGTGTGTCACACGCACAAAAGAGCTGCTGTCCCCTTGCACATTCTGTTTGCTTTCACACATGACTGGCTGAAAGAGGAAAGGGTGAAAATGCATCATCATCAACCAATCTTCATAGCCGGGTGAGAAGCATTTCTTCAGTCATACATTTTACAGGCTTCGTAAAAGTTCCTGCTTTTGGAATCAGGATCGATGACAACACTGGAGAGTGGAGAAGTCAGAGCAGCCTTTCAGGGTGGAGAACAAGAACCACCACCCAACAGCAGTAGTTGATGCATTAATGTCTATCATGGGAGGCAGGGCTTGGATCAGGTAGACCTGAGACTTTGCAGGGAAAAGTCGTCAAAGCAGACAGTTATTCCCATTTTTGCAGGCTGTCAACAAAAGCAAAATCAGTGGCATTAAGATCTGCAATAATTTTGCAAAATTGTTTCCTCTTCTAAAGTGAAAATGAATTAAGTCATACTGTGAGCAGTATCATGGTCAGTGCCTCGTAATGGAAAAGCAGCAAATAAAAATTACTCCTCCAGCAATGATGTGTTAATGTCTTTTTAGTACCAAATAAAATTTTGATAGTTATCACTGATGTATTTTTTTTAATAATTGACTGGGATGCTCAATAATGCTATGTATAATTT
The DNA here is from genome assembly GCF_003945725.1 of Corapipo altera. Lineage (NCBI taxonomy): Eukaryota > Metazoa > Chordata > Aves > Passeriformes > Pipridae > Corapipo > Corapipo altera. The sequence goes on along the minus strand of NW_020884899.1, from coordinate 10,558,268 downwards.
AGGAATCCAATTTATTGACAAAGCTAGGAAGAAACCACCAAAATAAATAGACACAAAAATCAGTTTAATACAATTCATGGGGAGGCATCGTAACTTCACAGCAGGCAAAATACAATAAGCACTAATGTAACCTTTTAAAATAAGGATTAAGCACAAAACCTCCCAGCCTGTCCAGAGTGGAGCATGAGATGGTGTGGAGGCTTGGATGCCTTGGTTCATAGCCTGGGATCTGTCTGTCCATCCAGAAGAGCTCTGGTTTGTTGACCACTGTTTTTTCACTTTTCACTTGAGCTGCCCTCAGTTCCCTTCTTAAAATATCTTTCCTTCTGTATACTCTTCACAGTATTTTGAGAAAGCTCTTCCACAGTGGCAGGGCTTCTTTCAATCCTGTTCCTCTTCAGCAGCCGAGTCTGTTTAGTGAGTTTATTAATTACCGTGTTGGGCTCATTGAAGTGAATACCTCATTTGGAGAAACCTCCTGGGGACTCCAGCAAACACACACGTACTCATTAGACTGAATGATTTCCACTTGTAGATCAGCATTTTGATAATAAACACTTCATAATCTTAAGGAAAATGGTGCAAGTTGAAAGTTAGAATTTAGTTGAGGGTAGGTTTTTTGAGTTTTTTTTTTTCCCCCACAGGCATCAATATGGTTATTAGATCTACAGCTATGGGTCATCAAACAACCAGGAAAATAATTTCTCACATGATTTCTGCGCTGTGGTTAAAGAAATTCACCTCTTCTGTCTTGCTGGTTCATGCAGCTCATTATATGACACTTGGCTTGGCTGTTGGCAAGTCAAAATATAAAGGGCCGTGCAATTAAATGTAGCTCTGAATTTCCCCACCTTACAGCAAGGGCACAGTAACAGTACCTGAGGTGGTTTAGCAGCAGAGCTGTGCAGTTTAACCCAGCACACATGGAAGATTCAAAGTCAAATAAAACTCTGAATTGGGTAACCTGTAACTGGCTTTAAAGTTGGGATTAACGAGGTGACAATCACGTATGTTGGTGTGTTGGCTGTGCTGCCCAGGAGGGCTGAATGTGGCAAGATTTTGCAGATCCTTCTGATGCAGTGATTGGTCAGATAAAAACCTGGAAGCATTTTAATTCAGTCAGTTAAAATGCCTCTGTCTTGGGCTGTGCCCGTGTTATGGACTGCAGCAGACACAGATAGGTTGGCTCATTTGCAGCAGGTCTGCAGTGGGGCTGAGGCTGCAAGATCCAGCTTCCCTCCTGCCTCTGGGTGAGCTGTCTGTCACAGTCCTTGACTGCTGAGATGCTGTAGCAGTTTGGTTAATCCCTTGCAGGGAAATCTACTGCAACAAATCTACTGCAACTTCCTTGCTTACTGCTGGAGAGAACAGTTCCAGATGTTTTTGTCTGAGATGAGGATATTTGTTCAGACTGTTGGAGCAGTAATTTCTCTCCCTAGGGATGAGCAGAACTATAGGACTGAATCCCAGGTCACAACATGGATCAGCCTCCAACCTCCCACTCTGGATTTTAAAAGCCAGAGAAGGGAGCCTATAAACCAGCTGGGTAGCTGGAGGATGGGAACCCTCCTCTCCTCTTGTAAGAGGAGACTTAACACTTCTATTGAGTTTCTCTGGGGGCACTTAAGGCAGAGTTTATTTACTGTGTAACATGGTGGTTAGTGTGATTCCGGCTTGCTTCCTAATTAGTTCCACTAATTTATTTGGAGCAACACTTCCTCCCTTTCTGTTGAATAACTGGATGTGGGTTCTGGGAGCACCTCTACTCCCTCATTTAGCTGTTGTACACTTGCAGGATGCTGTGCTTGCTCTCTCAGGCCCATGTTGGAATAACTATTACCTTTATAAGCACTTTACCTTAGCAATGCCCAAAGGCCCTTTTGGAATAATTGCTGCAGACTTTGTGTATATAGAAGATGTTGCCCTGATCCTTTTGGAAGCTGTGTATTCCTAAGGAGCTCTGGTGTAGGGCAGTCGTTGGAGCGCAGGGGATCCTGGGAGCCTGACCTTCAGGGAGATGGTGATGAGGGGTAAAGTGAACAGCCTGACCCTTGGAGAGTTGACAGCAGAGCAGTGGAAAACACCCAACTTCTAATTTCAACAAGTACACAGACACCCCAGTGCACTTGCAGGTCCTGGGACAAGATGATATCTTGAATTTATCCTATTCCTCTGTGTTTTTAATGACTGCATCAACCACTGGGAATAATCTGGTTTGGTCACTGTTTCTATGCTGTTTTTTTACCAGTGTGACCATTAACTACCCTTGACAAATATATATATCTGCATTTCACTGAATACACATACCCCAGCTGGCTCCAAGGTTGTGTGTTGGGAGCATCCTGGGATTCAGGCAGACCAAATTCTCTTTGTGCCTGTGCATTCAGCTGCCTTCAGTGTCCATACCTCCACTGTGTGAAGCAATACAGATGAGTCTGTAGATAATTCCAACAATTGCATTCATTCATTTTATTTCTTATACTTCACTAATTAAATTTTGCCTGATATAATTTAATCTATTTATTGGCCTTAATTCAATAAGAGTATTCAGTAAGATAGAATCGGAAAATTTTTGTATACTTTCACTGTCTTCTGCTCCATATCCTGCTGCCTGCCGACCCGTTCTCTCTTCCCTGCCCCTTCCCAACCTTGCTTACTCTCTGCTTATTTATCACCTTGAAAAATTATGTAATTAATTCTATAACAATGCACAGTTGTAGCTAAAACTCTTTAGCTTGAGAGCAATTTGCACAGAAGCAGACTTGGTACTGAATATTCCTGTGCAAGTGCTGCTTGTCTGGTCTTTTCCATGGACAGCTGGCTGTAACCTTTGGGATTTTGGTACGTGGAGTGGAGTGCAAGACAGAGATCACACAGGGACAGGTATTGCTGTGCAGCAGTTGCCTCTTAGCAAGGTGCACATGTGCTTGTTCTTGAGGTTAGAACTCAGCACCAGTTGCTCAGGGAGCCAGAACTGACCTCATGAATCAAGTAATTCCTTTATCAGAGTCACTTCCTTCACTTTGCCATCACCATGGGTGTGCTCAGAGCAAGGAGAGCCCATGGACACTTCACCAGCTTCACGTCCCCATTCCATATGAATACACACCTGTACTGTGCCACACAGGTGTCTTTGGCTCAGACACCCACACAGATGTCTTTAACCTGTTGCAACTTCTCAAAGTGTCACAATAGCATATACTATATTATGGAACAGTTTTCTAGTGAAAATGGTATTTTCATTTGGTCTTTTTCCTTTTGGCAAAGGAGACATTCCCCCCTTCCCCTGGCTGTGGAGCTGGAGGGCACTGCAGGCTGCTCTGCCAGAGGTGCTGCCTGTGTGAGAGCAGACATGAGGTAATCGAGCTGGCACAATAGTGGGCTGTTATTTATGAAGGCAGCCCTTTTCTAACTTTTCCTTTGTTTATGCAGTGTGATTTCAATTTCATAAATACTGAAAGGTTTACCACTGAGAGATGAGAACTTCCTTCATTCATCTCTGCAATTAAACTTCTGCCCACGGTGGCTTTTCCTTTTAACTAGCTTTTAGAATGAAGTCCAGGATTTTAAGAGGTTTCACTGACTGAATTTTTTTAATGAGGTTGAAGAGCTTTTGAGAGAATTTTGAATAGTATTCAATTTTCTGTTTTCTTTGCAGGTTTAGGCTTTGTTTTTCAGAACAGTCCTTGGTTTCCTGAGTGACTTCAAACAAACTCTTTTACTGTGTCAGACTTTTCACTGCATCTGTACCAGGACAAACCTTGTTATTGCCTTTAACTGTCTTCAAAGTGTCCAGTGTTGTATGTGAGCTACCCTAGAGCTGGATACGCTCCCTGTAACTGCTCAGCTGCTCCCTTTCTTTCTGGCACAGACTCTGCAGCCTCTGGGCTTGTCCTGGAAATGAGTCACATAATGACAAATATTTTAAGGAAAGGAATCCTGATTGAGTTTTTCTGCAAAGAGTGAGGAAAGTTACTGCATGATAAACCCAAGAAATGCTGTGTGGTGCTTCGATCAGCTACAGGACAGAAGGTGCTTTAGTTCCATTGACAGAGCTCTGTTAATTGGGGTTGCTTCAAACCTGGACCAGCGTATGCTGGGGAGAAGGATATAGAGCAGTGAATTTCAGACTTCCCTAGAAGAAGCAGGATTTTCTGCAGAAGGGCTGGCACTTATATTCCTTTTATCTGCCCAGCCTTTGGTACTCTCTGTATTTCAGTAAAGTGGATATGATGTTACCTGCCAGGCCAGCCACGGTGTCCTAAATGAGACTTATGCACAGGAGAATCCCGGGATGCTCCTGGCTGTAGAGCCCCCCAAGCTTTTTTCTAGTTACAAGGGAGGGCACAGTTCAGCCCTGCATCCAGGCACTAATGTGGGCAGTTCCTTGGCAGGGACTGAAAAAGAAAGATTGAGGTGTCTGAGTGACGCTTCCACAGCTCTTTCCAGACATGGCATCTTTATCTGCAGACCTCACAGCCACAGAATGGTTTGGGTTGGAAGGGACTTTAGAGTTCATCTAATTCCACCCCCTGTTATTGGCAGGGACACCTTTCACTAGTTCAGGTTGCTCCAAGCCCCGTCCAACCTGGCCTTGAACACTTCCAGGGATGGAGCAGCCACAGCTTCTCTGGGCAACTTGTGCCAGGGCCTCACCACCCTCACAGAGAGGAACTGGGATTCTAAAGATTTGTGATAAAAAACCCACCCAAGTAAGCTGTCTTTGGGCTCTCAAGTAACTGAATTGTTCCTTTCAGTAGCAGTCGCAGATTTTGTGGGTGAATTTTATCGTGAAGAGGAACATAAAGAAAATCCTTGGTCAATGTAGAGCTTTAATTGTTTTAAGCTGTAAGTATGATGTTGCAATAGCAAGAGAAGCTGGCATGAATCAACCTACTCTCATTTCAAACAGCTGTTTAATGAGAACTTCTTGTAAGATCCCCTGTTAAGAATAGGCCATAATGAGTATGATGAAACCACCTCATCCTTGAAAACAAATTCCTTTTTGTGGCTTAATTAAAAGTGCTCCTAGTACTTCTGTGAGCATACATGATAGTTAAGAAAGCCTCTGTTTTAATTTATATAAAGAAGTCTCAATTAAGAAGCAAAATAGATAATGTGCTGCTTTAATATTATATAGTAAAAACTAATCTTATTTCTGAACTACTGTTATCTTTCAGTCAAATACTGTGTATGTCTTAACAGTGTAACAGATTTCCCTGAGAGACGAGCGTGACAGCTACGTCCTATCTTACTGGGAGGGAAAAAATAGGTGAAACCAGAGAAACTGGCTTGGGCATGTTTATTGGTGAGTTTGCTGGGGGAGAGATTTACAGATGATGGAGCCTTGTGAACTATTTAGGCCCAGCTTTCCTAGGAACAGGCAGCACTAGTTACAGCTGAGCAACAGTGCAATTTGGCCAGAATACAACAGCAGTGAAATGAGCTGCATGGTGGGTTTGTGTTAGTTAACAAGAAGCTGGATCACCAGCAGCTAGTGTGGACAGAGCAGCTATCTCAGACCTGCAGCTGGGCCGCTTTGGTGTGCTATCCCTGCTGCCCCAGTGCATGTAAATCCAGGTGTAGGAGAAAAATCCCTGCTCTGCACCGCTGGCAATTCCTGTGCCTGTTCTTCATGTTCTATATTTGTCACAGTGAAACATCATTGTCTGTTTGTAGTTTTTCTATGAAAGATGCTAATTAAAGAAAGAATTGTTGGTTTGAGAGAAAACTGCCAAAATGGGTATTGTAAAAAAGCAACTGTTCCTTTTTGCATTTATCTGGAATTACTGTGCCCTTGGGAGAAGCATGAAGATACGAGTCCCTCGTGCAGGGATATCCTGGCTGTGATACCTGAGGAGGAAGGGAAAGGAAAACAGATGGTTTCCATACTGTTTCCTTTGTGGGACTCTCTCCTGACATACTGAAAAATCAATGAATAAGTGGCCCCGAAGTGTCTGTGTGCCAGTGGAACACAGTGGTTCATCACATGAAGGCACAAGAGATTCAAACCTCGAAGTCCAGTGGTGACTTGGTCCATATTGCAAAGCCCTGACCTCTGGCACTGAGACACCAAAATAGATATTGAGACCACTAAGCAATTGACACACCAAATTAATAATTTTTGTTAGCAAAAGGATTGTTAAAATATTTAACTATTAAGAAGTCTTTTTTTTTCATATTAATTTTTTGTTTGCCTTCCAAACCATCAGGCTGACACCTTCATGGCTGACCCTCTGCTCTCCATGCAATTTAGGACCCTGCTACAACTTGATCTTCTTCTCTCAGTTCCACTAATACTGCAGGCTCTAATTTTTGCCGATTTTTTGTTTTCCTTACAAATCTGCCATTCACACTAAACAATTTAGGTGTGATCTGCCTTTCTCAAGCTCTCCTTCACACACAGCTGCCTCCCTGTCTTTTCTTGGTGGGTTGTTGCAGATGGATTTGCTTTCATGCTAGATGGGAGATACTTTAGCAGAAACTGCCCCTGGTAGCATTGTTTGCCAGTTTTATTAATTGCTCATTGATGGTGCCTTGGTTTGCTGTTAGTCTGTTGTTTCTTCTAAAGAGAGATATATTTGCTGTATTGAGTGATGTTCATAATTGCCCCCCTACTTTGCCAAAATGCTACTTGTGAGAGACTAAGAGATTGCAAATGTCAAGCGTGGGACCCAGGAGGACAATCTACCAGTCAATGCTGAAATGATTTGAACTAGTGAACTCTTGTTAAAACTGTTAATTGCTTTTTTAAAAACACTTAATGGAAATTGCCACATTTAAGTAGTCCATAAAACTGTGATGACACCAGCCTTAATCAGGTGTCACAAAAGCGTGTACATTATAAGCTACCTGGCCTGATAACTTTGGTGATGGAAATCAGTCATGACAGGATGGTGTTTACAGTTCTGGATCTCTCTGGAAGAGAAGAGTAATTTATTTGTTTTACTTATGAAGAGACTCTTCTCTGAGCTGCACCTTTATGTGCAATAAAGCTTATTGGAAAGAATGACCCCAGGAAACTCAGAAGTCTGTAGGGTGAAGCTGTGCTGTCTGGTTTTGAATATTTCATACTGGAATATGCTGATTTGTATGGTGACCTTGCTGCAGACTCAAAATAATCAGGGAGAGCTGAATGAAAGCCACTGTATTGTGTTTTTCCTGGTCTGTTTGATTGATTCCAAAAGGCAAAATGCTACAGGGAGGGAACTCTGATGCTAAGCAGTGAAGTCCTGTGTATTTCAGGTAATAAAGTTACTGGGGACCAGATTTTACAGAATATCACATGTTTATGGGACATGTATGTTTTAAAATGTTAACTGCAAATCCCACGGAAAGCTCAGATGGGCACTTTATTTATGCGGATACTGGAGATGTGTATTTGCCTTTCAAGCTGCCTGCAGAGTCTGATAGAGAGGGTGTAGTGGGAATAACCACACTTCTTACCTGGATTGTGTATCAACACATGACCCACAGAAAAACATCTCTGGAAAGAAGGAAAGATAGGAGCAAGCATTAAGTGAAGGTGTTCATGTGGGAGAGGAACCTTTAGGTTCCATGTATCCAGGTCAAACTCAAACTCTGGCCTGCAGCTGCTTGGAGGCTGGTGGCCTCACTCCCCACCCCCATGCAAGGGTGTTCCTCTCTTCAAACCTTCCAAAAAAGGTGTCATTAATTTCTGTGCTCATCAGCAGTCTCAGAAGAGGCCTAAAAACAGAAGTGGCCCAATGAAGTGACACACTTTCTAGCCCATTGCAATGGGCCGTTTTAGGACACAGCAGCTTAGTAGGGCACTGCATCAAACCTTAGAAACTTGTTCTGTTGTTCAGGGTGTTGTTTGCTATCCATCCCCTTGCTCCTTTCCTTCACATATCATACATACCCACATATTTTGTTATACATTTAAAAAAATAAATATCTATAATCACTACTGACTTGTTTTCTCTCTTGACACGAAGAGGTAATTTCAGCAGAGCTGTGGTAGCAGCAGGATTGTCAGAATGGGCTATTTTAAGTAGGGTGTTGGTGGCAACATTGGTATAAAAATGCTGCAAATCATCCACCACAGCATTTCCACCTTCATGTCATGTGGAATTGCTCTAGTACTATGATGATGTTTCTTTTTTTCATAGTTCTTAAAGTTTTATACTGGCGCTTGCCACAAGTTATTTGAGGTAACTTAAGGATATAACCTTGAATTTCAGTGATCTCCCTGAAAGAAACTCTTCCACTTCTTTTGGAGTAAAAGTTCACTTTATTAAACCAATTTAATTTAATGACAGTGCTTATTCTGAGCAGAGCTTTGGAGGCAGAAGGGGGTGCAGGTGGTCCAGCTCTCTAATGATAGGATGTTTTTCAAGAAACAAAGTCATACTGAACTTGCTGAAGTTAAATGTCTACATTAATGGGATCTCAGGAGGTTTATTTCATAGGAAAGATTTCTTTGACTACCAGTGCTGTCTCAATTTGAAATTGTCCTGGGTCAGAATACTTAGTTACTTTTAGATTAATGGTGTATCCAGCTTCACACAGAGAAGGGGGACTCTGTTCACTCTTTGAGTTGGCAAAATATGTGAATAAAACCAGTAGAAACTTAGGATTGTAAAAAATGTTTTTTTTCAGTTCAAAACTGCATTCTAGAAAGCCCAAAGAGGAAGAAATTCTTCCCTGTGAGGGTGGTGAGGTTCTGGCACAGGTTGCCCAGAGAAGCTGTGGCTGCCCCATCCCTGGAAGTGTTCCAGGCCAGATTGGACGAGTCTTGGAGCAACCTGGGGTAGGGGAAGGTACCCCTGCCCATGGCAGGGGGTAGAACTGTGTTATGTTCAAGGTCCCTTCCAATCCTAACAATTCTAGGATTCTATGACTCACTCTGTGAAAGTCTGTGTTTGTTCATCTCCATGAGAAATTATTTTCCATTTCTTATAATTTGTTTTTGCCTTTTATTGAGGGGATTTTGCCTTTTATTGAGGGGATGAAAAAGGGCTAATGGTGCTGATGCCACAAAATATTTCATGGGCTGTCAGAGAGAGGTGTGCACTGAAATGACTTGCGCTGGAGCAGGTTTGGAGATGATATGAGTTACCACCTTATGTTGGTTTATACCTTTGCTACCAGTATCCTGAACTTTTCCAGAGCTGCTGTGCAGCAACTCTTTGCCTCTTTGAATCTGCGAAAGCACATAAATGTAAGTAAATATGAAATAAGAAATAATAGGTCTTTATTACGCTTATGATATTTTGTAAAACCTTATTTATCTGTGATCCTGGCATTTTCTACTATTATTACTTTTTAAAATATAAACTTAAAATAGTGCAGACAGATTACCAGCAGAGCTAAAGGTAATTTGGGACTTGAAAATCCCTTTTTTTTGAGGCAGCTGTTCTAAATGATATGTTCTTAGTCTTCGTTCTCCAAAGAGAAATTTTCTCTCATCCAGTCAGGGCAATAAATAAAGGTGAAAGAACCACCATGAAAACATCCTTGAATTATTAATTTGCTAGAAACACTCTCTCAGAAGAAAAAACCTCTTCAGGATAGTAGAGAAATGTAAAATACTCATTATTCACCAAACACATAAGGACCTGCACAGATAAGTGGTGCAGCTTGACCCACAAACCTGAGATCAGTGACAGACTGGAACCTGGTTTTGAAGGCTACACTAATGATTTTAAAAAATAAAATGTATCTAGATCAAGGTGTGCCTTTGTTGTGAGTCAAGTGGGGAATACCTGTGTTATGAAATCAAGCTACTGTAGGTGTAATGATGTATGTGCTTTCTTTTTCATATGAACAGGAAAAAGCTTCTATTGTAATGCTTGCCCCAAAGATTAAAGGCTGCAATCAGGAATGTAACACAAGCCTTAGGAGTCCCAGTCCCTGCTTCTGCAACCACATATCCTTTAACTGTGGGTATCTTTAAAAATTAAAGGTACTGAAGAGAGGTGAAATATTAACACTGGATCGTTTACTATATCCCAACAGTTCAATCATCAGTGCTGGAAAGTCAATATTATATTAACTTTAAAGTAGTCTCTACTGAAGTTCTCCAAAATGATGGAAATTCAGAGGTCCTAGTTTCTAGCTGTGCATTTGGCTGCCTATGAAATGTCATATAAAAATGATGTTTTGGTAAGAAATCATTCCCATTATTCTCCCAAAGGCAGCAACTCTATGTTACATCAGGGTTGCTTTCGGAATAGAGTTTACTACAAAGGGTGGCGTATAAATTAAAATAGTATTGACATAGGGTGGTCAGGTAGGAAACAGGGCTCCATGATTCCAATTAGAAATTCTTTGAATATTTCTCAAATTGAATGTCAACAATAACTTCTGAATGTCTGCCAACAGATGACTTGCCAGAAGGTGTTTGGTTTTTGTCCTGACTGCAGTGGAAGATCATTACCAGAGATACAGATTATTTCATCTGTATTCTTCCTGCTGCTGCCTAATTGGCAGCTATAGAGTGTTTTAACACCTGGATTAGCAAAGGCCTTTGTCTTCCATTTGTAGAAGATAAAAAAGGATTTGAGCTTTTATAAACTAAATGTATTTTACAGGATGGTAATAGATGAAACTGCTTTCTATTATATAAAATACAGTCAGTTTTCACTAAGAGCTTCAGGGGCTTCCCTCCAGCCCTCAGTCACCTCCTGTTAATCAGCCTGGGAGTTTGCCAAGGGAGCTGGAAAATCTGAAAGAGTTTGGTCCCCAAACTGCTGAACCCCAAACCAATGAAATAATTGTGTAGAAATACTGCAGTACATCAGCCTGTTTGTGCCTACGTGGCAGGTGTGTATGTGGTGACTTCATTTAAATGCTGTGGGTTCTTGTTGGGGTATGTGTGTGATTCCCAATCTGCATTTCTGAAGGCTGGTGTCTTGCTAATGTCTGATTCCAGTACTTGTACAGTTCACAGGAATCCTTCAAGGGTTTATTTGCTCTATGTTCATCTGGGATGGAGTGAGCGTACCATGTAAAATAATATGTCAGCTCATAAACTGCATGTACAGAGATGAGATGTGAGCTCGTTTCACTTTTATCACAGGACCTTGAATCAGGCTTGTGCTGCTGCCAAGTCCCCGAACGCCTCCTTGCAATGTGCCTGGAATTCACTTCTCTAGAATTGTTGGTTTTTTGGTGTATACTTTGGTGTTTTTTCACACTTGTGCAGGGGACTGATATTGGTTCCTAGATGAGAGCTAGGAGGAACGCAACCAGGAATGCTTTTGCATTTTGGGGCCTTCCTGAGGAGCTCAGAGCAGGACACAAAGTCATCTGGGCTTTGTGGGTCACACTGGGCTATTTGGGCTTCCTCTGCCCACTCTCATCCACAGAGGCTCCGTCCTCCTCTGTGCCACAAGAAGTGCTGTGCCGTGTCCTTCTGGCTGGACACCAAGCAGCAGCAGACTTTGGTGGGACATGGTACCTCAGAGTGGAGAGAAGACATGCCAACAGGGTTCCTTTCCTACTCTTCCTGCTCAGCTGCCGAGCTCTCTAGGCAGAAGAATGGCTTCTTCCAGCCTCTGTTTCAGGGAACTGGTTTTAATGAGCACTGTGCTCCTTTGTGCACGATGTGAGGGTGTCTCAGGAGTGTGTGCTCAAGAGGTTTAGGGAGTTTATGAACTTGACACACCCACAGTGGACTTAGTGGAGAATGTAATTCCTTTTATTGTTACTGTTCACAAAACAATTGCTTAAATCCCAGCATTTTCTTAAACCTCTAAACACCGTCTGTTAGTCCCATTGTCTTGCTGGTGGCAGCTGCAGTGTTGGACAGCACTGTTGCTGCAAACTGGTTTTATTTTTCATCTTCTCTCACCATCTCTCCGGTAACTGATCTACTGTGACTATGAAGACTTTTGGACTCTCCTATGCCTCTTGTTTCCTTGGCAGAGTGATACTTATCTACTCATAGGTTGCTCCTTTGCGAGACGGTTTGAATCATGCTTTGAAATGAACTGTCGTGTTGTCTTGTGCTCCAGAGGAGCTACTTGTTATTTGTGCTCTTCATATCCTTGTGACAGCTTGTCAGAGAAGAGAAGTTTTCCTTTATTTTCTTTTCCTTTCATCGTTGTTGACTAATTAGTAGCCAAACTGACAGCATTTGTTTCTGTTATCAAACTGCTGGTAATTTAAGTGTTGGATGCAACCCAAGGCTCTAGAACCAAATATAATGAACTTTGGCTGTGGTCAGATGAAGATGTAACTTGGGGTGCTGGCTGGGTGTGTCCAAAGGGGGACCTGAGTGGAAAATTTCAGTCCATGCCGAAGGTTTCTGTATTCTGTACTCAAAACATAGTTAGTTCTGAAGTGCCATTTTAACAGTTTAGGATCGACTGTTCAAGCTGTCACACTTGAGAATCAGGGAGGATTGGACTAAAGGGAAATTTTGGACCTGACTGTGATCTCCTTTATTTGTTTCAAGGAGAAGTAACTGGCGAAGGGGGCTGTTCATCCAACATCCTCTGTAAACGGGGATCAGAACTGAAGCCCCTCAGTACAGGTTTTGTCTCCTGAGTGGTTGTCAGACAGTGCCTTTAAGCTCCATGGGTGACAGATGACCCGTGTACTTTGTGTGCTTATTTGTCCCTGGCTACGAATGGGAATGCCATTCTCAACCAAGGGACCTGTTTGTGTGAAGGAGTTAAACAGCCATGTGTTTGTGTCATTTGGAGAGCAACCAGTGCCCTGTCTTTTTCAGCCAGATGATTAATTGCACAGAACAATAGGTGACATGCAGCCATTTTTCATACCTAATCCATTCTGGAAGGGGGGGACACGTGGAACTCCCCACCCTGCACCTCCCAAAGCTGGGATGGAGAGCAGACCTTGCTGGCAGCTTTCCTGATCCACCTCATCTCATGCGAGGAGACTCCATCACCTTCCCACAGTGGGACCAGATGTCCCAACACACAGTGTAATATTGCAGAGAGGGGAAAAATATTAGGTAAAAAGCTCTGAGAACTAATCTCTGTTTTGTCAAACAGTTGGAGAGCTCCTGGCCATGGCATCTCAAACCTGACAAAATTACCCCAAAGTCACTGATTTTACATTCCATTTGGCAGTAGAAAAATCATTCAAAGCATTGAAATTCTGCTTTCCTTTATCAGCTCCATTGGGAGGTGAAATAATTCAGAGTAAGGGATTCCTGTGTTTCATTCAAGCCTGGGAATGATTAGCCATTTTTCCACAAAATTCCTTTTTAAAAGTTTTTCTTGTCTTGCTTCCTCCTGGCTGTGTTTGCACAGCACTGGCACATGTCCGCTCTAGTTTGATGAAGACAAACCATCTTGAGGAGGCTGGTTTAGGGTCAGACCTTTGCTATATGATTCTCATTAATGTTAAGAGAAAAGTAGTTGGGAATTTCATCTCATTGAGCTGATTATCCATCCCAGGCTGCTCCTTGGTGACAGGCTCAGACCTTCCAGCCTTACTGTGCATGTGTATCAAACAGGGCTCTCCCATAAGGTAGCAAGCAAAGTGTATGTTTCCTATGCATTATTTATGGGACTGAAAATGCATTCTGTTAAAAATTGTTGTGGACTGTGCACTTCTTCACATTGCAGCTGGAAACATGGGGATCCCTGATGTTTGGAAGGGCCTGGGACTGGCACCCTCCCAGCCTTGCACCTTGCACGGCCTTTGTAATGCACGGGGAGAGTCCTTGAAGTCTGGATCCCTTTCCCCACCCACGGCGTGGGGCAGCCCAGTTCTAGTTCCATTTCCATCTGAAGAACCATTGCGACGCTTTGAAGGATGGGGAAAGGGAACTCCAGAGGTTTCTTCGGGGTTTTCTTCCGACCCTGAGCCTGGGGGGGAGAGGTGCTCCCCCTTCCCCCCCCCCTCCCCCCCCCCGCACGTGGCCCCATGGCTGGCAGGGAGACAGGACACTGGGGGTGGAGAGGAGGCAAGAGAGCTTTATTGTGGGGGGTGTTACATTTATAGGGTTTAGGAGGATTCACAGAGTAACCAATTAGAAGTCTCAAGGGGCTTACAGGAACACCCAATCACAGGAAGAGGTTAACAAAGGCCAATGGGAAACACCTCAGGGGTGCTGGGAAGAAGAAGCATATGTTTGCAAAGAGACCACCAAAAGCCATTTTAAAAACTGTTTAAAACACAGTTTTCCCATATAATGCAGGTTTAGTGCTACAATGAAGCCCTTTGAGGAGCTTAAGATAAACAATTAATAGTTGGTGTATTGGAGTTTATGTTTCAGTAAGGGAAGAATAAAAATAGCAGGGCAAAAATACATGTCTGGCGCAGCAATTCTAGAAAGGTGTTTTGTTTACAACCAAAATATCATATTTTTTTTCTAGTCTTTTTTTTTCATGATGAGATGTACAAATTGTTCGTGCAGATGTGAGGAACAAATTGTTCTTGCAAATTTACCAGGCAGGGTGTGTTTATTGTGGTCACTAGACTTTGCTCAGAGGTGCAAATTTGCCCTTAGAACCACATTGTCCCCACAGGGTATTTGGAGCACAGAGGTGGGACCTTGTGCAACAGGGAATTTCACTGCTCCTAATGCTCTTTCCCAAAAGTCTCCATCCACACTTTATCATTTGTACACATGTAAAAGCCAGAATCAGATGGACTTTTTTTTAACTTTTGAGGAAATTTTGGCTCATCCAAGCAGACTGTTGTTTGGATGGGCAGTCATCAGTATCCCCCTCACCGCTCTCACCTGTGCAGAGTGAGGTGAATTATGATGCCTTATGCCATCTCTGCAGTGAGGAACTATTAGTGCTTGGACTGTGCTGTCTTCTTGATTAGCCTGAAAATGTTGCCTGAGAGCCAAGCTTTAGGCTGTATGTATGATTAAGCTCAACTGAAGACAGATTTATATTTGTACTAGCACATTTAGGGCCTGTTCCATGCCTCTTGTAGCCATCAGGAATAGTTTTGGGTGTTGGTCTACAGGCAAATATATTTGCTCATTAATGATATGCATCACCTATAAGGCAGGAGAATGAATTATATAAATTGCTGGCAATCTCCAGCCAGCATTTCTATGTGGATTTAAAAGTCTTATTTCACCCTGGATATTTTATCCCTACCTACCAAGAGGCATGCCTGGAGTGTGCCAGGGATAGCCTACATGCAGATAATGTACACAACAGCTTTATTATTTCCAGGTAATAAAGAGGAATACATCAGCACATTGCAGGCATTAAAATGTATGGTTTCTCTGTGGCCTTTAATGAGGGTTTGCAGGAGCTCCAGTGCTCTACAAAAAATACTGGATTTTTCTCCTACTTTCTTGCAGGGTCCAAAGGGAAAGGAAGAATTTGCTGCGTATGTGTTTAGAGGAGAACATATTTAGGGTAATCGTGTTTTTTCACTAGTTTCCCACACACCCCCAAACCTGGAGCTGGGTAAGCTGTTTAGCCACGCATCATTCCTGTGCTCCTGAAAGAGATTGAAGTCCCTGTGTCTGTGTTTAGCAGCTGGAATCAGGTGTGCTTTCCAAAGGCAGCCACTCTGCCTGAGTTTGGTTTGGTTCCCAGGACTGTGTAAGCTTGCTCAAATGTTCTTTTAGATATGACAGTAAATCAGCTTTAGTTGTTTATTTTCTCTTTGTATTTGTTATCTATAAATGTACTAGCCAGTGGGTTTTCTGGCTGTAGTTGGCACTGAGATAGGAGGATTGAAAAATATTTCCAGAAGGAACATTTGGGATGGGTACTCGTGACTGTTCACCCTGGAAATCTGACTCTGAGCTTGTCTTTTCCAGTCAAGGAACAGATACACTGTGTGACTTAGGTCTTACCAGATCCCCACTGGTATCTTACACAATCAAATACTTGGAAGCTTATCACAGACTAGAGCCTATTCACACAGGGTATTTAGTGGCTGATCTCAGGTAATATTCACTGTCTGCTGTGATAAAGTCAGGACACTCATGAATTGTTCACAGACAATTTACAGAAAAAAAAGGGGCTGATGTAAATTAGATATTCCTCACCCCCACTTGGCTTGAGCTGGAGGCAAGTCTGGGATAGTATCACAGAATCACAGGATGGGTCAGATTGGAAGGGATCACTGCAGGTTATTTGGTCCAGCCTCTGTGCTCCAGCAGGGCCATCCCAGAGCACATGGATTGCATCCAAACTGTTCTGGAATATCTCCAGTGAGGGAGACTCCATACCCTCTCTGGGCAACCTGTTCTAGTGCCCACTGCGCAGGAAAGAAGTTCTTCCTCATGTCCCAGTGGAAGTTCCTGTGCATCAGTTCCTGCCAGTTACCTCTTGTCCTATTGCTCAGCACCACCAGGAGATGGATTTCTCCATGTATTGCCCTTTGTTCTCACATCACCAAGGTCTAATGGACTAATGTGGCATGCACACCTCTACAGTTCCTCTCTCTTATTGGGTAGGGTACCACTGTATCTTCCAAAAAGGGTGCTTGATCAGGCTTTAATCCCCTGAGAAGTGGCAGCTCTGAGCTGCTCACCTGACTTTCATGTTCCCCCTCCAGCAGGACTATTTGTTTTGGGACATCTGCTCCCCTGTGGGAAGGTGGCAGCAGGTGACAACACAAGATCAGTCAGTGATTCTGAGTAGGTTCAGGCAATCTGCCAGTCTGAGTACTCAGCCCTTCTCCTTTTTTTAAACTTGCCAGAAATTCAAAGTAAAAATATTGCAGGGAAGAGGCTCATCTAGAAAAGCATCACGTTAATTATGGAAGGCAGTTTCTTGGCTATCAGTTGCTGTCCTGCACAGAATAACTTGGAGATGTGTATTTTTACTGTGGGAAGACCTTTAAGGCTGGAGCTGCTGGCTTTGGTTCTTGTGCTTTGTTACCCCTTCTGCCATTCGTGAAATCTCTGACCAAGATTTTTTGGAGCCTATAGACTAGAACCCCAGCTTTTTCCATATTTTTTGTCCATTTCTCCAATTATTTGTCCATCAGATAAAGTTTCACTCCATCAGGTCAAATTTTCAAATGTTATCAGAGAATTTTATGTCCTAATATCTAGTAGGTTTTATAAGTAGCTACAAGTGCCAATGGCTGGAAGCAAGGCATCCCTGTCATGGGATTGATGTTTTATAGAGCAGGAGAACTGACAGCATTTCAGAAATAAGGCCAACATTTATAGGTTATATGCCAAGATGTGTTAAAAATATGCAAATCTGTAGAAAAGGATAATTCAGGAGGTTTAAAAATGGAGTCCTTTGTATGAATTATCATGGTAGCATTGGATCCGCATTTGCTGAGGGAAAGACTTTGTGTGACCCAGGGTTCCTTCCATAGGGTATCTATTTCAGCCCTTGGGCAAGTTTTAATGCCCTGAAATTAAGGATTCAAGTAGAAACCATAATGGGGAGAGCGGGGCAAAGGGGCTGATGGTTTTTGGACTTCAGTGTGACTTTGATCGGTTTGCTGCATCTTTTTAAGCCTCAAAGTCAATTCAATCAGCAAAATAACAAATCCTCCTTCACTCCGAGACAACCCTTGCCCAAATACTACAAGTGGAGGGTTTTACCCTGAAAGAGGGAAGAGGAGACCCTGCAACGACCCCAAAAATAAAAGTGTCTATTCTCAATTATACTTGAAAAGAGCTCGGGGATTCCAGTGATAGATGACAGTATACAAATTTCAAGTAGCTTTGCTTAGTGTGTTTTGTGATATGATATAGGAGAGATAATTCTTACCCAGTGTCTTTTAAAGGAAATCCTGAGGGTGAATCAATTACCTTCCTTTTCTGAATCAATAGAGATGGGATGTATTGCAGTTACTTTATGCTTTCACGAGTGCTCAGGCACAAAGGATGGCTGTTGATAATAACCATTGCAAAGAATGCTGTGCCATTTTTTTCTCTTTCTTCTTTTAAGGACACTACAATCCCCTCAGTTCACACACTTTATCATTCCTAGTCACAATCTTTTCTCAACAAAGATTTAAGAGCAGGAGGAGGAAGTAAGCTCTCAAAATGTACAAAGTACGCATTGAAACATGGCTTGTAGTCCTAATGACAGCACTTCCCATTCCCAGGACTCTCCAAACCCTCGACACTTGTGAATTTTGCCCCGAAGAACATTCAGATTTAGGAGATGGAGTAAAGGGAAATGGGATATGAGCTGACACTGTCGTGCTAGCAAAGGTTAAATCAAGTCGTTGAGGCTCAGCCAAGGATAAAAAGACAGATTTCTTGTACTTCTGAAAGCAAATATCTTTATGTTTTTTGCAAGATGCTTCTGTGTATCCCCCTAGGTACGCTTTTGTTCAAAAAAAGATAAAATACTGCTGTGGTCAGACCTCATATTTTTAAATTATGTCTGATAACTCATTGCCTTTATAAACATCATCATTATATTGTCAGAAAAGTATTAATATGTATGTATAATATGATTTAGCAAGAGTCTATTGAAAGAGCTTCCTGAGTGCAACCCATAAGGTAATCTGAGAGTAGTTAAATGGTAGTAACACAAAATGCCACACGGTCTGTGGCTCAAGTTCTCATAAAAGGTATCTTAAGACAAGTGAGATCACACTTCCTTTTTTTCCCATTTGGATCTCTCCAAAGATTCAGATATATCTGAGAGGTCTGTATAGGTCACTCTAGTTATCTGTGTTGTCAGGCTGCTGTCTGAAGAATATGAGGAGACAGGAAAATGGTAACTAGATGAAAAAGGAAGGCTTCTTAAGCTCCTGCCTTTCTTGCATGATGCCAAGGTCCCAGGAGGGCTAAGGCAGAACTACAGTGGGCTTTTCTCTCTGGTTGCCTTGACCAGGAACCACATTCCTGTTCAGAAGCTGAGAGGAAGCTAAAGACACTACGAAGACAGTGTATGAGGTTTGACCACACACTGGCTCTGTGGACTGCTGGCTCTCAAATGGAGGAATGCTGTGTCTAAATGCAGAAATGGATTTACTTGTAAGAGAGGGCTCTGTTCTCTTGCAGGCATTGCTTTGCATTTTGTGGCTTGCATAGCAAAGAACTGAAAAGGAAAAGAAAGCAAGTTAAAAAAGAAGAAAATTTGAAAACGTCTTTCTCAATAGGGAAGAAGTAGAAGTTGAAGGCTAGGCAGGGACAGGTTAGAAATGTGGGCAGGAGACTTTGACATGACTTCACCTTTGTTCCTCTGGAAGCAGTAGTTGGTATGGCACCACCTGAGGGCTCAGCAGAAGCGATACGTGGTGAACAGTATGAAAAGAGGAGTTACAGAGGACACCAGGGAAAAGTGATCTTCAAATCATGGAAGTGCTGATTGGGAGGGAGGACTGGAGGTTTTGAGTCAAACCTGCTTGGAGCGGGAAGATCACAAACACTAACCTGGTCAGCTGTGACCTGGTCAAGGCAAGCCTTCAAATCCTCAGGAGATGGAGATTTCACAGCCTCTCTTGCAATGGGTGCCTGTGCTGCTTTCTCCAATGGCCAGTCTGAACATTCCTCTCTGGGTGTGTGACTGTTGCCCCTGTGTATCCCCCACTTCAGCACCATCCCCACTCTGATGAGGATCCATGACCCATAATGAGTTTTATGCAGATCTTAGTGAGCAGGACATTATGATGCCAGTGACATTTGTCTGGAAGACAGAGAGGTAATATTCCCTTTGTGCAAAAAGCCTTTTTCTGCCTTGGAAAATAGTATTTATCTACAGGTAGTTCAATAATAGCAACAGGTTAACAAATTAGGTGGAATTCAAGAAAGAAAGATGATTGTGTCTGAAAGGGAATTTTCTGGGTGAATAACAAAATAGTTTTGATATATTTCATTTTGATGGAAGACCAATCAGCTTAAAAGGGGCAACTATCGAAAGAAATGTTTCAAGGATATTTAAGGTACAGGAAGGGCTTTTTAGAAAAGTTATGTACGTGTATAAAGTACCAACAGGGATATAAATGAACCCTGTCTGGAAAAGCTGGATCCTAAAAGTGCTGTGAACACTGAGGGAAGTAGCCACAGATACATTTGTACCACAGGGGTATTTGTGAGTTCGAGCTGAACCACAAGAGTGCCAGAGCCACTTCTAAAACCTGAATAGTACCTTAATCACTTAAGGTAAAAAATAAATCTGTACTGTGACTCTATGCACTTTCCAAGGAGATGGAAATGCATTTCTCCCAAGGTATTTCTCTCTTTTGCTGGGAGGGATCCCTTTAGAGAGGAGATCCTGCCAGCTTTCTTTCATGTAGCTTTCCACTGAGTTATTCCCCTTGGTTTCTTCTTGCATTTTTGGAGGAGAGAGAAGCCGCTTTCATACCTTCAGGACGTAAAATCTGGCTCTGTTGGGGTGAATGGAAATTTTTCTTTGACTTAAAGGCAATCAGAGTTTCCTCCTTAGAGTCCGCTTAGGAAAACCAGACGTTTAATCTGAAGAATCTCACATTAAGATGATCATACATAAAAGAACAACATTAACCTCAGTGCCACACACAGAATTATTTTTGAGTGGAAATGAACAAAATTTTATAGAGTAATATTATTTGCGAGGCCTCTTCAGTAAGAGAAAATATTACAGATGATGAAGAGAACTAAGAATTACAGCCTGAACTACCGAAAACCTCTTTTTGACAGTCTCTTTAATTAGAAAAAATGGGCCTAACCAAGATGTATATCATCATTGATTTTTATAATAAGCTTTTAAAGCAAACATACGTGGTGTCACCGTGCTATTTTATAACATACACTGCTAACCATTTATTCTGTCGTATAACAGTTCACCAGCAGACATACTTTATTATTTTTTCTGTGTAATAAAAAAAGATAAAATCAATACCTATTATATGGCATATCTTCAAGGTTAAAAATACTAAATCCTGATGCTAACATCTTTCCTTGTATGCATTAATATAGGAGCAATATAAATTCAATACAAATACATTTTCTAGCTATATGATTAAATCTGAATCCTAAGTATAACAAAGGATCCGGACACTGGGAAACTTAACATCAAGATGCTGTCACTGGATAGTGTATTCATGTAGATTGTTGAACATTGCAGGAAATCTGACTATGGAAACCTGAAAAAACTTGGGCCAGATAAGACTGGAAGGAAAGGTGCTGTGATTTTACATATTGAGATGTAATTTTTGGTCCAGCAGAAACTCATCTGGCCTGACCACTGCACGCCAGTTAAATGGCTTTATAAGGTCCACACAAAACTAGAGTGCTTTTCCCTGGCTCTGTGGCTGGCAGTCATTTTACAACAATTACAGAGTACACTTAATTTAATGATGAGAAGCTTCAAAACTGAGAAAGTGAAAATGGAAGTGTCAAAGCCATCAGCAGACTTGTCTTTGCTGGGTTGTAGCTGTTCCTGGAGTGCCGAAGTGGGAAGCAATAGGATAATGTTGCAGCCCATTACTGTGCACTTTGCCACTGCTTCAAGCCAACATCAAAAAAACAAGCTCCAACACTTATCTGTGCTTATTAGGAGTTAGTTCAAGATCTAATGTGATTGTGTTGGTAGTAAATGAAGAAGGACACGCTATCTCTGCTTTTTATTAGGCAACAAAAGCTTTTTGATTTCTGATGCAACAATGAGTGTGTGGCAGGTGTGAAGCCAAGGATGCTCGTTGGTGATGTAACACACACAGTGTGAGCTTTATATGGATTTTGTTCTATATTAAAGTAGAAATCTTTTCTATTCATTACTGCTTTTTCACCACTCAGCAATTAATTGTGTGTTGAGATACTTATGAATATGCAATGACTGTTCCATGCCTGTGAGCAGTCTTCTCCTGTCTGTCTGCCTGGGAAACACTTGCATAGAGTTAACTAAGCAATAGCTGAGACTCCTTGTTCATAATAACATCCTTAACATGTGAAATGCAGATGATGCTGGAAATGCTAATGAATGGATTCATATTTATGGGACAAAATTCTGCCCTTGGGTTGTGACTGCTGACGGGTAGGAGGTTTACCTGGGTGAGGAACATCACCCCTTGTGTTGTGATGCTTAAGGTGAATGAAATAAACTTCCAGTGCTGAAGACAAAAAGAAACAGCTAACACTGAATTCATCTTATCCTAAGACTCTTCAATGTGGGGTTTTTTTCCCCACTTGGTTTTAAAGCTGCTCTCAGCAACCTCAGATAACAACTTAGGTCTGAAAATATCCTTTCCTTTACTTTCAGTAACAGTCTGAAACTGTTACTCCAGAACTTCCTAGAGCAGACTAGCCCATGTTTCCCAAAGTATTTGTAGACCCAGAAGTGTGGGTGGACTTTTGTGAATCAGATGAATTGATGAATGCTGAATATTTTTTCAATTTCTTGGACATTACAGAGGAATTCCCTATTGTGAGATGAGAAAATTTCTTTGGGATATATCCATTATCAGTTATCAAATCATCACTCATCTCTGGATTCCTTCAAAATACGCACTTACCATTAACTATATCTCTTTCTACTGACAGAATTCAGAGGAAAAATTCCATGGGCAACTTAATATTTGTACTCTTGGGGTTTTGTTTGTTTGTTTGTGTTTTTGATTGTTTGGTTTGGGGTGTTTGGGGGTTTTTTTGCATTATACATTTACTGGCTTTTAGTTTTAGACAGATGTTTTCCAGGTAAAACAGCTCTTTTTGGCCTTGGTTTAAAACATCTTGAGGTAATTCCTTTTGCTTCTTGCAAAATTTGCAGCCAATGTTAATAATAAAATACAGTTTATGAAGATATACATGGGTTTGGGTATTTTTTAAAAAATAATTTGGTGAGGAAATAAAGGCTTAGATTAATGTCTTACATGCTAAGTGTGAGTTGGAGAGACATTTCACTGGCAAGCTGTAAGCTTCTGGATGCAGAGGATTATAGGGAAATGCTCACACAACCTTAGCAGCATTACAAACAGCAATGCCACAATGAACAGAACAGCCTCATTGCAGCGATCTAAAGCCACTGCTGTTTTCTTTAAGGCAAACATTGTTTTTATGCCCTACAGATAAATCCCATTTTAAGCTTTGATCAAAGCAAATACACTCACTTTGAGGCTTTGGGCAGATGTAAATTGCTTTGTTATACACATGCATTTGCATACATTTGCAAGGAGACGGGGTCTACATGTAATGGTGCCTTTTATTTTTGAGGGAGCGCTGAAATTCAAACAACCAGTGGTTTTCTGCCATTGAGAAGGCAAAAGTTTCTCTGCAAAGGGAATAACACAAGTGGAGCAGTGGTGAGGTGTGCACAGAGCTCTGTCATTGCCAGAGAAGGGGCTACGCAGGGCCCTGAACATCAAGAATTGTTTTGGTTTATTTATTTTGATGCTTTGTGTGGTGAACCAATGTAAATGAAATAGTTCCTAGAGAGGGACATTTCTCTTGTTTGGCCACTTCTGGAATGACTGTGCCAGCAGTGTATGAAATGTGCAGGTTGCCAAAATGTTGGTTATCTGTCTTTGTTACAGACTTCCATTTGTTTTCTCATATTTCTGTACTTAGTTTCCTGAATTAAATTGGATTAACTTCCTCCCTCTCCCAATTAATGCTGTTAACAGTAATAACAACCATAATGTGTGAACATCTGGCATTTTAGTACACAGTAAGCTTTTAGAAATACCAGATATGAATCTAGTGAAATCTGTCTCTATAGTGATTTTCCCAGCGTTTTGTGGCTTAGATGATGATTTTTTCTTTCCTCACTGCTTTCCTTTCATTATCAAGGTTTGTTAATTCTTTAGATGCCAGGGTTAGATAATTAAATACCCCTTTGTAATTACCGTGGTGCCTGTGGGTTTGAGACCTCCAGCTCATTAGGCAGTGTGCTGTCCTTCTAAGATATTGGAGGGAAACACTTTCATACTCATCAAAGATCTCTGTGGCAAATTAAGGTCAGGGCTGGCTCTGACAGGATGAAGGCGAAGGTTTTATTTTTATTTCATTAGTTACCACCAGGGCAGTTCATATCAGAAACAGCTTTCTGAATCCAAATATTGAACAGCCAGTTTCTTCAAATCTTCTGTGCTCTCAGTAGCAAACATGTTGCCCTTATAAATTACCAGTGATGATTTTGTTATAGTGAACAGAGAGATTTTGTGGGTCTGCTGCACTTTCATACTCTAAGGTGAGGATTGGCCTTTCAATACCTTTTATTTCTGCCCTGTCACAGCTCTTGACTGGTTTCCAAAGTTTTTTTTATTATGGCTGAAGAAAGAATTGGAGCAAACCTCCAATTATTCCCCCTTGTAATTTTGAGAAGTTGCCAGGTGTCAACCGCAGGTGAGGAGGCTGAAACTCACACTGGGGTTACCCTTCACTCCATTTTGTGTCCCAGAGATTTGTGTTGATTTTTTGTTGCCTGTTTTGATGTCTTTCCATACCCATCTTCACTTCCTTCTGGTAGTTCTGGTGAATGTGAGCAGTCTGGGCTTGCTAATGAGAGTTTGGGTTATAATGTGTGAATTCCTCATTCAGTCCTTTGTTGCACTTCTGTTCAGTAAAGCCTTGTGTGAATTGGTGTCTCTTCACTAGAACAGGAAGGAAAATACTTCACTGTTATAGAAGGCTCATAAAGAAATTGAATAATAAAATGGTGAATGATGCAGCACTGCTTGCTTAATGGAAAACAAGCAAATGGAGCCAATGGACTCTAACATGAAAACCCTGTAGAGACACTAAGAAGGGAAAATGGGAGATGGATGTGGCTTATTTAGGAAATAAACCTATTTTTAGGCTGGAGAATAGATGAAAATGAGAAAAAATTCCTTTCCAAACAGTAGGAAATAAAAATAGTAGGATGGGGTGGTAGGAGTGCAGGTGTAGCAGACAAAATGGGGTGATTGCAGACAAAATGGGGTGATTGCAGACAAAATGGGATGATTGCATATCCCCATCCCCACCCATGGTAGATTGACTCCTCTGCAATCCCTGGAAAGAACAGGGAAAGTAGACTGGGACATGAGCAGACCTGAGGCATCCGGAGAAAAACCTGGGTTAAAGCTTGTTTAGAAAGCCTTACTGAGCCACAGTTAATTTTTGTGTGAGGCAGAAGCCTCGCACAGAAGCTCATGAACAGCAGAATGTGCTCGGAAGGGAGCCCCAAGATGTTTTTCCCTACTGGAAAATTAATAAGGAGTAGCAGGCTGCTCTTCTGCTGGCTCGAGGCGAGTGATGGGAGGAAGGGCATCCCAGAGCCGGCCGTCACAAGCCTACCAGCACAGAGGGGGGGAAGGGTGTCACCACCAATCTGCCAGATGGAGCATGTTAAAGGGCAGCCCGCTGAGCAGGGAAGGCAACAAGCCTGAAAAGCAAAGCACACTGACGAGTGCACCATCTCCCCTAGGAAAAAACAGGACTGCAGCCAGCGCTTGCAATTGCATCACACTGATTCAGATAGGCAGAGTTGAGGGTGCAGGTATAACTTTGATTTATTGGGTTGTATTAGTAAACAAGTGCACCTGGTGGGTGGCTCAAAATGGAATTCCGGCTCCCCAGCTTCAGGGCTGGGCATGGATCTGTGCTTGGAGCCTGGCCAGTGAAGCTGACACCGAAATTCCCATCGACTGAGGTGGAGCTGAGATTGGAGCGGTTGCATTGCAGCAGAGAAGTCCCACAGAGTGCTCCAGCACCCAGGAATGAGGGCTACAGAGGTTGAGCAGTACCTGAAGAGCAAAGCAAACGCCACTGGGCAAAGCTAAATCCAACTGCAAATCTCAAGAAGAACATTATAGTCTCTTCAGAATTTTTTGTCTTTGTGATTGTTATTTTTTACCACCTGTGACTCTAATAACAAGCATCAGATTAAAAAAACCAACTGTTTGTCATCTGTTAGAAATGTGTTGTGCCTCACATGGTCATTTCTGGTTCTGGGTATGATCAACTTTTCTTTCCAAGAATTTTAACTCTACAGGTATGATGGCTTTTGCTGACACGGACATTGAAGGCCGTAAATGACACTCTAATTTGCAAAGTTTTCAGTTTATGATTCTCCAGTGCATGGAGCTATGAAGCAGGTTTTCATAAATCTTCTCTTTTTATCTCATCTGATGGTTTCTTTTTAGATCTTCTTCTGCCAGCAATTTTCCACTTTGCTGGACAAATGAATGCACGTAGGCAGAACGTCCATGGCAGTTGAAAGGTTAATGGAAGAAAAATGTAGTGACATCAAAGTAAGTTTTATTAAGCAAAGCTTTGATTTTCTCCATTGGGCTCTTTTGTATGAATAAACGTTCATTTTGTGTAAAGCACACAAGCACAGACTACTCAGGAGCAGAAAGCAGGAGAGTACAGCAAAGAATGTTAATTTGTTGTTTTTCTATAGCTCCTTGCAGCTGAAGGTCACAGTGATGCATTACATCTCAAGCCTCTTTACTCTTACACTGCGTTAAATATTACCAGTTTCTTATTATAAATAAATAAGAAACTGAAGCAGAGACTTGCATATTTAAAGATGAGAATAAATGTCTAAGGCAGCCCTAGGAGGGAATGTCGGATATTTCGATTCCCAGTTTTGGCCCTTCTCTAAATGAGACTTTTTTCTTTTTAAGGCTGTTGCTGTGCAGATTCTGGGCACAGGCTCTGTCAAGCACTAAAGAGATAAATAATAATAATCCAACAGATTCACAGTTGCACCTGACATAAAATAAATTCTAAAATTTATTTGAGAAAAGTTCTACTGATGGCAAATACCGATTCCATGCCTGCATGCCAATAATGGGATAAGTACCTTTTGTGAAGTAGAGAAAAGCCTATTGTTTTAAGGGGTTTTCAGAAAATTATACACCTGAAAGAGGTCACTTTCCATTACGCTTGAACAATTTTAGTTCTCTTAAAAAAACCTGCACATAAAAAGGAAAAAAGATCCTGTAATTTTCTAAATTGCAAAAAAGATTTCTTCTCTTTCTGGTGTCCTTTCCACAGGGGTGGCTGCTGTGTTATTAGTGCTGCAGGAGCTGAGGGCTGTGAAATGCAGGGGCAGGTTTCAATTTTAGGTGGAGCTGTGCAGAACTCATGTAGTTTCTCCTTCATGTGACGTGTGGGTTCACCTCACACACCTGTGGTGGTCAAGGTTTCTTGGGGACGCGAAGATGAAGAGCAGAGGAAGGATAAAATAAAAAAAGGAAAGATTTCTAAATGTTGAAAGGGTGACCCCCTTTTTGAAGGGCTGAAGATTGGTGAGAGCTATGAAGAAATGTTTAAGGGGGAGAAAGCAGGAGCTTTGCTTGTGTTACAAGTATAGATTATTTTTGTGTGTTTTTAGAGAAACACTTTATCCTTTTGTCAATAGCTTTATTGAGAGATTTAATCTTTTTGGCATAGAATAATATGAAAACAGAAAATCATGGTTGGCACTCAGAGTATTTAACAAAATTTTAAGCAATGTTTTCCATAAACTTTTTCAGTTAACAGTAGGTTATGTATCCATTTCCAACCCTGATGTAGGAATATTCTGGGAGGAAACCTCACTATTTTCTCCTATCTCCAGTGATAGCACATGGTGCTTGAGTGATGGGATTTCCTGTAAATGCAGATTTTGTGAAGATGTACTGGTCCTTTATGGGTCACATTCCTTTCACCCTCTGTGCTATGGCGGCTTCCACTGCAGATCAAATCCATAACTTGGCCTACATGGGATTTATACACACAGCCTGTATCTTGTCCTCTGTGGAAATCCATAGTGTCAATACAAGTGTGTATATAGCTGATCCCATACGATGTTATTCCACTTTAACTAAACCAGTAGGATTAAAAAAAGGGTGATGCAGGGAGGAAAAAAAAACGGGAGACAAAATAAATAAAAGCAGACAAAACCACAAGGATCCAAAATCTCATTGATAGTCAATAAAGCTTTAGCACAGGAGTTATTTATATCCTTTTGTAAATGTTATCCACCTTTTCTGGGTGCAAAGTGCAGAGTCCCAGTGGAAGGCTGGCTGAACACACAAAGCTTGAGGAGGAGGATGGGAAGAAGATAACAAGGCCACTGGGGAAGGACACAAGGCAGTGGAAATTGCCTCAGATGTAGCAGAGTGGTGGGTAAAGAGACATGAAAGAGGAGGTGTGAGAAGGGTAAGCACAGAGGAGGGGGAGAACGAGGGAGAGGGCTTAGGGGGAAAGTAAGAATTGTCATGCACTTGGGAATGCTGGCTGGGGAGGATTAGCTGGCCTGGCTGCCCTTCACTGGCAACTCGGTCTCAGGAATAACCTGGCTCGTTCTGCTCACACCGTTGTATTTCACAGCCTTTTAAAGTCAAGGTTTTAAGGTAGCTGGTATGAGCAGTTTCTAAGCTGCCTTGTCCACCAGGTAACTCCATGGCAGTTTTCCTTGCAAATGAAAGCCAACCCAGTGAATCCTTCTGGGAAGGGCTGTTGTAGTGCACAGTTCAGGCCGTGGCACACACACTGGGTGGGGGCATCCCTGAACTGGAGGGCCCTGGGGGTCCCAGCTTCATCAGCCAAGGCTGTGTGGGACAGCTCTGCTGGGCTTTCTCCCACCTGCATTCAGGTAATATTTTTACATGGAGGAAGGTGGGAGAGGAAACCTTGTCAGTGTGTGAGGGAGGTGTCAGAGGATGCTCAGGCTCTGCTCAGTGCTGCCGAGCAGTAGGACAAGAGGAAATGGGCAGAAACTGATGCCCAGGAAATTCCACCTGAATATGAGGAAGAACAACTTTCCTGTGCAGTGACCGCATGTTGGAACAGATTGCCCAGAGAGGGTGTGGAGTCTCCCTCACTGGAAATATTCAAGAACCTTGGCTCAGTCCTGTGTCTGGGATAGCCCTGCTTGAGCAGATGACCCTCTGCAGTCCCTTCTAACCTGACCCATTCTGTGATGGCAAAAATTGCCTCCTTGTCTGTTATTTTATAAAAAGTACTTTTTATATGTCCGTTCTTAATCCTTTGGAGCAAAGAATTCAGCCAGGGATTTTATTCTTGCATTAAACCCCCCACCATCACTGAATTTCATTTTACTGTAACTGATGACTTGTTTTAGGGCTGCACAGAGTTTCATGGTCAAAATGGAAATGAGTTGAAGAAAGCACACCATAATTGAGAATTCGGCAATTTTACGTATCAGTTCCCCTATGATAATTGGCCTGCAAGATGAAATATTTAAAAACACAATCATACTCTGCCTGTGTACATGGGGCTATGTTTGTGTATCTGTGTATTAGCACTGCACCATGTATTAGTTGCTTGGAACTAATTAGTTGCTCACTACTCACAGCATCTGTATTTCAGATCCCATGGGACTCTAAGGAATGTGACCTTATTTTAATGCTTTTCTGTGCTTTGAGAATCCCTCCTTTGTAACTGCTCCTAGGACGTGTTTTGTTGCTTTAATAACAGTAATGCTTAGCACTCGTTTTAGATTTAGATCCCAAGGACATCTACAAAAGTAGACAAACATTATCTCTGTGATAAAATCACATTCCTATTTTAGAGCTGGCCACTTAAAACCAGAGCAGGCTGTTTAATGATTGGGTGTTGCTGGTGCAGGGATTACATTAAGCTGTGCTGGAAGAGCCAAAGATGGGTCCCAGCTGTACAGTGCCAGGGCCTTCCCTTGACTCCTTTTGCTCCTCCAGTAGCTTCTCTGCACAGACCCATGGGGGTATCTGCCCCAAAGGAATGGGCTACTGTAATAAGGGAGTGCTGTGCTCCATCAAAAACAGTAATGGGAAAGCAGCTGCTTGGAGAACATCCATGTACATGCAGTGGTGACTTGCAATAAAGATGGTGGTACCTGTCCACACAAGGAGAGAAGAGAAACTCTGTTTCTAAACAAGCGACATGTATTTCTAGGGGTGTCTGAGTGCATAAAAATCATATGAGATACTGGGGTGTTGCTCTGCTTTCCCTGCTGCACTTCTGTCTGCAAGGCTGGAGAGATATTTGAGCCCACTAGAACAGATTTATTTCCCCAATAAAGAGTCATGTTGATGTTCTTGATGCCCAGGGAGGTTTGATTAAAGAGGTTCATTAGACTTTGTCTAGAATTTGGTGTAATGCTTGGTGTGTAGTGCTTAAACAAGCTGAAGTTTGCCAAATCAGTACTTAGCTTGTATTTTTATGAGGATGTTGTTTGTGTTTAGTAGATGATGCAAGATTTTTCTATTTTTATTAAGCATTAGAGCTACATTAAAATTGGAGCTTGTTCAGTGGCTATTTTCTCTCTAGAAAGGCCATATTTTATAGGATGTGACACTCTGGGATCTTGCCACTTGTGTTCATGGCACTTCTGGTAGGAACTAGGTGGCTGGACCTCATGTTCTGGCTTGTGCTCCATTTTGCACTGGCCAAAATCCAGTATGAGTAATTATGTTCTACATGCCTTAATTCCCCCAGTAATTTCAATTAGAGTTAGTATTGTTCTTCGTGCCTGATCCTCAAATGTTGTGTGGTGTTGCTGTGTGATTAAACTGTTGTGACATTCCATCCCAGAGGTAGGTAAAATGATCTTGGCTTCTTGTAAAGCGTTTCCTCGGAATAAATGGGCAAAATAAGCGTAAAAGATTATTACGCTTTATCTGAGAAATATTGATGAGAAGGTTTTCTGCTTGTTTGTTAGTCTTTTTTTTTACACTAAAGCAAGGAATGTTTGAAACTTAAGACATGATGAAGAAAGTATAATTAGGCTGGCTGCTCAAGGTGTTTTAAAGGTTTTAAACCCAATGAAGATAATGTACCTTAATTGCATTTGCATAATGGACAGAGTTGAAATCAGATCCCTTTTTTGGTGTCTGTGACTTCCTCAGCAATGTGCAAGACAGACAACTTTCTACCTGTGGCAAAAAGGCAAATTGAAGCTAAATCTGGACGGAGATTAGTATGTGAGCAGAGTTCAGATGGAGATGTAGCTGTGCTTGGTTTGCAGGGAGGCAGCCAGCCTTATTCAGTGGTCACATTTGGGATTTACCAAGTCCCTGATCTTTGAGATACTGAGTGAGCTCATTCCACCCAACTCCACACTCAAATCAAGCCTGAATTGCAGAAGACCCACTGCAGTGTGCAGGCATGGTTGTTTTTTTCTACCTGACTATTCACCTGGCCCCAAGATCTCACACCTAAGCTGGATTAATAAAAGCTTTGATGATTAAGAAGCATAAATAATATTACAACAGTCTCCTGGAGTCAGGGGAGTCACTGAACAAGGGCACATCACGTGTATTAGTTCCTGAGCAGGGAACTAACCCTGGGGAGCTGAGAGTACAGACAAGTTACCTCTATGTGCTGTACCATATCAGCAGAACTGGCATTCTGCCTTTTCAGCCTGCAAACCCAACTCCTTCCTGCAAGTAATGTAGGTCCTCAGGGGGGAAAAAACAATCTTCCTTGCTCCAGAAATTGTCCTTGGTATCAGATGTCAGTAGCTCCCCCTCAAGCAATCCCAGCAAGGCTGAGACAATCGACAGCCATGCATGAGCACATTAGAATGTCACAGAAAACACTGTTAACTACAAGAAAATTTGTGGGTGTTGAGTGATACTTTAGAGGAAGAGTTTGCCTTCCTCGGCTGATAGCACAATGGTTCCCTTGAGGTGGTGACTTTAGGGGTTTGTAACAATCTTTAAGAACATTGATTTGGGCAAAGTGTTTCTTCTACCTCTTTTATAATTTCAAAAGCTTTGTAAAACTCTCCTGAGCTGTGATTTCTCAGCTTTGAATAATTCAAGACTGAAACCAGTGGTCCTTACCATGGCAAAGCTCTTAACTGAAGTAAGTATTTTTTGCTTCAGTGGGTCAGATTTGACTCTGAAATAAAACCTAAGATACTTGATAGGAAACAAGCTTTTTAAAAACACTCAACACTTAAGATACTAGTTAAAACTATTCTTTTAATAAACATACAAGTGTCTTTTTAAGAAGGGCAAAATCACAGTAGCTCATGTAGCACACAGATGTGTCTGTTCCTTCAATGTCCAGTGTATTTTGAAGACGAGCAGAATTTCAGAATGAGAAATCAGGTTCCTGGTGCAATAGTATTTAAGGGTTTTTATTGAGTGGGGCAGGAGCTTGGCAGAATCCAACCAACAGTCCTGGGGGTCTCCCATAGCTGCTCACAATAAACAGATTATCTGAAGAATGGAGCACTTTCCTATTTGGGGAATATCTGTCAGGGGCTAGTTGTATTTTTGTTGTTACAAGTGCCGATGTGTTGGCCATGGCTGATGAAATTCCTTCAGCCAGTGCCACCTGCTGTGCCCTGACTGAGCTGGGCTGCAGTTGGGCGACTCACTCAGAGACCTTTCTTCTTGTCTGTGGGCTGTGACTCACTGTTTGTTCTCATGTTTGGGATCTTCCCTGCAGGCATTTCACTGTTCACTTGGTGCTCATCGAGGGTCAGCGGCTCCCCAGTCCCACGATACTCCTTGTACATCAAGCCTTAAGGGGTGAAAGCAGGGAGCTCTCCCTGGGAAGTGAGTCTTTGGAAACCATATGAATTACTTGTTTTACGGTGTCAGAATAAGGGCTTACATGAAGAATTCCCTTTTGGCAAAATCTCATCTGCGCTCTCAAAATGCAGATAGAATGATAACGTGGATAAAGTAAAAATCATTATCACAGTGATGTTTCTCACAACTGATCTTAGTTAACAGAAGCCACACTTGAAAGTATGTGTTGCCAAAATGTGGTGTATCCTAGGGGAGGCTGTTCCTGCAGAAGAGAACTGTGCATGGATCAATGACATTCTGAACATTTGTGTATATATCTGTATGAGATTTAAATTTCA
Source organism: Corapipo altera (assembly GCF_003945725.1). Taxonomy (NCBI): domain Eukaryota; kingdom Metazoa; phylum Chordata; class Aves; order Passeriformes; family Pipridae; genus Corapipo; species Corapipo altera. The sequence goes on along the minus strand of NW_020884899.1, from coordinate 10,525,647 downwards.
TTTTACCTAAATTTTAGATCCTGTGTTTGTTTATTTGAAGAGGGGAAACACATTTTGGATAAAGGGGGTTTAGATTTTATGCCTTCTTTTGATTTTTGGTCTACTCCCCAGAGCCTTTTTGGAGGGTGGTCTTTAGTAAATTGCATTGTTCGTGTTCTGCAGTAGCACATGGTCGAAGGATGTTATCCCAGGAAAGATTAATGTGGAGCATTGTCTGTTCTAATGGACAGTTGTGACAACTTTATTTTCAGAAGTGACTTATGCAGAGGGCACGCTGTGATTTGCTGCTGGGTAAGTAATCTGCAGTATTGATTCTTAAAATGTCTGTATGTTTCTTAAAGAAAATAATCATTACTGTAGTTGAAAGTACAGCTGTAAAATGTAAGATTTCTTCTTGGGTAGTTCAGTAGATGCTGAACATGCTTAGTCTCGAGCTCTTAAGTAGAAAGTAATATATGATAGTGAATCTATTTCAGAAAGCATCTTTAAAAAACTCCACGCTGCTGATAACTATTTCTGGTGCGTATCTCATTTGCCTGGTTTATACCATCTGTTTTCTTTCCAAGTTTAGTGTAATTATATTAGTTATCCATCACACTTGGAAAGTTTGAACACTGCCTTGGAAGTGTGTGAAGAAAGTTGAAGTAATTGTTGTCTTCCTTCGGCTTCGAATTCCACAGTTTCTGAGTATTGTGTGTCAAAATAGCTGCTTGAAGAAAAAACCCACAACTACCACCTTGAAAAGTGAATGGAGTTAATAATGGTATAGATAATAATCTGACTTCTGTATGCTGCAGATGTGAATTGTCAGAGGAGAAAGAAGATAAAGCAGTGTATCATCAATAGAACTAGATCTTAGATGATTTTTTTACATAATTTGCATAGTAATGAAAGACAATTATACTCTTAGACTTCATTGTAAGCTCATATGAATCACCTTCAAAATAATTTATAGTACATGTATGGAAAGAAAACCTGTATAGTTTTACTGATGTTTCATGTTGGCCGTGTCAGCCTGACCTTCAGTCACTGTCAATTGTTCCATTCAGAGCAATCAATGGGAACGTCGTTAGTACCAGTCAGTGATCGCTTATGACAAATCAGTGCAATGTGATTAAATTGTCAGTGCAAACACACGTGATTGGGGCTGCAGGCGTAGGGAAGGAATACAGAAACCTGTCCTGTACACTCAGGCCTGTGGGTATCTCCAAAAACATTTGTGTGGAAAGGGTAGTAAATGAACACCAGAGATGAGTAGATGGTTTGTTGAAAAAGCTGCACATGAAATTTGAATGGTAAAGAGAGCAGCAATAGCAACATGTGCTCACTGAGAGTGGTGTCTTTAGTTTCTGCTCCAAACTAAATTCAGATCTGCTTCATTCCATTAACTGCACGTTCCCCTGCTGCAATGCAGTTACCTTCATGGAGAAGCTTGTTCTTGAATCTGTACCCAGGCTTTGAGCAACGCACTGGTGGAAACCTCTCCATGCCCTCATCTGTCCTAGGGGAGGGACAGAGCCTTTGCCTGAGCTGTGAGGAGTCCGTGCTGCTGTGCAATGTGAACTCTTGCTGAAAGGTTTGGGCAGGGTCTGTGTTTCCCAGGTACCTTCTCTGAATAGTCACCAGCCTGAATCCAGCTGGAAAATGGGACTGGAGACTGTCCAGTGTGACAGGTGCATCTGTGATGGGCAGTGCCGAATGAAGTCTTTGGGTTTTTTCTGACTTTTAGAAAGTGACAGCAACCCTAAATCTGACTCTCCCTGAATTCTTTCTTTTCAGGACCAAATGTCTACTGCACTTCCAGGTTGCAGATGTCATGCTGGTTTTTGTGGACCCCATCTGTCTTTTCTGCAGTTTTCAGTGTCAAATCCAGTTTCCTTTAGGACACTCCATCTTTCTTTCTTCCAGACTTTCTTTTCTCCTTTCCCTGTTGGTCAGTTAGGTCTTCTGCTTTCTGTGAGAAGCCCAGGTCACTTGAAGGGTAACAAACTACTCCAAGAAATCTTCAGAAAAAGAGATATTTTTTTCATCTGCTGACAAAGTAAAGCCACTTTTAGCAAGTGCTGTGTGGTGCTTACATGCTCCTTGGCTGGAAAAGGGTTGCAGAGAAGAGAAGCCAGTGGATCCAGAGAAAAGGTCAAAGAAGAGGAAAGAAAAAGGAGAGTGCCTGGTGTTTCTTTTTGTGCACATGTATAGTAGAGTGGTAAATGTGGAAAACAATTGCGTAGGGAGGGGAAAACTATAAAAATAGCTGGAAATTTCATTTGAAACCTACTTTGTTTTTGATTGAGCTCTCATAGGCAGTCTGGATCCAACTGAGGATCTATTTTGGTTCCTTCTTGTGAACAAATACTATTTCTGGAGTTTGTCTTGATCAGGATGCGTGCCAGCCCTCCTGCTGTTCAGCTTCTCACACTGCTGAGCTGTGGAGTATTGCTCATCCCTGGGAAGGGTCATGGGTGATACTTAACCCTCCTACACTTGTAAGACGAGATGCCAACCCCCTCCATTGCCATCTTGTTAATTAAGAGCTGAAATAACTGTAGGCCCCTTCCCAAAACTTGGAATGGCCCAGGGCTAGCAGAAACATGCTGTGCAAAGTAAGGATTTCCAAGGGATTGATGCACCAAATTAAACAATTACAGCACTGATGAGTTGGGACCGTGTTTTGGGGTCAACCAGGAGAAACAGCAGCAGTAAAACCCAAGGGACTGTGGTGAGAAAAGAACCAACACAAAATACTTGTTTTAAATGCTGGCTGGCAGAAGAGCAATAAGGTGGTCTTGAGTTTCATTACCTCTGTGCCATAAAAATGGGGCTTGAAAATGTATAGGATGTGTTAAGGGCACTTTGGGTTCCTTATGAGATCATCTTTCTTGCTGGAATTCCTCCTGAGATGATTTGATTCGAAAGGGATAATATTACTCTTTGGCATTAGCAAATGACAAGTGCAAGGCTCCTCACACATTAACTAATCTGTTCCAGCAGCACCTCGTTTCTCATTCCCAGGGTCTGAGGTATTTCCGTGAATGTGCTTTACCAAAGTGCCACAGATCCATCTCAAGTTCCTGAGCCCTGGTTCAAGTCTTCTGCCTGTGCTTTTCCAGCCTCAGACAACAGACCCCCCAGTTACACTGCCAGCTGCCTTTCTTCCGGTGGTGTAGGTGTCTGACAGAAATGCAGGTGTCAATCTTTGGGCAGTATCAGCTTTATTTTCATGATAAACAAACTCCCCCTCACTCAGCCTAGCTGTAAGTTTGATAAAAACCATTCTCACTCCCACACTTTGTTTGTATTTACCCGTGGTTTTCCAAGTGGTACAAAGATTCAGTATCATTTACCTTGATTTCTGAGGGTTGTGGAAAGGGGAAGTCAATACAAGCACCCAGCTGTGCTACAAACTACAGCTCGTATCAAAGAGATGACCATTATATAGGTTACATATGTTCAAGCTGAAACTTTGCAGTAAATTGTGCAAAATTGAGTGAGACAAACCACTAGGTTAGAGATGGTGTTTCACACCAGATCAGATCAAGCCAAGAATTAATATACCAAGATGGGAGATTACTTTATAGTTAAAGCACTAACTGCTTTATTAAATATATTCAGACAGGTTAAAGTCAGCCCCAAGGTCCCAGATATCCTGCACAAATAGTGAAAAGTGAGTTATTCGCAGGCCCTTCTTCCCTACAAGCAGCAAGGCTCCTGGTAGCTGTAATACTTCCAAGATCTCAAAGCTGAAAAATCAGTTTAAGAGAGAAGTACCCTTTTCTTATAAACTTCTTTCAAGTCCTGCCTTATCCCACCAAATGCAGAATATATTAATTAGTAAAACTGGATTTTCATCTTCCTTCACCTTTCCCTCCTTTATATCTGATTCCCCTCCCCATCATCCATGTGCAATTGAGAGGGGTTGGCCTGCAGGGTTAAAAGGTCCTCTCCAGAATTTGGTCCAAAGCCACAGCTGACCTTTGCTCCCATGTTTCATGCACTGTCCAGGCTCCCCTCTGCTTTCTTACAGATCTTGCTTCCTGCCATTACCTTCATTTTTACTACTTGAAACAAAACAAAACCACTTCCCCTCCCCAGAGCCCCAGGTCTCAGCAGCAGTATCCTTCTCTGTTCCCCTGTCTTTGCCGTGTTTCACTCCAATTACACAGCAAGTGGGGTTTCCCTTTGAAGTTCCCTTGTTGCTTGGCTCTGTATTGACTGCCCCCCATCCTGGTGTATCATCAGCAGATCTGACAAGTTCACAGCTGGTTTCTCCCCTGTAGTTGCTGCTGATTAGAAGCAAAAAAGGTATTTATTGAACCTTCCCCCTCTACTCACCTGCTTACCCTCTTCCACAGCCTGTGTTCTCATTCGTGATTTGTCTTTTAATAGGTTTGGGTTATCTCCTGCCCAAAAATAAGTGAGAGAAGAGACATCTTTTTGATTACAGCCCAATTTTGTGGGCACACACCCTTACATGCACCCCCTGCCCCTCTTATTTTGACAGTTCTGGTAGGACAGAGAGCCCCCCCTCCATCCTTCAGGGTGCTGGGAGCTACAGATCTGCAGGTTCTGGAAGAAATTGGGGATGCTGCTGTGTGGTAGAGAGCTGGAGTGAGCAAGGCATCTTGGAGTTAGGGGAATATGCTCCTTTTTTGCTTTGGAAATAATCAGGCTAATTGCAGCTCTGTAGGATCTTTGAGGAAGGTGCTGTGTCCTGGTGGCTGTGCCTGCTTGCATCATCCTCTGCTTGGCAGATAACACTTAGCACGGGCAATAGAAATGCCTTGATCTCTGAACAGCTCAGGATGAGAGGATTTATTAATTTTTGGTATTGTTTAGGTTTTAGTTCCTTTGCTGAAAGTGTCCACAAGGGGCCAGTCTGTTGATTATTTGGGGATGCAAACACTTATCCACAGGGAGCTGGAATGAGCCCCTCCAAACTCTGGGCGTATGGACGGGTCAGCCTTGCAGCTGGTACCCGAAAAGCATCAGCTCCTTGCCTGAGACACACCAGAGTGAAAGGTTCTCTAAACCGTTTTTTTAAAGCCACCAGTCTCCCATACCATCTAGTCCTTTCCTTATTGTGTAGCTACTTCATGGTTTTAATTAATATTATGATTATACAGCAGACATGCTTCTATAGCGTCTGTTGCTGTGGCAGCTAGACACTTTAATTACGGAGATTAAAACACAAATCAAGGACAATACAGAGTCGTTATGGTGATAATTAGCAGATTGGAATATTTGTAGAGAACTGGCCACTTGAGCCACTGAGGTTAATGTACAGACAGGTGCTTCTGGGGACCTATGTTCAGGTGGGTGGCTGGGACAGGGCAGGGAGAGCGTGGAGGGCCCTGTCTTGCTGTCACCTTCCTGAAGTGTTCCAGTTGTTGGAAGAATCAAGAGAGAAATCTCTTTTAACCTACTGGGTGACAAATTTGCTCATCCAGGGTCAATACCCTAATCTAGGGCTTCAGAAGTTTTATTCTGCTATTTATTACAGTGAAAATGCTGGAGGAAGGATTTTTAGTGTTCAGTGCAGGAAACCTTGGAAGTTCATTTCATGTTTAAAAATTGGAAATATTAAACTAAGGATTTTTGCTTTTTTAGATCATGAGCTGTTTGGTGAGTAGAAACAGTTTCATATGTTTAATACAAATTTCAGAATATTCTGGTCCATCTCTGGTTGCATTTCAAATTTTGGGGGTGGGGAGGAAGATTACCTGAAATAATTAATCTGGCTTTAAAATCACCATGTAATTTAGGCTTGCAGATCCAGCCCAGAAAGCTTTCATAAGGCTTAAGAATACTTGCCAGCCTCAAAATATGGTTAAGTTATTTGTCTTCAGTCTTTTTATTTTACAAAAAGAAATCTGTAGTTTAAGAATCTTTGTACATTGCTGTCGTGAGCTTGTAAATGCCTTTCATGATACATGAGTTCTTTCCACTGAATTTTCTGCTTGCTTGCTTGGGTGTTCACTTACTTTTTAAATAGAAAGAACAGAATATATCTCCCCTTGATTTTTGGCCCAGAGGTCTGTAACAAATCTGTTGTTATCTGGCAGTTTGTAGTTGTCAGATGCTCGTGCAGTGGTCACTGGGAAATGTAAATGCTGCTCCTTTGGATGCAAAGGACCCTGATACTTTGGTCGAATGCTCCCTGATTTCGCCACCCTGCATCCTCCTGCATCATCGCCAAGTCCCACTTGTCTCATGCTGTCACTCTGGCAGGGAACTGAGAGTCTAATCATATTAGGAACATGGCAGGTTAAACTCAGAGAGGAAAACTCCAAAGGGTCTCTCCAGAAGGATTTCTGACTGTTGGAAAATCTCCAGGCCATCTACTGCCAGCGTTGGGAGACACCTGGGATTGTCCCCCTCTGTGCAGGAAAGGAAAACATTTCTTTTTTGAAAGAATGCACCACTGATTCTTCCTTAACTAGGCAGAAATCAGGGGCTACCAGCAGGAGCTGACTGTAAACCTACAGAGTGACAGATAAACCAAACCCAAGCCGTGGAGAGAGTGTGTGGTCATGCACTGCTCATCTCCCTGGAGAGCTGTAGGGATGCTGTGTGGGAAGGTGGAAGCAGCAGCATGTCACTGCCTTCCCTTTCCTGTCACCCTCCCTTGATCTAAAGTAACACTCCTGATTTGAGACAAAGCTCAAATAAAGCACAGAAAGTGCTTCCCAGCTATATTCCCTTCCTCTGCTCATTTCTCATATGTGGAAGGAAGCCACATCTCTAATTGTTACTGTGTCCCTGTGGATCCTCTTAGGGAAACAAGCTGTTTCCCATGGGGATTTTCCCTACGTGTTTTCAGGAGTGGGTTTTTCCTTAAAAATGAAGGGAGACTTTAAGGGACTCAACTGAATGTTTGTACTGTGGTCTCTCCAGGGGAGTGGGTATGTGCCTACTTAGGGCAGGTGAAAAAAGAGCTCTTCAGGCCATGCAATGCAGCTTTATTTCATATGGGTTATTTAATTTGCACGTGTCTCCAGCCACACTGCAGAATTACACAGTAAAAAGCATGTGGTGTAAATGAAGGACTTTACATACAGAGTTTTCCAAAACAATGTTACAGAAAGAACTTTCTTTATTCCTTACATGAGTTTTCTGCAACATATCTTCTTCTATATTGGCAGCATGGAGCTGTTGGCATCCCAGTCTCCTTAGCTCTGGGACTTTTGACAATGTTTTCCATTTGCTGAGAGGACATACAGGAGCTGGTAATAAACATCTCCCGAGGGATTGTTCCTTAGATTGTCCATGCAGTGTCTTGGTTTCTAAATGTGATGGATCACTAATCATACTGGTGGCATTAAAGCAATTAAGAATAGAAAAACCAATAAAATATTGCATTCCCCTGAACTTAATAGAGGCTTTGTCAAATACTTAAGTAGTGCAGGGATTTCATCCTGATTATTTAAACATTTAGAACATATGAATTGCAGTTTAAAATTGTGTTAGTTAAATGCTTAACTAATCCAGACATGTAAGATAGCAGGTGTATGTGTGTGTACACATACCCTACCTGTGGATGCACACTGTAAATGCCTGTAGTCCCATGGCATGGATGTATGTCCTTCCTCCTTGGGGGGAAGACTCCTCACACTCTTCCCCTGCTCCAGCTTGGGGTCCCACCTGCGAAAGACAGTCCTCCACAAACTACTACAAAGTGAGTCCTTCCCCTGGGCTGCAGTTCTTCCTGAACAGCTCCAGTGTGGGTCCTTCCATTGGGTGCATTCCTTCAGGAACAGGCTGCTCCAGTGTGGGTCCTCCACAGGGTCACAGGTCCTACTGACATAGACTCCTCTCTCCAGGGTCCTCCCAGGAGCCTACTCCAGTGCGGGCTTCCCAGGGGGTCCCAGGCTCCTTTGGGCATCCCCCTGCTCCGGGATGGGGTCTTCCATGGACTGCAGGTGGATATCTGGTCCCCCACAGACCTCCACAGGCTGCAGATGGATCTCTGTTCCCCCGTGGACCTCCATCATGGGTCTCCATGGGCTGCAGACTCACATCCATGAGGAAGACCTCATGGGATGCAGGGGAATTTTTGCTCCAGTGCCTGGAGCACCTCCTCCTTCCCTTTCTTCTGCACTGACTCTGTGGTCTGCAGGGCTGTTGCTTTCACTTTCTCCTTCCTCTCTTCTCTGCTTGCAGTTGCTCCTGAACAATAACTTTTCCCGTTCTAAAACCTGTTGTCCCACCCCCACTGTCACTGATGGGCTTGGCTTTGGCCAGTGACACTCTTGGAGCTGCTGGTGTTGACTCCATCAGATATAAAGGAAACTTCTGGCAGCTTCTCACAGAATCCACCCCTGTGGCCCCCCTGCTCCCAGACCCTTGCCATGCAAACCCAATACGCTTTGTTACCGCTCCAGACTCACTTGGCAGACCCCACTGGACAAGTTACTTCAGAGCGTTAACAGTAGTTTCTTTTGATTAACAGTCCTGTTAATTTGGGATGCAGTAAACAACAGCATTGTATCTCAAGTTTTAGAGAAGTTCTGGATGTTTTGAGATGCCCAACTCAGCCTTAACCTGTTGGTACTGCTGTGCCACTGAGCACTGCATGTCCACAGCTGGATCTATCCCTTCTTTTAAAGACTATATTAAGAGGGAACGCACCTGCCATCCCCAGAAGCTGCCAAAATGCTTCTTCATGCTGCTTTCTCTTGTATCATGGCTTATATAAAATTGAGTAATTCTGAACCTCACCAGCCTTCAAGATTCTTTGTTTCAAGAATGCCCAGACTGACACGTGCTGCTGAGGTTTAACTCCAGAAAATCAATTCTGCCACTAGTGCAGTGCCCACATCCACTGCAAGTGTATAGGGAGAGGAAGGTAAATTTTGCAGTCCAGATGTACATCCTGCTTTAGCTGACATCTGTGATCCAACAGACACGGCATATGCCTCTATTTCATTCATCTCCCCTCAGCCCTTTAACAGCGTGAGTCCTAATTTCACTAAAAGTATGTCATTTCTTTAGTGTTTTGGGGGTTTGAATCTAGGACAAGAGTATCAACTGAGAGGAGCAGGTACAGATATTCAGCCTGTATATCTTATCAGATATTCAAGAATGCAGTAAGAAATGTCAGAGAGAGCTTTCTATGAAATATTTAATTAACAGCAACAGCTACAGAAATGAAAAACAACATCCAGGCAATTACAGTGTTCAATAAAGCAGCTCTCAGAGGATGGAGCAGCAACGGATTAGTGACTGACTGGCATTTAAATATGTTATCAACCAGTTAGGGAGACTGAAGTAAATTTGCTCCCCTGGGGATCAAGCCAGTAGAAGTATTATAACTATATTATTGTTTCTCAGGGCAATCAATTGAATTATATGGTGCAGTAGTCTGGGCCACTTGGCTCTTACTCCAGCAGCTGGTTACGTGAGTTGTTTCACAGAATCATGGAATGGGTGAGATTGAAAGTAACCACACTGGGTCATCTGCTTCAAAATGGACATTCATTCCACTGGACATTAATCCAGTGCACTGGGTGAGAGACCCCTGTCAGTTTGCAAACAGCATTTTCTTGTTTAAAATCAACAATGCATACATTTCACTTTTGGATTTTAAATGCAGAGTGTGCTGGGAACTCTATAATTTATAAAAGGGGTGGAATATGATAATCTTTGGATGTTAAATTAGAGCACAATGAAGAATTTATGTTATCATTACCTCCAGGGCCACATATATACTGAGAGGCCATAACTTGTCTACCCCCTGTAACACCTTCTTACGGTCATTTAAAAGTGTGGATGGTTTCACTGACTGGGGGTTTTTGCTGTTATAGATTTTACATAAAACAACGAAAAAAAAAGGAAGCCCTGGAATAAATAACTGTGCTTTTAGTATGATGGATGAGATAAAATTCCATGAACTGCAGCCATACTTCATTGTGAGCTAATGCATTCCCTTTTTACACATACATGCAGACTTGATGATGCAAATCCTCATTCCATGATTAAGCTGTACAGCAGAGGCACAGTGTACCTGCCAGGGTACACAGGTACATCTGTAGGTGAAGTTCTAATTGCATCTGGTGGTTGAGTCTTTTGCTTCTCTCTGTAGAGTACAGGGATGCAAAGGAGCTGGTAGGGAGGTAGCAGTTTGCAACGTTGGACCTAATAAATAGTATTTTGTATTGATCTATGTTTCCTGCTGACCAATTTGGCAAGAAAATTAAAATCAAACAGCATCCCTTCAATAAACAACTGGCCCAAACCCCACAGTGTAGGAGCCAAAGGACAGGCAAGACAAAGTGTTTTGGTGAGGATCTACATTTCTTTGATATTGTTCGTTTGTTCTTTATAGCAGCAAGGTTCCTGGGATTGCCTCTGCAGCCAATATTGTAACAGGCTCTTTTTCATAAGGAGACACAGAACAGCAGAGAACAGCTTGTTTGGTTTTTTTTTCCCTCCCACTGCATTCCTATATATTATTTTCTCCCACAGCTCCTTTCCTCTCAATTTCTCTTCCAGAATTAGGAGCAACCTTTAAGCTCTGAGGACACTGGGAAACAATGTAATGGTCCAAGACAGAGCAGCTACTAACAGTCACCACTGTGACTGTGACTGATTTCCTTCACTCTAAGTGCATGTTATTGATGGTTGGAAGTGAGGAAGAGCCCTGAAAAAGTCAATCTGTTGAAAACCCAGGTGTCTAGAAGTCCCCTGGAATAACTAAACCATTTTCCATTAGTGGCAGGCTTCTTCATGGTAGAAGAAAAGACTGCGGTTAAAAACACACAGGAGGCTAAGTACCTTCAATACAGTTAAAATTATTAATTTAAAGACTGTGAACCTCAGAACAGTACAGTCAACAAAACAATACACCAACATGAACACATTTATATTCGTGACCAGACGGGAAGACAATTACACACAAGCACATGGTGCTACTAAAGCCCACCTTGAATGCTGAGTGGTATAAATCACAAGTGTCCCTGATGCTGATTACATCCAAGGCAGGTAAATTGGGTGGGATGATCTTGTCCACCTGGTGGGAGAGGTACTAAAGTTCATCCTGTTGCTCACTGCTGACCAGCTCGTTGTGAAGAATCAAGAGGTGTCCTGTGTTGCCTTATCTTGCAGATGCCAAGATATAAAATAAGTCACTGAGTAAGAAATCCTTCACTAAAAATGGACTGTGCACCACCTTTTGTACCTGAGAAATGGCCAATGAAGAAAAAAATGGGACCAGCTGCCCTGAGATGTTGCTAGTGGAATGAAATTTGGGATGAGATAAAGTGCAGACTGAAGAAAATGCATTTTTCATCTCTGTTCCCATTGCACTAAGTGCTGAGATGTTTTGAGGGTTCCCAAGCACCCCTCAGCAGTCTCTGGTAATTCCGTATCACAGCAAGGAGATAAAGGCAGTGCACAGGCACGTGAGAAACTCACGGGAAAACTGTTTCTACCCCACTTGGTCTGCACAGTCCCCAGTGGCAGGATATAGGGGCAGTGTGGGTTCACTCCTGTGTCTTACAAAGTCACCTTGGAGAAAACTTACGGTGGAGCAAATTCCTGCTGTGGAAGTCATGAAGTGACCCTCTAAAGTTAAATATTGAGAGTCAAGCTGCTTATAGGTCGTGTGGTTTTCCCCATTGCCCTGTAATGCTGGGAAGTGAGGGAAGAAAAACAAGAACAAGTAAGATGTTCTGAATAACAGAAGTCTGAAGTTAATTAGTGCTCAGAAAGTGGATTGAAGATGAAAAGCACTGCTGCTAAGTGTTATTAATAGTGGAATAACCCTGCTGTTAATTATAAATAACAATAATGCTACGGAGCAGGCTACATGCAAAGATCTCAAAATGCTTTTGAAATATGAATCACTGATTTATTCTGATACTCAAAGTGGGAAGAATGAGGTGTGGAGGCATGTAACAACTTGTTCCATTATGGTGTAAAATACAGAAGTAGAGAAGTCCAAGGCTGCAACCCAGACCTCAGACTTGCATTTTACAAGTGTAATTCCTGTGGGCTGTTCCTGAGCTGTACAACCCTGGGAAGCACAGTCTAACCTCTGACTTCTCTACAGTTACACGGGGGTATCTGACTGTGTAGAGTATCACCCATGAACTGAAAAGATCTGCATGTCTGATTTATCTTCTCTAATGTTAGGAAGTGCAAGGAATCCTGGCAAGGAGTCTGAAGCTATATAAAACAGAGTTATCCAGCTCCAATGCTGTAATTCCCGTGAAAGCATCCCTGGGATTCCAGTCTTGCAGTCCACATAAACGTAAAGACATTCAGTATTGCTCCTCCCTGCAAGTGCTTTGTTTCAGCATGGAGTGGTACTCGGCTGATCTCTCACACAGAGGTTTCCCAACTCAGAGCCTGTCACTTATTCCTAGAATTCTGAAAAATGAAGTCTGCAGATGAAGTGACTCAATCAAGGCTGAGCAAACAGTGACTGAATTTCAATCAGAGATACCAAGCACACCCAAGGACCCTCTTAGTTTTAGAGAATAACAATGTGAAAGTAAAATGAAAAGAACCAGCTCCTGGCATGAAAAGAGCACCTCATGTGGGCCTTGCACTCTCTCTCATTCTCGTGGTTAATAGAGTTTGCTGTTGTATTAGTTAGGCTCTCATCAGCCCCTTTTTACATGGGATTTTTTAGTTCTCCAACTAATCTTTTCCCATGAAGGAGGGTTCATTTGTATGCTGTTATTGTCATTAACAGTGTAATCTTCAGTCATAATGTTAGTGTGTCTATTCTGTGCTTCCTTAGGGTAGCTGTGAAGTACTTCTCCACTAACCCATGAGTGCTTCTGTTTTCACATCTTACTGAGGACTATTGTGTATTGTGATCATCTGCTAATAGAGGAGATTAGCTGAATCACAGCAGTCTCCAAGCAAGAGATATGACACTTTTTTTTTTTCTGCTTTTTCCTCTTCAGTTGATGTTATATGCTTGTCTTTTTATAATGGCAGTAATCACTTTGTGTTGTGCTTTTATTATTACCATTTCTGTTCCAAGACTTTGAACTTCAGAGTCCTAAAGCGCTTCCTTGTTTCATCTTCATGGCCATTCAGAGTGTTTAATGGGCTTACAAGCAATCAAGACTTCCATCTTCCTTGAATGGAGCTTTTGTTGGAGTCAATCTGCTTGCACAACTGGGATCACAGGTGTATGCAACCTTTCAAGCAGTGGTTCTTATACTCTAGACCAAATTTACCCAGATGTTATTTCGAGAGCAATCAGAATTATTAACGTATAGTTCAGCAAAATGTTGACAGAATACAAAGCATAAAACACCTTGCGCTGAAACTCCAAACCCAATTAAATGGGCTAATTCACCTACTGCTTAATTGGCTGGAAGCCATATGAGTAATTACGCCACTGACATCTTCCAAAATTATATTCTTAATTGTTACATTTATTTGCATCACAATGAAATACCCACATCTCAGCTCAGCACACTCAGCTCCTCTCGCAGCACCAGCCTCACCGGCGGAAGGGATGAGGGAGTTTTGCATTTCACAGGGTTGCCTTCGTGAAAACGTCGATTGGCAAAGCAGCAAAGCAGGGCCTCTGGGAGCTGGGGAAGGAAAATGCAAACTTGGTCTGTTTATTCCTGAACATATGTAGCTTGTTATTGTGGTACGTGGTGGCTTTTATTATAGCACACTGCGGAGACGCCTCTCTTTTCTTTTTTCCCCTCTCTGTTATTGTTCACTAGAACGGATGAACGTGGCAGGGCGATGTGATATCGGTTGTGCTTGCAAACTGCAATATAATATCACACTCCAGAGATGCAGTGTTTCTATTTGCTATCATAAATTTATTTCGTATTTTCTTTCCTTCATAAAATATCCCCCTACTTCTTTATACAAATAATGTCATTCCAAGGAAAATGTATGCAGAACCACTTTACAGAAACCCTCTATAAGCACTGTTTGGTCTTGCTGTGTAGATCTACTCTCTAATTGCTTTGAATTTACTTTATTGCAAGGCTGGGGATTGCTTTGAAGTGATTATGAAAGAATAAGCAGGCTTCTGCAAAGGGAATTTAGGAAAGAAAAAGCTTTTAAGAAATCCTATTTTGAAGTTCCAGTTCCAGTGGGTCCCTGGTTACTGAAATGTAATGCCAACACATTCCCTTCCCTTCGTTCTCTTTAACGGCAAACTCTTCGTCATTAATAAGACTTACACTGGCATGAAAATTGTTTCTTGAGATCATTTTCCAGCCGTGTCATTTTGTTGTAGGGGCCCACAATATTACTGTATTTATAGCTTTTTGAAAGTCCTTTATATGCATTCAGGAATATTTTTATCCCTCTCACAAGAGCTTTACCCAATTCTAACCCTCTTCCAAAACACAATAGACACATGATGGGTTTGCTGGCTGCCTGGTATCTTCTTTCTGGAGAACATGGCTTAGATACAAAGTTCATCCGAGTGTCTGTTTGACCAAAAGGAGTGGAATGATGAAAATAAGGACGTAGATGAAGCAGGTTAATATTATTAAAAAAAAAAAAAAAGAAAATGGAATAATAAAAAAAAAATGAAGATTTGGACTAGAATTTGTTATGTTTTTTATATTTGTGAGCAGTCCAGAGACCCATGGAAATGCTGCAAAGTCTGATGACTTTCTAGGACAGAAAAATGAGGGAGGGGTGTTGTATTTCTCAGTGTATAATTGGTTAGAGATTTATATAAAAACCCCAAAGCAGATCTATCAGTCTTTCTATCTATCCCAGCATGAACATTCGGGGATGACAAAAAAGGAAGGAAAATAAGACCCATGTTGTTTTCTTCAGGCTTTAGGAACAGCCAGCATTCCCTGTTAGAAACTCTCTACTGCAGTCATTTATGAATTGCTTCTTTATCACCAAATTCAGAATTTCTGTCCACGCATAGAAGACATGTTGGTTTTCTGATGCAAGACTAATAACGTCTGCTCTTAATTAAACATTAATAGTAACAAATGGCAGCCTGTCAGGTTTTTATCCACTGTCAATCTGAACATCTTCTGGAAGGTGGATTTCTTACCCTGCCTCACTTAGGGCCCCCTGAACCCCAATAATCACAAAAGCTTCACCATTACAGGCCTGCCCAGGACTGTCTGATTCAGATGTGGGTGCTGGACACTTGGAAAATAAGTCACCCACATTATTTATAGGAATCAGGAAACAGAGAGAGAAACTCAGTGCCTTGTGGTGCCTCACGCAGGACTCACGCTGAGGAAGGTGTGCTCAGGGATGTGCTGGGATGTAACTGATTGACGCTGATTTGGGTCTCCCATGCTGAAATTTAAATTAATGATGCTGAGCTACAGATCAGTTTTTGTGAAATGGATGTTTGGAAAACATGTATCGGGGAAAAATGGGTTTGCTAGTAAAAAAGGAGCAGGCATGGCTGACAGTCCAACAAGAGATAACTAAAGCGAATAAAGCTGCGGGCGCAGAAGGAAGTGAAGAATTTTTGTAGTACATAAGCATTAAATTTGTGATAAGTCATAGTTTCTCTGGGAAAAATGTGTTCCTATTCAGGCAGCCTATGGAAAAGTTGAAATGTGTTGTAAGTGGTTTATAAGCTGCACAACAGCTCCTGCCACGGTGGGTGAAATTCGGCTGCCCCAACACCGTTTGGGCTGTCGCCTCCCATGTGAACTCTCCTTGACTGGTTCTCTATCGATTTTTTCCCTGCACAAAGACCAGGCACCTTTTCCCCTTTTCATTTACAGTCTGTCTGCACTAAAGTCAATCAAATGGCCTTACCTATAACTCACTTCAAACACTAACTTCAAAAACACCAGTTCAAGGAATTTTGGTTTATTTGCTGGTTTTGCAACAGTTGCAGCCTCAATAATTAGCTAATACTTTTTAAATATGTGTTTTAAAGATTATGGTTTAAATCCCCAAACTGTGTCATCATTTGGAAACAAGTCTCCTTAAAATTGCAGAGCCAGCAGAAAGCACAGGAAAGCTCCAGATGGTCCAGTAGTCTGTGGTTTATTTACAGTAAACTGGATCCTTCCCCTCAGCCTTTTATCTCAGAAAATACAGGCGGTTTGCAAAAGGAGAGGGGCTTTCTGTGAGCTCTATGAGGTGTCTGAGTTCTTTTACCAACCCACAAGTGAAAAAGCCAATTCTGGTACCCTAAAACCAGCTGGGAAAGTCCAAGGAGTGCTGAGCTCTCACCCACACAGGTGCCCCAGGCAGTGTCACTGCCCGACGCAGCTGAGCACATCTGTGTCGCATCTGCCAAGGGCAGAGCTGCTGGGGGGGTGTTAGTAAGACACTTCTGAATTTATTTTTCATTTTTTGCCCTTGATTGTTTGTTTTGAGGATCTTGACAACAGCGTTATTATTTTACAATCTGTGACTTTGAAAGTAGAACTACAAAAGAGATTTGACTGAAATATTTGGGGTATTTGTAACGCTCACATCTCTACCGTGGCTCAGCTCTGTTTTCATATCTCTCACAAAGAGTCACAGTTTTCATCCATCAGATGTTGCCCTAAATCAGAAGAAAGCCCTGTTGTCCATCTCTGCTGAGATCTATAGAGAACATCTTTTTGGGTCTCCCAGTACATTTTTTGTCAACTGTGTTTTCCTTGTATGCTTGTTTGTGCTCCAGCTGGGCCTTCTGTGCCTTGTACAGAGAAGCAAATCCTGCCAGCACATTACATTATTTATAAGGCAGAGATGCTATCAGATCTCACTCAGGTTGGAAGAGGCTCCGCTTTCAAATAATTATAGAATTTACATTTATGTATTGCCTCTCGGGGAGACCCTGGAGCGCTGTGTAGAGTGTCAGTGTGGAGAGTTTAGGTGGACGATACAGCTGTCTAAATTGGAACTTCAGTAAGAGACCAGGCCTGGAAAGAGTGCTGGACTCATATGTGACCAGTGTGGACAGGGGCCTGGTTTTATTTTTCATCTAAAAGAGTTAATAATTGCTGCTTAGTTCCTTATGCAAAGCAAACGGGGGCTTCAGTCCAGCCTACAAGGCAGTGATGTGGTTTTGACAGAGAGCAGGGCTGGATGTGGCGTGGGGTGAATTCAGGGGGCACCCATGAGTTAATCACTGCTGCTCATGGCTGGGCTGTTTCACATCCCATCTATTAATGGAGTTTTCCAGTTTTAGCCATGACTTGGCATGTTTCTGGCTTCTCAGCAGGGACAGGCGCAAGCTGCAGCTTCCTCCAAAGTTCATTTTATCAGAATGTTTGTAACATATGCCTGTCTCTAGGAACGTGTTTGTTGGAAGGAGGGTGTTCTGGAAGGATGCAAAAGATCCATATTTTAAGCACAAAGCCTAGTGAAGAACTTAATTTTAGTGCATTTGCAAGTGGAAGAAGAGCTCTACTTGTTCTTGCCTTGGCACAATGCAACACATCAGTTAAGCAGTTTGGAAAAGTAGATTAACTTGGTGGAGAAGTCCCAAGTCACACGCTTTGTTCTTTGGAAAATCAGTTTTATAGAGGAAGCTTTAAAATAAAAAAAAAAGGAGAGGGGGGAAAGGCCCAGGAAGACCAGGAATGAGATGTCAAGACAGCTCTGATTTGAGATAAACTGGATTCTTGCTGGAAAGGCTGTTTCACTGATCTGCTCCAGTGCTGCCACAGTTCTCTTGGGATATCTGAGCAGGGGTGTCTTCACCTGATGTAGTCAAAATACATTTGGGTTCTGTTTGTTGAAGACTCATATTGTGGCTGATATAAAAGGTCCTGATTTAAGATCATGAGAGACCTGTGTGTTTGGTTCAGCACAAACAAACAGGAAGAACAGTTTGAGGAGATAACAGAGTCTGCGGCTTCAGGCTGAGAAGATGCAATTTTTAAAAAGCAGGCTGAATGAGCCATGATATTTTTGTTGGTAATTTCTAGTTAGATTTATAACTAGTTCCTTTTAAAAGCATACAGAACTTCTAAATACTGGAAATTAATATTGTACTGATGGACCTGCTTGAACAAACATACTAAAAAATGTGCTCTCTGTCACGGCAATATGAAAAAGCAGATGGCAGTCGGAAGCTGAGCAGCATACAGAAGTTTGAAATTTTAAATTAAATCAATTTGAAGCTTTGTTTGTGCCTAAGGCAAGCTTTCCCCTCAGATGAAGGAGAGTGGCTAGCTGAACTCTTTTACATGGGCTCTGGTTTGGAAAAGACTGCTGGAAGATTTGAAATCCTCTATGATTTACACCACTGTATTAGTCTGGGTTAACAGTGGAGTAGAAATACCACATTTGGGTTAGTCCCGCACAGGAAGCCTTTCCAAAATTGTAAACCCCTGTAATGAGATGGGTACAGAAGAGGGGCTTCTGCTTTTCCACAGCGTGCCATAAATATTCAGATTGTGTCGTATGTTTCCTATGCTCTAAGGAGATGTAAAAAGATGACTGTGGTAAGAAAGAATCCTGAAGCAGACGTACACACTGTGTTGTTCTGCTACAGTAAATCAGCTTGTGCCTTGATTTAAACATCATGAACTGTTTTGACTTTCCTGTGAGCTCACAGGAGATTGTGGAGCAGAGCAGGGAAGCTGCTCCCTGGGCAAAATTTTGTTCTCTCTATCTGAGAGTAAGATAGGATAGGCTGGACCCTGAGGTTCTTATTTTTACTTACTCAGTATTCTCCCAGATTTTAATGAGAGCTTTACCTGAATAAAAACTACATTTTATCCCAGGCCAGTAAAAGATTGCTGTCTCCTGCAGAATCATAAGCCTTTTTCTGCTGTCTTCTAGCTTTTTGATAATTGTGCCTTCTTTGTAGCTAACCAGCTTCATGTGGGGACTCTTGGAGCAGGTCTTGGACTTGTGCTTCTTGGTCACCAATTGCTACATTAGTTCAGTGGTGAAAAGTTACTTTATTTCTGCTTCTTCATTTTTTGGCCTCTGCTTTTTGAAAACCATCCCAATTAATTGCAGCTGTACTCGTGTGTTGCTCTACAAACCTGCTGCTGATAGTTTGTGTGATTCCTACCCTGATCAGCAGTGTTAAAACCACATTCCCAGAGATTTTGTTAGCCCCTGAACCCTCAGACCTGCTCTGAGGCCATGGGTGTGCAGCTGGGTTTTGAGAGGATGCATAATGCACAGAAGGGAAATATTCATTTCAGCAAAGCTCAAGAAGTCAAGAGACATTAAAAGGAAATCAGTTTAATGACTTCAAATTTTGCAGAGAGAAAAAAAATAATAGCAGGATCCTCAAATGATGGCTGAATTCTCAGCCAGCCGTTTAAATCCATGAACCAGTCATTTCCTGGCTCCTTCGTTAGGGATGCTGGTCTGCTGCTCATCCATTTGGTCAGGATGAGTGGCTGGTGCTGCAATAAGTGTTCACCTGAAATCCGCTATCAGGATACACTGGCCCGGAATGTAGGTGTTGAAATCACTAAAAATGTGGGAGACTCAAGTATACTGAAATACCAGCTCTAATTACTGCAGTTCTGCTGAGCAGAGGTATTAAGGAGAAGAGTGTAACGCCCAAGCTACTGCTGCAGTAGACTGTGGGACAGGTCCGGGTGGAAAATCAGGGTGACTCTGGGATGAAGAGAAGTGTGGGCTGTCCAAAGGAAGGACCACCATCAGGCACCCAGGCTAGACAAGGTGCTGCTTTGCCTCTTGAGGAAGGAGCCTGTGACCTTGCTGTGGCTGTAGATGGAGCCCGTGCTGACCTCAGCATTGTGTCACTGAACATTTGCTGCACAGGGCTTAGAAAGGGAGACAGGTGGGTTACAGGCTTGATTTGACTTTTCCCCAAATTTTATCTCTGCATTAAACACGCCAGATTTTGCAACAAATTTGTACACAGAATTGCTAGAGCCTGCAGCTCTGTGAGTCAGGTTGTGATATTCCCCCTGCACAGGAGTGGAGTTGGGATGTCAGTGCTGGGATGGGTGATTCCTGAGCTCCGTTTGGACTCAGCGAGTTCCTGGTGGGTTCATTCCCCGCTGTGGAGCTGTGGCAGCACCACACCATGACCTTGGGGCTGTGCACAGCCTGTGGTCCCTGGCAGTCACACACAGCTGCCTTCTGCAGCACTGTGTTTGGTGGTCTCTGATTTACATGCACACCCCATAGGTCACTGCTGCCATTAACATTTTTCTAATGCTTAACCATTCCTTGTTCTTGATGTGCAGCTTCCTTTGCATCCTGTGGGTTGGAGTGCACGGAACGAGGAGCACTGGGCCCAGTGCTCAGTGTCACTGGTGTATTCAGGACATGCTTCCCTGAGCACTGATTATTATCCTGCCTAATCCCAGGGCTCCACTGTAGCGAAGCACTTGGCATCACTGCCAGCTGCACTAACTACCAACCAGCTGGCTAAGGACAGGGAAAGGGAACTGAGAGAGGGAGAGAGACCACACAAGCAAAAAAGGATATTTTAGACCCAAGTACATTCTTTTTGACAGTCCAGCTCCAGAGAGATCAGTATGGCTTTTTAGTAATAATAAAGAAATACAGCTCATGGACAAAGCAGTGGCTGGGTTTGCCTTTCCCTTTGTCAATAAATTCCAGTGACTCAATTTGGCTTTAACAGTCTTACTCTTTTTGAGAGCCCTTTATAAAAATGACAATTAAAAACTGGCAGAGGAAGAAAATTGTCCTCTTGCTACTTTTATTCTACTCTCCTCCTCTCTCTCAATATGCTTTGCAGTTGGAAGAACTGCTGCACACTGATGTGTGCCATAGGCCCCATTCAGCTGCGGGGTACCCCAAGCTGTCGGAGAACTGGGAAGGCCACGGCCTGGGGACCTGCTGCTCTTTTGGGAATTTCTTCTGCTGTTCCAGCTTTTTGGTCGATTTCACCATATTTTCCTTCTGTAGTCCCACATGATTTTTTTAAATCTTCTTGCCTGGAAACTATGGAAGGAAGAGGCTGGACAAAACTGTCTGTTGCTTTCAGTGTTGAGCATCCAGAAGAGGGTTTGGGCTGAGAGTCATGTCCTGAACTACTGGGATTTAATCTTCTTGCACAGACCATTGTAAGCTTAAAGCCTGAGCATGAAGCAGATATATGGGATGCAGAGTTCAATTCACCAAAAATGGATGTAAAGTCATAGACTCCTGAGCCAGTGTTCTTGATCTGCCTTCTAGTATAAGCTGGGAAGTTTATAAGAAGAGCTGGGGTATCCTCTCAGATATCACTTGCCATATACATAGACATGGACTTTTCTTGGCTTCTCTTCTTTTCTCAGCTTCTCTCCTTTCTCTGATAGACCACCACCACCAGGTTCCAATCCAGCTGGGAGGCCTCACTCTAGTCCAACAGAGCAGTACATGAGTATCAACTGTGAGTGTAACAAACTGAATTCCAGTGGGAGGCTGATGTAAAATTACTCCTTGGGCTGTATATCTCACCTCAGCCAAAGGTCTATATCATTTTGGAATGGCTTTGGCTTCTCCATAGGCTCTTACACCCATCTTGGATTTAGGTCTATCTGCAGATCTTTGATATAGGTGTATCTTTAATGTGAAGAATCAGAAGTTAGTTCTGGCTTTAGGCTGGATGTTGCATCGCCGTGTTTGTGTGATGAATTAACCTGGCTAATGTAGCTCCACTGCAATGCTGTCTTACAGCCTTTATAGGTATAAACACACTCAGAAATGTAGCAGCCAACTGCATAAATCTTCAGATGTGTTTGCATCTGGCTACCCTTGGATATCCAGATCTAATTATCTTCAGATAATTGAAAATAATACATCAATACACTGCAGTATGAATAAAAAGGACAGGGGTTTGGGAAGCCTCAAACCCATCTATTGTGTTGTGAAAGATGCACATACTGTGTTCATGTGTGAGCTGGGCAAGCTCTGCATCTCTGGGGAATGGTGTATCAAGTTTCCCATGGAACAGCTCCCCTGCCCCAAAAATGGTAGCTATGTCTTCTTTCTTTTGTGTGTCAGGAATATGTGATTTTGTTGTCAGCACATTTTTTGTAATGAAAAGCAAATGGTATCCAATATGTCTTGGAGAAAACGTGCAAACAACAGCAAAATTATATGTTGTTAAAAAAAATCTGTAACTTGTTTGCTGTCAATACAGCTCTTAATGACAGGGTATGAGGGAAATGCACCCAGAGATCACTGCCTGTGTGCAGTGATACATCTGGGACTGCAATCTATATGTGTGTTTAAAAACTGTACCATGAAAAATTAAGTTGCAAATATTGGATCTGCATCTGCAGCATTTCATAGAGTCAAAGAGTGCATGGTGACTAAGGACTCGGGTCTGTAAAAGATGGGCATGTTGAAAATCCTCAGCTGGTGTCTTCAGAGAGAAGCCACAGACAGTCCTCTGAATTACTGCTCTGCAATTTGCTGTAATTTTAAGTTCAGACATGGAGGGTAATGTCCTAAATCACAAATCTGAACAGGAAAAAAGTCAAACAAAAAAAATTGGTGTGTTAGTGTGTGTCTGTGTGTGTAGAATAGGTCCAGGAACAGCCTTCCCTGTTTTTTTGCAGTATTCCATTAACTTTATCCGAGCAAGTAGCCACTGTATAGAATTTCTCCTCAGGTTGGAGTTGGTTTTAAGTGCCCATGTTATTCAATGTAACTTGGAAAATGGATTTTGTTTCAAAAGCTGTCTCATTCTACGAAAGATTATGAATGCTTTGCTATTCCTATTGTCAGTGGAATTGATTGTTCTTGCTTTGAAATCAGCTGGAAGACATCTGGAGGGAAATCTCAGTGTGTCTGAAACCCACAGCAACACTCCCATTCACTTCACAAATGTCCAATTCTTCACAAATATGAAAACTTACTTGCATCCAGTGTACATATTTTAGATGGAGATCTAGTCATGCTAAACCTTGCTCATGCAATGAATTTTTGCAAGGAGTAAATAAAAAAGGGAATGAACACTTGAACGGAAGCTCATGGACCTTGATTGAATGACTGTCCATAAATATTTGATGCCAATATTTGTCCTTCTCTTGCAGAGGCTCTTAAACAGTTTTTCCTGTGATCTTTACTTGACTGTTCTGTTCTCCTATTCTCCCCATCTGCTCATCTCTGTTCCAGGTGTGAAAACGTGCATTTCCAAAGTGGAGCTTCCCTTAAAAATGGCGATAGTTTAAAAAAAATAATAATTAAGAATCTGTAGACTGTTCATAGGAGCATGTTTTCAATAAAAAGCTATTAAATTCTGTGTCTACCCTCCACAGCCTTGTGTACATGATACTAATACTTCTCAGTAAAGCCAAGTTTCCAGTAATTACCCCCAAAACTGTCCACACCTCACACACGTCTACAAGTTCCTTGATGTTGTATTGATTCCTTGTTTATAAAAACATTGGGAGAGTGAAGATTTCTCTCCTCATCCCTGCTGGAAGCCAAGACATCACTCCCAGGATAAATTCTGCTGGGAGGGTCCAGTCCAGTGCATCCCACATTCACTTGGGGCATCTGCTGCTTTCTGAGGCTCTCTTTGTGACCTCTGTTTCTGATGGTGCCTCACAGCTCCCATTAAGCTAAGAGATGCACCCATGAAGACCTGTGCCCTGGAATTAGCAGGATGCAGGAGGGAATCTGGATGCAGTGTTTTTTTAAAATTATTTTAACTTGGTATATTTATCTAAATAGCTTTTGGCATTAAAGGCTTGTTGTTGCACATATTTCTGGGGAAGTCAGGGCTTTTTGGTGAGAACAGCTCACGTGAAATGTTGAAGTGTTTAATGTTTTTAGCAGGATGTTGTTACAGTTGGTGGCCTTCCCAATCAAGAGTGACATTAACGAGGGAACTGGTCTTAAGGATGTGTGCCACTTCCCAGTGAACTGAGTGACATCCATGCACATACGCATTTGAAATGTACAAATGCAAAAATGTGAAAATTAATTCAGAATATCTTTGTGATCATTTTTGAATAATTAAAAATTCTGTCAGAGGCTCTTTGATTTCTCGATTCCACCCCTATGACCACTTTCTTTTCCATGGTAAATTGTAGGGCGACCCTAATCTGTGGTACTGAAAGAATAGACTTTTAAATCAAAATAAGCGTAAGGGGGTGGAAAAAAAGGGAGCATATTAATTGCTCCTTCTTCCTACACAGTTTTTTTCTTTCCGTTTCCTTCAGGCATTCCTTGCATAAAAATATCCATTCACCAACTGTTCACCAACTGTTCCTCTGCTCATTGCCCTACCTTGGATTTCATTTTAAGACACCAGTGAATATTTGCTCTTCAGCCTCACCGTCTTTGAAGTTTTCCACAGGTTTTTAAAGGTAGCAATTTGAGGATACACCAAGCAGTGACAATGAGTTAATGAGCACTTTCTGGAAAGGGCTGAGGTGTTATTAAACTTAGGCTTTTATGAAGCTGTTACTAGAAACATTGCACCGATTAACCAAAGTGCCAGCAGTGTGTTCCTCACCTCAGCATCTCTCAGTGGCTTAATTTCTCTCACTGCTATCCTTCAACTTTGGGCCCTTTCCAGCCACATCCTTCATCATCATAAGATCAAGTGGCGACTTTGCAGACTTGGGATTGGATTTTGGGAGGGTAGTGTGAATGAGACGGGAGGAGACCCTACTTTGACACTGTCACGGTGGCACATTCACCTTGTGGTTTTCAGTGGTGTTTCTTTTGTCACAGAAATCCCGGAATGGTTTGTGTTGGAAGGGACCTTAAAGACCGTCTTGTTCCAACTTCCTACCGTGGGCAGGGATGCCACACACTAGATCAGGTTGCTCACAGTCCCATCCGACCTTGTCAGTGGTGAAGAGACACAAGAGGGGGTTTGTGGGCTTTCTGTGAAGCTCTGGCTGTATCTGGGTCTTTGCACATGCCGGGGATGTGCTGGAACTGCAGCAGTGGTCATGGCAGGCAGCACATCCGCTTCATCTGCTTGAGGCAGGATTGGGACAGGACACAAGGCAGTGACCAGAGGTAGAAGGCAGGAGCTTGCAGTGGGAAGAAACTCCAAATCCCACCCTGTCCCCTGTTATTTATATCCCGGTTTTCTGAGAGATATTTACATTGTTTTCCCCTTCGGAAATAGAGAAGCAGATTGAAAACTCAGAGTGTATCTATAACCATTAAAGTAGATGTTCAGCCTCTAACAATGAACTCGTGCAACTACCTACTAAATTATGCACAAACACACCAATTCCTTGAAGGCTGTGGACAAGTGTAATAAATATCCTCTGTTACCAGCCGGGGGGGTTGACTCTGTAGTTTCTTTTCTCGTTTCCACATGGTGGGCCAGGTGGTCTCTCCTGGAAGGTAGCTGAGATGAACAAGGCACTAGGGAGGCAGAATTAGTTATGTTTTCAGAGCTTTCTATTAAACTTCTAGGGAAAATAGTTATCAAAGTGAAATACACTGTACACAAACCTGTTTTTTTTTTCCTGGGAGTGGGGCTGGAGTCCTAGCCTGGAGAACTATGAAGCCATTCAAAATGTTAGAGCTGTGCTTGGAAAAGGAGGGGAAGAAGAGCAGATGCTGATCGAACTGCCTGCTGCATCATTCCTGGTTTTTCTGCCCTTTCATTTTTAGGGGCTCCATCATCATTTAGATGCCTATGACAGCTTGTCTTCTAATACCAATACAGGCACAAGAATTGAGTGAGACCCAAGGTCCATTTATTCCAGTATCTTGTATCTGACAATATTCATTACAGTCTTTTTGGGGAAAAAGTCTAAAGAGCCATGCAGGAGGGAGATATGGAATAATGTGATTTCCTGTGTGGTCTCTTTGGATCTATAGTACTTAGAGGCTGACCTAACCCCTGAGGCACTGGGGTTTTTTTGCTGTCATTAATTATGACAGTGCTGGACATAAGGGTGGACATGTTTGTTCTTTCTGTGGATTTTTTCCTCTTACCATCCCTGAAGACACGTGATCTTGTATCTTGTTTGTCTGAGCAGAGCAGGAGCTCCTGACAAACCAGTGAATTACAATGAAGGGACATTGCAAAAGGACTGAAGTGCCCTCTGCTCATTATTCTTTATGTCTGATTATAAATGACCCAGCTTTTATGATGGAGCCCAGGAGAACTTGCAGAGCAGGTATTTGAATATTTTGTTGTGTCTTTTAGCTCTGTGGATTAGTTTGGCCCATTTCAATGTATTTCCTTATCTCTCTAATGTAGGGGCTTTTATAGAGCCCCTCAAAGGAACATTAATATGCTCCACACAGAGATTATTTTATGTGAAGAATGAAATCCCTTCCCCCTCTACTTTTTCATCCATTGTTTTTAAAGCCTCGATATACAGTGGTAATTTTGGAAAGCTCTTAAAAGAATAGGTGAGATTTGCTCATAAATCAGCTGTGCTTTGATCTGTCTGTGTGGTCCTTAAGGCTCTCTAAAAGGTGATAATATTTCCATATTTTTTATTTTCCCCAGCATTCCGCTTTCACAAATGGCATAGGTGTGTAAGAATCCTTAGGTTTTTTAGGCTCAGTTCCTCTTCCAGTGTTTGGTTTCACCTTTTGAGTAGCAATGCTGAGATTTTGGATGCACCCCATTATAGAACCACATTCTCTGCCAGTGACTTACTACAGTCACTTATGTCCTCCATGCTAAAGTGTATAAGTGGCAAATGCAGACTCTGTAATGAAATACAGAAAATATTGCTGTAATATTTGAGATGCTTCAATTTGGAGAACAAGCAGACAGGGTATGGAATTTTGGTTTTATTTATTGTGTTGCTCTTTTTGCTTGTGCTGTGAGTCTGTAACAATATACTGTACTGTGCCACTTTGATTTAGAAGAAGCTTTACTTCAGGAGTGTAATTGCCCTTTCGTTACCATTAGTTCATTCCCAGCACGTGAGGAACTGTTCCCATATTTTTTCCTTTGTCCTTGTTCGCTCGTTCTTATGTGACATTCTCTCCACTCGTATGATCTCTGACCCCAGTGATGCACAAGTCGCTTCTGAGTCAAACTACAGATGAACCCTGCTCACAACAGCTGCAAAAAATATTACTTGCTTCAGGAGCTGTTTGATGCCAAACTCCCCAGGGAAAGACGTTTATTTTCCAAAACAAGAAAAAACCTTGCTGCGAACAAAAGAGATAAAATATTAAGTATCATTTTACCACTGACAAAGAATAAAAATAATTTAAGTCTCTACACGAATGACTTTAGCAGAGCACAGATTTTTTTCAGGTGGAGTGTGCACTCTGCAATTCAGAACACAGCTGAACATTCAGACCCTTTTTTTTTTCATCGTTTCAAAATGCATCGAACGTATTTTTTATTTATTTTTTTTAAACCAAGAAACATGCTTAACAGTACATTTTCTAAGGCTGTTGTTAGCTTCTAATGGCGAGTCAGTTTGTCCTTTATCAGAATAGCAACACATGGCTGAACTAACATAAACTCCGTCGACTGTCTTGGGCACGTGGTCAGGCTGCGAGTGTTTGTGTTGAATTGCAGGGAGGTGATAAGGATGCAGCCACCGTTTCATCCAGGTTTCCATTACGGAGCTGGATTTCAGCAACATCCCTCCCTGCCTGCACTATTCCCTTGTAACCTAAAAGTAAAAAAAACCCCACAAATTCGTATTTCAAGTCTGACTGGCTGGATCCTTGCTGGCAAGGAGTCTCCTTACAGATAACCTCAGCAAACCCAAGCGGGTTCTTTGGAGATATAAAGCCTCCACATTGGTGCTTTAATTGGTACTTTTCACATGTTATTTCATGTTTCTATTCCCCTTCTTGCAGCCCATCCAGTTACTGAGTTATATCACGTACGGCTCACAAGCCGATGATGGGTCCTGCCATTCCAATGGCGTCTTCCAGGTCTAGACGCAGACACAGTGCGAACATCCCCCCAGGGAACGTAAGATGCTCCCGATTCATCGCGGAGCTCCGGGATGCCATCTGCAGTTCCCAACACTCCTTGCCCTTTCGGGGCAGCCACACTTCCCAGCATGGAAAGTTAATCATATCTGTCTCAAACTTTTCTTTCCCAAGTCAGGAATTCATCACTGTGGCCCACAGGGTTCAGCATTTTGGCTCAAAGCTCCTTTGATAAGTTAGTTACGGACTTTCTTTCGTAGTTGTTTGAAAACTAAGGAAGTTTTGTGCCAAGTGGGGAGAAGATTTCAGTGCAGCAGATACGTGACAAGATGCTTGAGGACCTAATGCAAATATGGATTATGCTTTCTCTGGCTGGCGACGTTGCCTTGAAATTGTGATTCTTCTTGATTTTTAATTCTTTTTAGAAGCTGCATTGATGTGAAATTCACTTGATTAAATTTCACTGCAGCTTGCGTGTTTTGAAAGTTTTATTACGAGCCAGCACTGATGTTCAGATGCCTCTTGAGTTATCTGCCGTCAGCTTCTTTCTGGCCAGTCCAGAGGGGGATGTGCCAGGTCATGATATCTATTTAATTACAGCGTTAGGGCATCAGTTTAGCTAATTTCTGGGTTTGCTCTTCATTTCCCTCCCAATTCTGTTAATATTCACTTTCATGAATACCACACAAAACCAGACAGTTATCTCGGGGTCCTTTTTGTCATCTTAATGAAAACGAAACTCTAACAGTGATACTCTTGCAGCTCAAGGTGATTTGAGTGCAGTAGGGTGGGCAATTACTGTTGCATTAACATACCCACATCACATTAATGACAGAGTACCAGCCCTGCTATCAGGAGGCTCTGGTTTACTTTTGTCTTGCGTGCAGGAAGGGATCATTAGACTTCCATGAATAATAGAAATCAGAGAAGAAAAGAAAACCCTATTAAGGTATTTTATCTATCTTCCTGCCAATATAAAATTCCTTTTTTCCAGTACATATTCTACAGTTGTGCTCTTTTTACTGACAAAATGTCTGCGTTAGGATTCCTGAATAACTCTCTGTGGGAAACGTGATCTGAGCGCTGTTAGGATCAGTGGCAGGACTCCCGCTGATTTCAGCGGCAGTCGAATCAGGACTGTAAGAACACGTCTTGGTAGGTAGCTTCTTCCAGGCAGGGTTTTAATCTTTAAATCAGTAGGAGATGGACAGGTCTCTCTGTTCACGTGCTGTAGCTGAGGAGCATTTGCAGGACTGCAGGAGTTGCTGGATTTAGGCAGCGAGAAGGCAGATGGGACGCGAATGATTCCACCCACGTTGCCTATTGATAATTCATTATTCTTTCACCTTCAGAAAATATTTTCTGATCTATTCTGGTAAAAAAAGATAGATATTTATTTTAAAATGCCTTTCTGCATGAGTTACAGCTTTACTCCACAGATGCTGTTTTGTTTTTTACTGTGAAGCAAAGGCATCATGCAAAGAAAA
This sequence comes from Corapipo altera, assembly GCF_003945725.1. NCBI lineage: Eukaryota > Metazoa > Chordata > Aves > Passeriformes > Pipridae > Corapipo > Corapipo altera. The sequence goes on along the minus strand of NW_020884899.1, from coordinate 10,496,446 downwards.
GTATCCAGGATGCAGATAACCCTATCAAGTGCTGCTGCTCTGTCAGCAACATCCCAAGGTTGTGAAAAAGTATCATAATTTCTGCAATATCCAGAGGAAAAGTTTCTGAAAGTGGTATGATTATTATTTTTCATCTGTGTAACCTTTGGGGAAAGCGTGTGTGTTTTTGTTATTAGTTTTGCTCTTTGGACCTACTGATCCAGACCAGGACAGAGAATGGTAGAAATGGACTCCTTTCAGATAGCTCAAGGAAGACTGGAATGAATCGGGGTGTTTTCCAGCAGAAAAATCTGCAGGGGACAACACTGGGCCGTCCATCCTGCATGGAAAAAGCCACCTGTGAAAGCTGAAGCATGTGAGAGCTGCAGCAGATGTCTGTGATTTAGAGATTTGAATAACTCCTGTACTTGCCAATAGCTCCTATGTACAGAGATTATCCACCCTCTCAGATAAAGATATGGTTTATAAAATGTGGAATATAGAGAAAATGGGGTAACCTTAAGCAGAGCTACAACTCCTGAGACAGGAGACAAGAGATGGTTTCTTTGGTTGACTCTCCAACCCTGTCTATTAGAGCTGCGCTCACTAATTTCTCCAAGTCCGGCCTGACTGCGAATCAGCTGCAGAAATAAAACATCCCCTGACTTTGAAAATATTCCACACGGTGAGTGGTTCCTGGTTTTACCATTCCAGGTGGCAATTCTGCCCCCGCAACGTGCACGGCTGGTGGGGGGGGGGGTGTGTGTGGTAGTAATTTTGACTAAGGTGATAAATAATGGATAGATGCACAAACAGGATCTTCACGCTTGTCAGATGTAAAACATTACGGGCTATAATATTGCTATTAGGCTTTTTGGCTGAGATCAAGTGTAGTGTCAGCTTTGGTTTATGTATCTTCCAAAGCAGCCGCAACAGATTCAGATGTTGTGAAAACATGCTCTTGGGTTGGTGTTTTGCTTTGTTCTTTTAAATGGCTTTATCAGAAAATGTAGTTATTGAAGTATAGGAGTTTATCCTTCATATGCTAATGAATTGACATTTACAAACAAGAAACATATGTGTCAGTAACCTGATCAGGAACTGTAAAATAATTTCTATTTATCTCATCTACTAATATCACTCAAAGAAGGCCTGGGGGTTCCAGACAGCAATAACATAAATACCAATTTAAGAGATCTGGTCAATAAAGTGCTCTGCACACACACTCCAAACGTAATTAGTTACTCCGTTCTGTTCCCATTGCATTACCTATGGATTACCTCTATGGATTAGGCCTTCCAGAACTGTTTTTCTGCTGCTGTTTTCCCCTTGCTATAAATCAAGGAGGTCAGGATGTAGCTCCCACCTTTGGGTGGGAATTGTTTGCCTTCTTTTTGTAGGCAAACGTTTATGTAGGGTGGTGAGGCCCTGGCGCAGGTTGCCCAGAGAAGCTGTGGCTGCCCCATCCCCAGAAGTGTTGAAGGCCAGGTTGGACAGGGCTTGGAACAACCTGCTCCAGTGGAAGGTGTCCCTACCCGTGGCAGGGGGTTGGAACTGGTTGAGCTTTGAAGTCCCTTCCACTCCCAAACCAGTCTATGAAATGTACTTTCTTGGTCGGGCACTGCCACCCCTAGTGTAGGGAATTCCCCTTGGGAAAATGCAAAAAAATTTAGTGCACATTAATACTTACCTGAGAACTCAGAAGAGGGATGTGGATATCCTAATATGATAACATGCAAAAATTGGAGTCCTATTACTTCATAATTCTTACTCCTTTTGAAAAATATAGGAACCAATTTCTAATTATGTTTCTTACATGTCAGAGCTGCAGGTGGATGGAGAGCACCTACCTGGCTTTGGAGTTTGCTGATGGGGAATGTTAAACCCCTCCTTCTCCACCTTCAGACTCGGGGCTAATTATCAACAGGGGTCCATGTTGCATTTCTTTCCAAAGCAGATTTTAAGGCCATGAACTCTGATGTAGTGAGGAGCTGAACCTTAAAGAAGAGAGGAAAAAAAAAAAAGATGAAAAGATACTGTAGCATAAGTTTGATTTAGCAGAAATAGGTCTTTCAAGTTTTGTTTGCTTACCTTAGCAGACATGTATGAGCCAAAAATACACAGCAGACTGCAAAAATAATGAGCTGGGACACAATGCACCATTGAGGGGAGTGAATAGATAGAATGAGAATGACAGTCTCCTTTTTCTGAGCTTGGATACTGGGACATACTGGTATACCAGTATATGTCTAGTGGAATATTCCCTGCCCACGGCAGTGGGGTTGGAAATAGATGGTCTTTAAGGTCTCTTCCAACCCAAGCCATTCTAGGATTCCGTGATTTTACTGCATAAGTTTAATCTTTGTAACTGGAAAGCTGTAAAACTTGTGTTACTGTGCTAGCCCAAATCTTCTAGGACAGCTTAACTAATTTTCAAGGAAATTTAATTGCAGAAATTTTGACAATACCCTGATGAGACCTGCATTTGCATTAGAATAGAAATATTTTGTGAAATCAGTTGAATTTGACATTATTTAGTTTAAGAAAAATCTAGGGAAAGATGTTATGATGTCTAAATATCTCGAAATTTTTGGAGCAGAAGGTCTTGACTTTCATGTGCAGTTGTACTTTCATTTAGAATTCATTTACTTTCATTAGAATAGTTTTCTAATTTTGTACACGTGGATGACTGATATGGAGCATTTTGCTGATTATACAAAACAGTTTCTGCAGCAGTTTCTTGCACTAAAAATTTTAGTCTGGGGAAGATTTCCCATTAACTGGGATGAAGCTGATTTTCCAAATTTGTTGTTTATCCGAACATGGATCTTCTGCAGAACTCAATTTGTAATGTAAAACAAAAGTGTGTGGTGACTATACCTCACTGTGCTGTTAGTCACCATCAGGTGGAATTTTAAAGGAATAAAAATAGTTGGAAGGTATGATTTGTTTCCCTATGGATCAGAGGGATGGGTGGGTAACAGGCAGTGGTCTGAGGCTGCACACCCTGCCGAGCAGTGCCTGTGGGCTGATTCTGAGGGTGCCATAAATCCAAGGAAATTAGATATAGATGTAACAGACACAGTCATCTGCTGTGCAGCTCGTGCTGTCTGGTCTCCTACCCCGGGCTCTGCCCACCCACTCTGGAAATGCCTGAAGCTTGAGGACTTCCATTTGACTTTTTTTAAACTGTTTTTCAACCAAATGGCTCCATAACAGAGCAATTAGTCCTGGCATTATGGAAATGCCTCTGCTTGCTTGCTTTCATTTTCCTACATGTCACCCTAAATATTAGGATGGTTTACAGGCTGGCTTCCAAAGAGAGAGACTAAGATGATAATTTTTTAATTGGTAGGATGCACCTCATGATTCTGCCTACATAGAAGATGCTTAGGAGGGGATCTGCAATGGATGGTGTAGTTCCAGATGGTGGAAATAGCTTCCAAAGAGTTGGAAGTTAGTATGGAAATGCTGGGTATTTATAGGGAATGATTTCTGATCCAGACCAACAATCCAGCAATAACTCTACAGGGCATGAGTAATATAGTTCCATCCTCAGCTGTGCTTTATACAGTCCTTCTGTGAAGTGCTTGAGCCCCCAAACCCAGGAGGCCTTTCCATGGCAGTCCCGCTGCACTTGAAGCTGCATGAAAGCTCTTGCTTTTTTTTTTCCTTTAAGGGCAGCTTTGCCCCTGTACGACCTTCCTAGAGATCCTTCCATTCCCCAGTAGGTTTTAAAAAGTTAATCAGTGCCTTGTACAGCTCTCAGTGGTAGAAAGTGCTACAACACAGGCTATTTGTTCCTAAATCTCCACTCGATACAAGAAGCAGCAAGCAGTACACACACACACACACACGCACACACACACACACACACACACACACACACTCTCTCACTCTTACACCTTCTTTGGCTGACCTGGTTATTCCTGTGTTCCCATTAGCCTGCTAGGCTGTTCAGTTTAACCAGCTGCATGCACTAAATAATAGAAACATTTAATGTTTTGCCGCTTGAATGGTCCCCAACAACAGTTTGGAACAATCTCGTCCCAGCGGATTGTGACTGCGGAGCGGCTGGATGACAGCCCTGCTTCCTTCCAGCCATTTGCAGGGCTTTGGCTCTGCCACGACTGCAGCGAGGTGGAAGTGAGGGAAGGAACATGTGCTATTTTCTGAACACTCTGGGTGCAAACAGGAGCAGGGTGTGTGTGTGTGTGTGTGTGTGTGTGTGTGTGAGCGTGTTTACACTTCATGCAAATTCAGATGTTCCTATAGCGGCACAAACCTCTTGCTGCTGCTGAAGGAGCCCTCAGAAGTTGTTTTCCTCTGTTGTTAAATTTAATTTCAATGTTTTACTGTGTCACAGAATGTGTTCTCTGCCTTCCTGCCGGGGAAGACCTTCCTATGCAGCCTGGCTGGCTGCAGGCATCCCAGGGAGAGAGCAGAGCTGCAAATCAGCTGTGGATCCTCTGACAGATTTTATGAAGAGAGCGCGAGTCTAGTTCCCTCCACCCCCCTCTCTCTTCTTCCCCTCTCCTTGGACAATGCGCTTGCTTTCCAAATGGAGATGCTCTCCCTTGATTTATCTCTGAACCTAAAGGTCCACATGGTCAAGTTCTTAAAACATCTGAAATATCCAACCAAAGAATGTGGCAAACCCCTGTGAATTCCTGCCCCTGGCAGCAGGATTGTTGCAGCAGGAGTTTGACAGTGGGCTGGTGAGGTCAGTGCTGGAAGCTGAGTCCTGCAGACCAGTGATCCAGCCATTCCAACCAAGCTTTGTTTGTTTAATGCACCAGTCAGCCTTTGTTGGGCAGACCCAGCCTCTTAGAAAGTAGTTCAGGGTGACCCAGGCATGCTGAAGGACTCTGCACAGCAGAGGGTGCCTCCATAATCTGCTGGCAGCCTGCTGAGATCCTGTAGCACCAGGACTTCACTGGAAAGGGGTTGCCAGGCCTATGGAGGGATTGGTGGCCTCAGTTTGCCTCAGGAGGCCTCAGGGCTGCCACTGTCTGTGGGACAGGTCATGCAGTTTCACAGATTTGGAGTGACTGCAGGAAGCAGAACCAGTGAATTGGTGCAGGTGAAAGGGGTGTGGAGGTGGGATGCTTCTAAAGAACTCTCAATCCGAAGTGCTGCCACCAAATGAAGCCAACCACTGACCCGTGTCAGCTGAGACTGAGGGATGAGATCTCCCAGCTCGGTGGGTGCTCCCTCCAAATGAAGTGTTTTCTACACTTTGTCCAGAGAGAAAATTGGAAAATGTCAGCTTTGTTTTCTGATGAAAATTCATTTCTGCCAGCTTCCCTGAAAGCCTTTTGTAGTGCCTATCCCCAGCCTGCATCCACAGGAGTCCTAAAGTACAGCAAGTGGCAAAGGGAAGTGGTAAAAATTAGGCTGCTCTTCTCGTAGGTGCATTACTCTTCCTTCCCCCCCCCCCCTCCGTGAGCGCCTGGTGTGAGTGTGGCAGCTTCTCTTGATAAAGAAGGCTGTTTTCCTGAAAGAAGAGGAATTTATTATTTTTGCTAGATTGGGAACCTGACAAGTATTTCCCTCTCCCAACCTCTGTTTTCCTTTTCTGTACATAAATACAGTCCCCGTGCCCTTCCAAATGCCCCAGCTTTTCTGAAAACCCCCGTGTTGTAGCCATCAAATTGGCCCATGCATTTTTAATGCAGTCTTATTGACTGGATTCGGGAAGCATAAGGATAAAACAAATCGCTGTACTACGAAGGAAAAAGCCATTTGGCCAAGTGCATCTGCTCACCTTTGATTTATTTCAGCAACGTTCTCCTATATTTTCAGTCTATTCCCTCCCCTTAAAAATAATCTATTAGTCTTCTAGTATTTTGGCATTTGCATCTGCATTCTGCTTCTCAGCCTGTTCCATATTCACATTCCTTTGATATATACATGCGAAATAATGACCCAGAGCTGAAATACTAGCTAAACCTGGTTTCTGATATAATCCCCGTGGTATTTAATTTTACTTTCTTTGGCATCTAAAATGATGGCTTGTGTGATTGCTATCTAAATATACAGCAGTGTATCTTCCAGGAGCTAAACATCGTGTCCGAGCTGGGAGCGTGAAACCGGGCTGAACAAAGCCTCTCCAGATAAATGAGCTGTGTGCCGTTTGCTCAGCGGTGTGGATAACCTCAGCCTTGCAAATGCTGCCTTGGATAAATGCTGCAGTGGGACTGTAGAAATCCATTCAAATTGGAATGCAGAATTCCAATTCAAAACCTTGGCTGCCTCCTGAACTCATCCAGGCTGTTCTTTCAGCCACCAGCTTCAGGTGTGGAACCGCTCATCTGGGCTGTGGGACGTGTGGGAGAAAAAGGAAACTCTGAAGTGGGGGTTTGTGTGTGGGTTTTGTGAGGGATTTGGGAAGAGGACTTGTTTTTTCAATAAGAAATAGTCTCTGACCTATTCAATCAGGATTCATTAGGATCTGATGGAGTATGGTCCTGAGAGCAGCAGGGTGAAGGTACCATCCAGAGGCACTTCTGGATGAGCTTAAACTTCTGAAATGCCTTTTGAAACATGGACTGGTGTGATTTCTTTCCATGTATTGCTGTTCTGTACTGCATGGCCAGTCCACGTCTTCCAGGAGCAAAAGTATCAGAGTCACAGAATACCAGGTTGGAAGGGACTTCAAGGGTCATCTGCTCCAACTCTTCTTGGCAAAAGCACTGTCCAGACAAGGTGGCCCTGACTCTGTCCAGCTGAATCTTGAAGTGTCCAATTGTGGGGAATCCACCACTTCACTGGAGAGATTATTCCAATGATGATTATTCCAATTCTGAAAAATTTTCCTCTTGTGTCCAAGAGGAATTTTCCCAGTAGTAATTTATACCCACTGCCCCTCATCTTGTAAAAAGGGACTCTCCCCTCCCTCTTCTTTGTAGCCATCCTTTAAATACTGGAACATGGTCATAAGGGTCTCTCCTCAGCCTTCTTTTCTCATGGCTGAACAAACCCAGGTCACTGAGCCTTTCCTCATATGACGGCTTCCCAGGCCTTGGATCATCTTTGTAGCCCTTCTCTGGACCCTCTGCAGCCTGTCAACATTTTTTTGCATAGCAGTGACCAAAACTGAGCACAGCATTCCAGGTGTGGCCTGACAAGTGCCACATACAGTGGGATAATGACTTTGTTATCTCTGCTGGTGATGCCCTTGTTGGTGCAGCCATCCTGTTGGCTCTTTTGGCTGCAGCAGCACCCTGGTTACTCACACTGAGCTTGTTGTCCAAAGATAGACAAAAATGAGATGAGAAGGAAAAAAAAGAGAGAAAAGAATGATCTTATACAAGTTCAGGTGCCCTGACAGCAGTTAGATCCTGGTCTTTTCTGTCCTGTCCCAATGACCCTGAACCAAGCAAAAACAAGCTTCATGCCTGTGTTCTGTCTAAAATACACACTCTTGTGCTTTCTGCATTGTGTTGCTGCTGTGAGTCTGTGAGGCTTGTGCTCCACATCCAGATATAAATGACTATCAGCAGCATAATAAAGAGTGACACACAACACCGTGTCAGCTCTCTCAGGCAGCAAGCTTTTATGTTGCTTGTTTAAATCCACCGACAATATTGCTGCGACTTCACAAGATATTGGTGCTTTTTAGTCTAATGGGAATGATACAGCTTGTTTCCATCTGCCTTTAGGAGCAAATATCAGTGTTGTGGAATTGGAAAATATCTGCTCGGCATCCCAGGGGTGATGCTGACCTGGGGACTTAGGTTGGGTCCTTCAACAGGAGCAGTTGGACAGATCAGGGCACTGGGGCAGGGCTGTCAGTGAAAATAACCTAAAACTGGTTGTAGAGGGAGGGTATCATCATGCTTTTGCAGTGTGGGAAAGGATAGCTTGTGAAAAGACAGAAAATAATTCATTGGAATATAAATCCGTCTTCATTAGGATGCATTTTCCCTAAAGCATCCCTTAACCAAATGGGCTGTGAGGTTCCCTTTGTCTCAGGCAGTATTTTAGCCATTCTGTTTAAGTGATAGATGTATAATTCTGTGACATGTCCTTAAAGAAACACATCGTGTCTGTGTTCAACATTGACCCAAAGTCAATAGAGAGGAAGGTTTTTGCAGATTTTTGTGTGCAGTATCTTAGGGAATAATGCTCCTTAAAATATTTCTTATAATAAGCTTAAGTGGAGAAAATTGAAAAACATCATTCATACTTTGATGTCCTAAAGTATGAAATCAGAATAGCTTACTAGAAACTAAATTCTATCCCTTGACCATAGAAAAAGGCAAGATTTAGAAACATCTTAAGATCAAATAAAATAGGGTCAGCTTTGTGGTGTAGTGGCTGTGGGATTCACTAGCATATGGGAGTCATGGGTTCAAGCTCTGAGCTCAGTATTTCTCTTACAACTGACATTCCCACCGAGGGCTGCAGGGATGATATTTTAAACACAGTCCTTGTAAAAGGCTCTGGACCAGCTACATGGGGAGGCCAGTGGTTAGAAAATGTCCCTAGGACATGGGATACCTCTGTTTGAATCCTTCAAACTACAGCTTTCTCTGAGATTTTGACTAAGGTACTTCTGTAAAACAGAAATACAAGCACTTCTGTGTCTCAGTATGGTGTTTTGAGAATTAAAGACACCCCAGACTGGAGTTTAAAAGGCATTTGGATGCCTGATGATTCAGTTAAGCAATTTGGAAAATCACTCAGGTGCCTAACCTGTTGGCTTTGCTGAGGGTTTCATCAGCCAGTATTGACTGATAGACCCAGATAAATGGACCTGGAGAGATTTTCACTTCACGGCATGATTTTTAGAGGTGGATTTAAAGACTCTTCATCTGCCATGGGAAAAGATTTGGGAAATAGCTGTAAAACATGATTAGATCCCTACTAGTTTATTACTACTCTTTATGCAAATCCACGTGGAAAGGTTGCTGTGAAGATACCTGCTCAGGAATTGAAATATTGACCAGCTTGCCATAGACTGCAGAAAACCGGACATACAAAATCTCTGGCCTGACCTTTGAATAACCCCACTACTGAAATACCAGTTTGTTGTACTCAGTCTGCTTTAATTCATGTTACAAGGAAACCTGTGTACCCCAGAGCAAGGAACATGGCCAGGTGTGAAGGGCTGCAGCTGATGTGTGTCATCGCCTCCCCAGCTGCACTCCAAAAATCTGTCATTAAAGTAAACTTCAGCAACTTCTTTCCAAAATCAACTGATTGAGAGGTTGGCTGTGAAGCGTTCGGGATTTTGTGTGTTTGTGTGTACTTGCAGGAAGCTTTTTCTGAATCAGGCAGAACTGAGATGGTATCAGGGATGCTCTAAAGCCTTATGGATGTGGAAGATTTGGCCACAGCTTTATCATGATGCTACTACTACTATATGTACTACTTTATGCTAAAAAATGTAGTCATCTTTTACCAGCATGAATAAGTTAACAATGATAGTGTGTTGGGTTTGCCTTCAGCTTCTTTAGGAGGGTGTAAAGGAGGCTTATTTTGGCAACTGTATTTTGTTAGACTCTTAAAACCTTTCTGGTTATTGACTGGAAATAATCTGGTCTTTATTTGGAACAGATTGCCCAGAGAAGCTGTGGCTGCCCCATCCCTAGAAGCGTCCAAGGCCCTATTTGGATGGTGCTTGGAGTGACCTAGTCTGGTGGGAGGTGTCCCTGCCCATGGCAGGGGCTGGAATAAAATGATTGTGAAGGTCCCTTTCTATGATTCTATGATTTATACCCAAACTTCTCATAAGTCTTGCTTGACCTCCTTCTCCAGAAATATTTGGAGGATGACAGTACAACTCTTCTTGGGGAGGGAGGAGGTGGATTCAACCCATGACTGAACACGTCACCTGCCAAGGCATTTAAGGAGGAATATACTTGGCCAAATTTCACCTACAGATTTTGAAGAGGAGTAGACACCCCAAGGATTCTGTGGATGTATCGTTGTTCTTTCTGCTTTGAGTAGGGAGGATGGAGCTCCCACCTTTCAGGCCTCATTCAAGTGCATTACATTGGGAGGCATGAACTGAGGCCATTGATGTGGAGGGAATGGTCATCTTTTGACTTTATCACAAGTTGCCTGTGCTTCCTTAATTGCCTTGGCTGCAGTAGCTGTAGCAGTAAGGGCATGGAACATCAGGCTTTACCGTAGGCTGTAAAGGCATTCTCAGCATCCCTGGATGCATTTTTATTTACCTTAATAAGCCCATGTACCTGTGTTTTTATTGCTGCAGGATTCTGCTGTTAGAACAGTGCTTTACTTGTGCTTTATGCGTCACCCATTGCATCTGCTTTTGGAGTGTCTCTGAAGAAACAAACCTAGAGAGATGTGTGCAGAACATAGCACTGAACCTCTGCCCCAGAAACCTGAAGGAGCTAAGTAGTGGGTCACCCTTCTCCTTACAGATGTTATTATATAATTTTCCTGGATATATGGAAATGGCTGCAGAGAAGAGAAGTGACTTCTCTGATTCCCCTCTGAAACTGGGTAAGAACTCACTGGCCTGTTCTGTAACCCACAGCCATCCCTCCTCAGAGCCCACACAGCACACAAATATTAATGCGTCCTCTGTTCTTTATGGCTTTAATTATTGTGTGTGCTGGGCATGATGATAAGTGGATATCTCTGTGTTAAGCAGCTAATTAAAATTTGGAACTTAACTCTTTTGTTTATTGTAGGGTTTTGCAGGAAACTGTTCTCAGCTGTAATAGAGTTCATGAAAAATGAACTGTAGATCTCAAATGTTAGAGACAAAAAGATGAGGTGCTGCTAAGGGCCATCAATGCACATTGACTTCTTTTGGCCCCTCGTACATCAGAAAAATGAAGTGAAACCTGCTGCTGGAGGACTGATTGCAGCTGAAGCACCTTGTTTAATCTCCCACGTGCAGGATGCCTTGTGAGCCAGGAAGGCTATCAAGATACAGTTTTAATTAACATTTGCTTTTTAGATAATGTGCACAGTTTATTTTGGCAAGAGTTCATTGAATATGAAATTTCCGTAATTAAGATACTTAAACCTGCAATATTTTGTTTTCCGCAGTATCTTTTCCAAAATGGCATAAATTCTGTGGCATTTATTACCCAGTAGACAACTACTACAAGAAAGAGCAATTTCTTCACCTGCTTTTTTAAAAAATCTGGTTTTAACCTCTTATTTTTGGTGCCTTGTTAGGTAGCATCTTCTTTTCACAAATGTGTTTGAGCAAATCACAGAATAAAAATAAATAGAGAAGGTATTAAAGTACCTATTCCTGAGATAACTAAATATCAATCTTCTATTAATTTCTTTTAATATGCACATCTGAATGAAGTCATCACTGTGTCATCCGAACACCCTACAAAACTATGTAAATCAGCGATATTTCTCTTCTGTCCTTTGGAAGGAGCCAGACTCTTAAGACAGTATGTTTTACATATTTAGAGGTATTAAATGCTCCTTTCAGAGATATTATCAACCTCCTGTTGAAAGAGGAATAAGAGAATAGTTGTGAGAAATCGTCCTTGGTGTAGATGGTGAACCAAAGGAATTCATGGTTCTTGTATGTTCTTTTTTTTAGTGGTGCCTAAAAAGAATTTGCTGAAAGGACTTAGTTGTGCTGTGTATTTTTCATGGATTTTTAGGATGAGGCTAGAAAACTGTAAAACCAAACTAAAGTTGCTGATGAACAATGAGACACTGTAGCTCAGTATAGTCTCAATAGGTTTTCACAAGAGAAAATATTGTTTAAAAGTGTCAAAATAAAAGGGAGAAAACTGCTCCCATTCTCGTTGTATTGTGAGGGGTTAGGAGAGAAGAGAAGGAAAAAAATGCTATTCAGAGTGATTACTGGGAAAAAATGAGATTCCTCAGAGCACTCAGTGCCTTTGTTAGGGGAGTGAACATGCAGATTGTTGTGGCACTGTGAGTTTATTATTTATTGAGGGACATCCAGATGAGCACAGGAGGAATGTGAAATTGAAGAACAAATTAAGGGTAAAAGGTTATTTATTTTCTAGCTAAATTCTCCTTCTTTTGAGTATTACTAGCAATTCAGTTGTTAGCTACAAAGTAACCCACTCTGAGAAACCCCCAGGAATCCAGCGCTGGAGGTGTGGGGGTCCCTCCTCCTCCCTGCGTGCTCTGCACGTTGGTGTTGATGTAAGAGTTTGCAGACCAGGAGGAGAACAACTCACTCATAAAAATACAGATTTTTATGAACTGCTTGCGTTAATTCTCTGCTGTCCAAAGAGTAACTGTGAGGAAAGTTGAAGTCACGCCAGTCTCCCTGTATGCTATGAAAGTGAGAGCTTAAATCACACTGCTGGGTAACTTCTGCTTCCCCTGGGCTGGCAAATAGCTCCAGATCCTGGTACCTGGAAGAAATTTATCTGCACTTGGTGTCTGCACCCAAAATTTAGTGTGGGTATGACTTTTTTTTTCACAGCTAAACCCTTACGTGTAGGTGTGAAGTAGGTAAATGTTGGGAGTCGGTCTCTTCTCCCTTGTAACAAGTGACGGGACAAGAGGAAATGGCCTCAAGTTGTTCCAGGGGAAGTTTAGATGGATATTAGGGAAAATTTCTTCACCAAAAGGTTATCAAGCCCTGGCACAGGCTGTCCAGTGGTGGTGTCCCCATCCCTGGAGGAATTTAAGACAGGCAGATGTGGGACTTGGGGACATGGGTTAGTGGTGGGCTTGGCAGTGCTGGGGAAGGGGTTGGACTGAATGACCTTGGAATTCTTTTCCAACCTTAACAATAATAAATGTGGTCAGTCCAGCAGTGCCTGTCAGAGCATTATTAGAGTACCTGGAGGTCCTGCACCAAGTGTCAGCTTGGAGGAAGGTCCATGTGGGACCTTGGTCCCCACCTGCTGAGCTGGGCTGAGCTGTGCCGTGGGGAGTAATCCCTGCCATGAATCAGACGTTTGCTGAGCAGAGGTGCTGGTTGGAGGAATGTGGCATTGATTGCATCCTCAGGATCTCAAGGAGACTAAATGCTAATTAGTACCAGGGATTGCTGGAGGGCAGGATGGTGCCCAGGACTTGGAGGGATGCCCTTTCAGAGCAATAAATCTATATTGGTTAAACTGCCTGTGTCAGAGTGTTTGTGGAATCAAAAACTGTGTCTGCAAATTCATGTGAAGTTAATAGTCTCTTTTAGCACATCATCACAGAGATGGGTGACCCCACTCAAGCAGCTACTGTGGATACTAAAACATTGAGAAGATGGAATTGCATCCTTTGAGCTTGGAGGATGCGAGGAACAGGCTTTACTCATGGATGCAAAGCACTGCAGGGAATGGGCAGAAGGAGGGCTGTGAGTATTGAAACTAATGCCAAAATTTGCATGAGGATCCACGAATGCAAATCTAAGCTGCCCACTAGAAGGATACAGGAATTATTCCTCTACTGTTGGAATGACAGCTAACAAGACCATAACCAGCTGGCTGAATATACATGGCTTTAAATGACCATCATCTCTTATCCTCAGAAAATAATGTAATCTCTTCACAGCTTCCATATCCCTAAAGTATGTGCTAGTCATTAGCTGTTATGATGTACATAACCATCCTTTCATTTTGAGGCCTTTTCTTCATTCATTTTCTTCACTGTACAGTAGAGAAGATCTGAAGCTACAGACTGGTCTAGCCCAAACAAAAATTGCTACTGAGAATAAAAGAAAATCAATCATTTTGTATGCTGCTTAGGAAAACCGGTGGTACAAATCCTTGATGCCTCAGCCAGCTACTTCTGTAATTCTGGCCTTTGTACGTCTGTTTTACTCATATTTTCACATTTCCGCTTGGTTCTTTAATCTGTATTAAATATGTTTACGTTAAATTCCACTACAGGCTTTTAACGAGTTTGATGGGGTTTTCAACGCTGCATGAAAAGGAGGCATATGCTTCATCCCAGTTATCCATCTAAAAGTGGGGTGAGCAGGCAGGCAAGACTCAGAGGAAGGAGAAGGTGGATGGGTTATAAGCTAATGGGTTAATAATGACGATGGGCTGGGCTGTGTCTCTGTCCCATTCAGTGCCTTTGTAGCTCCAGCTGGCAAATTGTATAAGATGGGTTTGCTCAGCCACAAACACTCTGGCACAATGGAGCTGAAAATGAAAACCCAGGATAAAAGGAGCAATGTATTAGTTCACAGAAAGCTGCAATACAAAGGTTTCAGGAAACCATATTTTGAAGAATTGAGAAAGTTTTAGGAGGTAAAGTGGGATGACTGGAAGGGATATATGGAACAATCAGCAATGCTGTGCCTTAAAGAGGGACTTCTCAGAGACTGAGGCTGAAAGTGTATGTTGAAAGCCCAGAGTAGTGAAAGAGGAATACAGAGCTGAGTTAAATGCAAAAGAACAAAGATAAGCTGGAGTTGGAGTCAGCAAAAAGAAAAAAAAGAAACTCCCTTAGAAATAATCTATAAAGGAGAAGGAAGTTCAAGGTGGAGAGCAGGCCTATAACAAATTACAAGAAGAGTCTATTTAATAGTAATTCAAATGGCTACGGTGCTAAAAAACTTTTTGAACATTTCTATAGCGAAGAGAAAGATTAGAGTCTGGCTCCAGGGAATTAGTATTGATCGTCATTTGTTTTTGATGGGGCCATATTTTGCCCAATAGTTCTGGAAGGTTATTACGTGTGTTATCTCTGACATCCAGGAATATCGTAGGAAGGCTGGAAGCAATAAACGTGGATGTAAGTGATGAAAGGTGGGGAGGAGCACCTTTGCAGCTAAGGAAGGCCAGATGCTGTGGTGTTCCAGGGCCCAAGGAGTTAAACTGGTGACTCAGCACTGGAAGAGCTGATGGGTTTGACTAACATTTAGAGGTGCAATGTTAGAAGCCTTGATGTAATTAGCACCTTCTGAAGCAGAAACAGGGCAAGCCATGGGATGTCTGTGTGACTGAAGCTTGGAGAGAGTACAGGGGGGTGCTAAAAGTGTGACAATATGTCTAAATTGGCATTAAGTGGGATTTTCAGCTGAAGGATGTAAGGCAGCACCCCTGGGGTGGGTCTTCTGGCAGCAGGACGTGTGCCTAGGACAGCCTTACACCCTCCAGTGACTGCACCTCCTCTTGTTTCTTCTTTAATGTAGAAAGCAATCCTTTTCTGCCATTCGAAACACAGCTTTAAAGATAAACACAGAGATGTTGGTCTGCTGTAGAAAAATGAACTTCACCTGCCGGGATTTAATTAGCAGTCTCTGGGTAAACAAAACGGGCAAATTGTAGTAAAGGGGAGCTGATAAAATTGGAGGAATCATGGGTTACCTGGTGAAAAGCTAATAGACTATCAGTTTGAAAACAGTATGCAAAGTGATTCTGGCAGTTCCATTTGAAAAGTATCTTCTATCATCAGTAAAATAAATGGAGCTAAAATCACTGATGTTAGAAGGCTAATGAAACCGAGTGCAGCAAGGAATACAAGTTTATAAAGAGTAAATCCCACTAAGAAAGTGTACTGTGGCTTAAAACAGAATCATTGCCTCTTTTGGCAGCGGGTCATGTAATTAATGTCATAAATTTGGATTTTTCCAAAGCATTGGGTATCGCATTTCAAGAAATCTATTTGACAAATTAGTTTAGTGAGGGTTGTGATGTGAAGCACAGCCAAGAGACCAGGCAGCAGAAGCTGAATGATGGATAGCCAAGGATTGCAGGCAGGAGAGGTACCTAATGGGGTTTTCTGGGAAAGGTGTTAGGTCCGGTTTTAGTTAACCTCTTCATTAATGAGCTGGGAGAGGGAGTAAGTGCGCAAATTAATGATCTCGGTTTGAGAAGATTTGCAGATAATAAAGAAGAGGGAAATAAGGTACGTGGGCAAAAAGATAAACTGCCTTCACCTTGAAAATACAAATACAGGTGTATATGTAGCTCTTTGGGAACACACGGCTGGTACTGGGAGAATAGACCAAGAGGGCAATAGTAGGAAACAAATTAGATGTAAGTTTGCAATGAAGTGTGCCAATATGAAAAATAAATATAAATTTGAGGTGTATTTGACAGCAATTCATCATAGTGAAGAGGATGTAGCAGTGTGAATCACACCTCTCAGGACATCAGATAGTCAGATGGGAGGAAACATTAAAATAAATACACACTGTGAAGAATAATCTTATAGTGGCAGGTGGATTGCTGGAATGATATACTGGTCTTTTACCAATACTCTGTACTTCTCTGAAGTCAAGGAACAAGTAGTTTTAGACTGGATTTGTTATGCCATAAAGCTACACGAAATGCAAACTGGGAGGTAAATCACGCAAATGACAAAAGGGATGAAAACGAAGTGCAAAGCCTGATGCTTAGCACGTGCAGTTTCCAACTCTTGTGAGTGAATTTTTCTCCTGGTAGAGAGTTTATTCATATGTGATCTGCTCTTTCTGTGGGGCTTCTCAGCTGATGAGCACTGTGATGTGACATCTGAAGGATTTGGGAATGAGAAAAAAACATCACAAACAACAATAGGGAAAAAACACTTAAAAAAATAGAGATCAAATGCAGAGTAACAATATTTTGGGGTTATTTCAATCAGGTTGCAAAACCCTCTGTGCGATTGCAGAGGGTGCAGAGTGTTCTGTGAAACAGGTGCCTCATTAAATTAGGCTTATGTTCGGGAAAGCTAGAGAGTGAATTTTTTTGGAAGGAGTAGAGATAAATGGAAATAACAGTTCTGGGCAATTGTTAGTTCAGAGCGACCATCAAAGCCCCCAAAATGTTATTTTTAGTTGCAGATGGCTGTTGAGAGAGAACTGAGGGAGCTCCTCTTGTTCTGTGCAGAGGGGCCGGGTGCTAATGAACACACGGGATGGAGAAACACCAGCTCACCCTCAACGGGCTTTGTACTCCCCCAGCTCTGCTCATCAACGGGTTGGCAGTGTTTATCCAGGTACTTCATTAAGTGGAATGATCTGCTGAGCTGGGAGAGTGCTTTCAATTCAGCTGTCACCTTTGATAAGAACACCAGCAAACCAACAGAACTGAAAGCCAACGAAGGTTTTTTAACCACGAGGTGAAGACTAACAAATTCAACCCGGGTTTTCTCTGGGAGAATGTGTAATTGTTCTTGCAGAGTTACTATAATTTCAAGTTATCCATATTTTCCTTAAGGATAAATTACCTTTCCAGTGCCTGAAGGGAGCCTACAAGAAAGATGGAAAGAGACTAATTACAAGAGCATGTAGTGACAGGGAATGGCTTCAAACTGAGAGCAGGTATAGATTAGATATTAGGAGAAAATACTGTGAGGGTTTAGAGGCTCTGGCACAGGTTGCCCAGAGAAACTGTGGATACTCCATCCCTGGAAGTGTTCAAAGCCAGGTTGGACAGGGCTTGGAGCAACCTGCGATAGTGGAAGGTGTCTCTGCCCATGGGAGGGGTTTGGAAGGAGATGGTACTCTAAGGTACCTTCCAACCCAGGCAGTTCTGTGATTGTACTCAAATTCATACATAAACTCTCCTTACTTGTTTCAGTCTGACACATGCAGCTGAGACTTTATGAGAATTTGAGACTGCATTTATTATTTCCCTGAATTTGGCAAAGGACACAGGTCTGCTTTGCTCTGTAAGTGCTGCTGAATTGTTTGCTCTTTGTAATTTATGACGTGCAAATTGCTCCTTAAGGCTCCTGGCATTGCTCCTGTCCTCTCCTTGGAGGGCGGGAGTTTTCCTGAGTTTGAGTGGCTTTTTAAGGCAGGACATGTAGCCTGCAATAATTTCCAAGCAATTTGAGGCATTTGTCACTGACCCAGGCTTGTCGCAATGGTGCTTTGCAGGTTTTATTTGCTGTTAGGCTGTGCTGGTCTCCACCATGACTTAGAGATTGTCCCATACCAAGGAAAGCGTGGAACTTGTGCTGTAGTTACAGGGAAAAAGTATGCTGGTAGAAGGTAGGGCTGAGAATGGTCAGGGCTGTTCCCACCGTCCCATTGTGGTAATTTCTGCCTCATTCTGCTGCTGCCACTTTTTCCTGGGGGACAGCAGCCGTGGCACTGCTGCTTCTTCCGACTCACACATCCATCATGCTCCTCTGTGTCCTGCACCCGGGCCATCCCTAAGGAAACAGCATCAATAATGGGGTACATTCCTGTAGGACTTTCTTCATCAGCTCTCTGCCATCACATTTCTCCTGTTTTCACTGTTTCCTTACAGAGAAAGAAAAGTCCTTTCAAAACACGATGGAAGTGAAAAGTGAAAGATAACATTTTGGAACACCTCTTGGGAAGAGGGCAGTGGGAACTCATGGGAGGAGAGATGATATTTGCTTTCTCAGCATTATTTTTATGGCTGCCAGGGGAAAATGTGCAAAATGCTCTGTTTCCTGGCGTAGGCTGCGGAGCACAGAGTGCTGAGATGCATTTTCTCCAGCTCCTGTTTGATCTTTTTTCTTTTCAAGTCCAACCTGCTACTGCATTCACTTATCATAATCTGGTATCATGTACTCATTCACATAGGCTGGTTTTGTCCTGCCATTTATGTACCTGCAACCCTCTCTATAGGCATCATTAGCGTATGAATGCAGAATCAGCCCTTATATGATGCATCATGATTAGGTTCAAGTGTTCAGTGTGTGATAAACCTGTATCCAGGAGATGCATTAGAGAATTCTTTGTTACATATGAATCACTTACCTGAGCAACTCATGCAAAATACTTCTAAATCAAAGAACACGAATGGAACTTTTCCCAGTGCCTTTTTCCATAAATAAGACTGTTTTGTACATATGTGCTACAGAGCAGGAAACCAAAGGAAATATTTATGAGTAGTAATAGTTAATTCTTTTAAGCACTATAAACCCATGTGCTCCAGGTCACATGGCAAGATTTAGCTGATACAAAATCAGAAGGATCAGTTTGTTATGGACAAGATATTCTATATAAGTCAAGGGATTTGTGCATCCTCCAGAGTGTCTGAACCTGTCTGCTTATGAATGGGCTGTTGTCCTGTTGTGGCAAGACAGCTGCTGTCTCCTGGATGTGTAGTTGCTTTACTATTTCTATTTAGTAAAGGCCATAAAATGTTGGTATTTATGGCCTGGAAAAGAAAAGGCTTCAGGGTCACCTAATTGTGGCCTTTCCATTGCCTGAAGGGAGCCAACAAGAAAGATGGAGAGAGACTATTTACAAGGGCCTGAAGTGACAGGACAAGGGGGAATGGCTTCAAACTGACAGAGAGCAGGTTTAGATTGGCTATTAGGAAGAAATTCACTCTGTGGGGGTGGAGAGGCTCTGGCACAGGTTGCCCAGAGAAGCTGTGGCTGCCCCATCCCTGGAAGTGTCCAAGGCCAGGTTGGACGGGGCTTGGAGCAACCTGGTCTCATGAAAGGTGTCCCTGACAGGGGGTTGAGACTAGTTGATATTTGAGATCCCTTCAACCTAAATTATTCTGGGATTCTGTTCTATGGTTCTGTGATTTTGTTTTTCATGGTCTATCGCAGCTTCCATTCAGCTGAGCACATTGTGGGGAGGACAAGAAGTGGCTCCTCTGTTCAAAACCGTGTCACACAGACAAGCCCAAGCTGTCTCGCTGCTGGGCTACCCAGAGACCTGCATGTGATTTGCCTATTCTTGATGGGAAATCATAGATGCCCCGGCCCAGGGAGCTCTGATCCTTTTGCAGTTGGATACGCTTTGTGTTACTAAACTGAAGATTGTGTGAAATCAATTGGGAGGGGGAAAAAAATCAATGCCTGGTTTTTCAGGATGAAAAGGCAAGATAGCCACACAATTAAGCACTGGAACACATTTTCCACACTCTTCCTGTCATGTTCTCCTGATTCTGTGTCTTGGCTGTTCATCAGAAATAATTAAACTCTCTCCCATGGGCAACAATTACTTGCTTAAAATATTTGAGTAAAAAGAAAGCATTTATAATTACCTACCCTTTTTGAAGGTAAAAATGGAGATTATCTTTTGATGAAATAAATGTATGTGGGGAGACTTCCCAACTACGTGAGCACCTCCCCCTATGGCAATGGGAATGATGTTCAGTACTGGATGCAATGTGCTCCATGGCACATCCCAGCCCTCTGGAATGCGTTAGCTCGAAAGAACCAAGGAAAAGATTGTGATTTCTGAGTTAGGCCCGAGTCTGAGCCCCTGCCCATCAGTGTTCTGGCAAATCTGCATATGGACTTGACATTTTTAAGCAGCAGGAATGAAGCAGGAAACATATCCAATTTGTACCTATCAAATATCGCCCTTTTATTTAGTCACACCATGTCTTCTCTTTTCATGCTAAGAGTTGTCTTTGTTCCCTTTGACTTCTACTCTCAAGGGAGTTGGTGCTTTGAAAGTGTTTTCTGTTTCAGAGCAGCCTTTTTTCCCCCTCAGATTTGTTTACTGATCCATCCTTGGTAAGACCTTTTAGTGAATGTGATAGGAAGGTTATTAAAAATAAAATATTCATCAGCAAATCAGCCATAAACATGTGGGCTGGTTAAAATTCAATTCCTAATTCTTTCAACCTTGACATCATTCTGCTTTTTACTTAATATCTGTGTATACAAATTTCTGAGCTAATTTATTTTATCAACTTATGCTTATTTCAGTTGTTCCTACAACTCGCTCTTGTCTGCTTAATGGCATCAAATAACGTGACAATGGTAAAAATGACAATGACAAATGGAGGGTTGTGACAGATTGGCTGAATTTGAATGTCTCTTACTGAGAAAAATGTTTCAGGAGTGCCATTAATTGCTTTCACAGCAGCGAGTTATGTTTGTGCATCTTGTCTGTCACTTGGTGCCTGTTCCTGCTCTTCTCACTTGGAGGGGTGACAACTTCTTTCTTACAGCTCCCTGGGACAATGGTGCAGGGAAACCAGGGCAGGGAGTGCAGGAGAGAGATATGGGAGGGAGAGCAGAGAAAGTTGGTCCTGGGCAGAGGTGGGAGCTGGATTATTCAATAACAGTGGGAATGGAAGGTTGGTACTGCACAGCCATCTCTGGGAAGCAGGATGACAGAGGTGGCATTGAGTGGCTCCCCTGGGAGCTCTGGTGAGTCACACCATTTCCACTGCACAAATCCCACTGAGGCTGAGCCCGTTGATAGTGCCCATTCTTGTGATTGTGTTCTTCATTTCCTTGTTCAGTTCTCTTACTTACTCCCACGGGCTTTTCCTCAACCCTTCTCTCCTTTCAGCATCCTTCTGTTTTCTCTGCTGCGGCTCTGGGTGCTCTCACTGATGGGGTTGTTCACTCAGCCCTCGATCCTGTCATGGAGGAGAATTGGTTATCCCCTCAAACACTCTTCTCCATTTCCCCTCTGAATTCAGGTGTGTTGGCTGCCAGGCAGGGTAGACCCTTGCTCCATCTGCTCCCTCAGATGCAGATGGGCTGAGGGAATCATGCAAAAGCGCATGGCTCTCACTTATCCCAGCCCTGGGAAGCCTGTGCAGAACTGGAAGAGCCATCCCTGTCCCCTGTGCAGGCAGAGGGGCTGAATCTCAGTCCAGCCTTCAGTACTTTATTAGATTTACTTCTGGCTGTCACAGTGGGGTTCAGTGGTGCACTGCCTGATTTGTCAGCTCCATTTTCAGGTGGTTTATGCATGGATTTTAAGCTTCTTTAAATTAGAGGAAAACATGCTTCAATCCGTTGAACATCTTGCTTTGCAAATCACTGACTGCAGCCAACAGTTGCCTGTCAGCTCCCAGGATGTGTGAGAATTGTAAAGGTCAGGTGGGAACCTGCATGAGCAGAGAGCTCCCAGCCTTCAGCATGTCCTCAAAGCCCATGTGCTGCTGGCACGCGAGGGGAGGGACACGCGGCAGAGGTGAGCCAGGGCTTGAGCAGTACCTGTGGAGTGTCACTGCTGCCCTGTGTCCCCACTACTTGCCCAGCAAGGCTGTGCCTCCAGTGGTTCTACTGGGAGCCCCCATGGTCTCCACTGCTGCAGGAGGGGAGGAAAGAACCACCAGTGAATCCATCAGTGTGAGGAACACTGCTAGGAGAGGAATGATCTAGGCATTTAATTTTAAGTTTCATTTTCAGAGTGATTCAGATTACTTCCTCAGGGTGACCAACTTATTTGGGAGCCTGAGGAACATTTTTAATCTTGGTAATGTTTATTTTATTAGAAAAGAAATAAGAGATGACCCTGAAAGGGTGGGAGTTACACACAGGGTATTAATCTCTGAGCCTCTCCTGAAGCACTGTTCTTCAGAAACAGGAATTTCCCGATTTGATTTGTGACCCATGTGTGTCCCTTAGCCTTCTGTGAGAGTTTGGTGTGCCTAGGAATAAGAATATAATTATTCCTTTTTATTGCATGCAGGTTTTCTCTCACTTCTTTCCTTCAAATCTCCTGATTATTTAACCTGGCAAAGGGCAGGTTTTGAAATACATGCACCCAATTCTCAGCCATTGGTCTTAGCTGAAATCATGATCATGCTTTAGAGCAGAGATTGATTTCCTTCCTTCACTACGTTGTCTTTCAACAGAGGAGAAGATGCTCACTGAGCCTGTGTAAACTCTTGCTCTCACCTTCAATAGAGGTGAGCACTTTTTAAGTGCCACAGATACTTGTTGGGTCATGAAAATCCATTCAGAGGCCTAAAGAGCCAAGACTTGGAGTAAAATCTTGTTTTTTATAAACCCACCTTTCCTCTCTTTTCCTCCAAAAGGTCAAAGATAATGATTTCCCCCATGGTTGGCTCAATGGGAAGTAAAGTGCACAGAATCAGAGTTTGGTTACAACTACTTAGGAAATTGATATGAGGAATAAACCTAAATAGGTTTCCTTGCAGGCTGATGCCTGGGGAATGGAAATCAGGGAGCAATTTGCTAGTCTTAGTATATTTGTGAATGTGCATTTCTGCTTGATGGCAAATGTTAAATCAGCCTTGGAGTCAGTCACCCGCCATAAACTTTCCCCATCCTGATATACACAGAGATGCGTTTGTGTCCCAGTAGAGAATGGATTTTGAATTCTCCTTAACCAGGCAGTGTCTCAGTTTTGCTCATGATCTGCAAAAAGAGAGAGAGAACAGCTGGGAAGTGGATATTATGAAATTTGATAGACAATGAGTGATTGAAATGTGAGGCCAGTAATGGATTTGCTTTCCCACTTACCTGTAATAGAAGTATGGTGAAAGCAAAGATTTTCTTGTTCCTTTTGACTTAAATGGGGGCATTTCTCATTTATCTTTTCATGCTGTGGAAAATTGGTTTTTTTACCATTAAAATATAAATGTATATTTCTCCTTTACAGATGCTTCCTTCTGAAACAGGCTGTTTTAAAATCTAACAATTCAGGGATGGAAATATGTTAACAGCTAATATTATGTTTTCTGATTTGTATAGGTTTTTTTCCCATCGGAGCTGTTTTTGGAGTAGAAATTCTTAAAATTTGAGTGTTTGAATGAGGTTATCCAAGAGAGTTTAAATCGTAGCATCTGGACCTTGGAAAATGTATGGACAGGGGATGTTTGTCTCTTAAAAGAGTGAAGCCACTTTTTTGGCTGAAAAAAAATCAGGGCTTTCCTTCTGATGCAGAAGAAGGTTGTCTTTGTTTCTCAGATCAAAGTGTGATCCTGCCGTTGAGCCTGTAAAATGCCCAGTACCTCCCCCTCCTTCCCTGGACCCTGTAATGCATTGATTCATCAAAATCAATCGCACTTTCATGAATTAGTCATTGGGTTCCTCGCTGCATCTGGACAAATTATGTCCCTCTTCCTGCGCACCGATATCTCGGCCCTGGTCTCCGAAGCAAATGACGCTGATGGGCTTGTTAATGGGCCAGGCTGCTTCTGATACAGAGCTGGCTGAAAGCAAATAAACAGTGATTTTGTGGGATTTTGTTTGGTCACCTGCAAGGGTCACCCCAAACATCCGTGGTGAAGGGACCTGTTGCCTTCCAGTAGTGCCGGCAGAGCGAGGAGTGTTCACAGGCGTGAATTCCGCGTTCTCTCCGGCAGCGTTGTCGCAGTGCGGAGCACAGGGATGTGCCTGTCAGTGTGGCAGGTGGGCCCAGGGGCCAGCCCAGGAGCCACAGCCCTGAAAGGCACAGCCAAACTCTCCTACCTCTTGGAGACTTCTTGCTCAAAAGGTGCTTGGCTGATGGCAAGCTGCCCATAGAGACTGGCTTGTTACCTGTGCCCACCAGTGTTGTTTATGATTGTGTCTCGTGCTGAGAGACAGTTCAAAAGCAGCAGGAGTGCAGGATGTGCCCCATGGAGCAGGCCATGGAGGGGAGACAGCCTGACTGATGTAGGGTGGCAGTTTGAGGCAGGACTTCTGTAGCCCCCTCTCTCCAAATGCCTTACTGTACCATAAGCCCCAAAATATCCCACCATTTTCAGTGTTAGGAAAATGGGATGTAACTGTGAGGATCTTTCACTGATAATTCACTTTCTTACCGATGCTGCTTTCTGGGCACAGAGTGAGTTGTTGGTGTGGAGCGCAGGGGTCATGTCTGGGCAGAGGTACCTGCAGCCACCGCTAACTCATCTCACCAACAAGCTCAGTGAGGGTTGTGGGCATCTGGCCCGACTCCTGTTGTTTCATGCTTTGGAGCATGAAATGTAATCATCATTACCTTATTGCTCTCTTATCTCCCTTGGGTGCTGTGCCCTCCATCCCAGCTGCGGGAATCATTGCTTACAGAATTCCTCTTGCCTCTTTAAAAACTAGCTGGAGTGTTTTACTTGATGGCCTTCCGTGATAAGAAATTCCTCAGGCCGGCTGTGTGAACAAGTATTTCCTTTTATTTGTTCCAAATTTACTGGCAATTATCGACTGACCCTTTTGCTCTTACGTTGTGGGATGGTAGGAAAAGAGAGGGATTGATCAATCTTCAGTACACTGCCCTGCAGAGTTAACGATATTTTATTTTCCTGTATTACAGGAGAGAGAAAGACATCCTTTTTCATTACAAGTCTGATCAATTCCTAAGTTTTTCAGGGCATTCAAGTTTCTGAACTTTACAGGTACTAAAGAATAAGGTGAAAAGGCATAAAGTTGTTCAGGAATAAATCGTTGAAGGAGATGAAGAAAAATCAACGGTTGTTCATTTATGTGTATTGCCTTGTGCCTAAATAAATTAGAATCAAAATTGTCCAGTGAAGGAAATGCAGGCCTCTGCTCTCTCTGCTGCATAAGATCTTCAGGCAACATTTATGGAGTTCGAAAATAATGTTTCTGGTAATAAATGGCAGAAATATTCTGTTTTCTGCATCAGCAGATATGAGGATTAAAGGATTTGACCATATTAAACAATTTTGCACAGCTTTGGCTCCCAGGGCTTGCAGGCTGCATTATCAGAGTTCATCTCACGGCATTTCCAGACCTGATTTAAGAAGAGAATATATTCCTGCTTTGCAAGTTGTCACTCCCTAATTTAGGCCATCTCTGACAGAATTAAAAAAACAAAGATAAAGAGATTATTTTTCTTCTCTTGGAAGGGGGCTGCTTTCCTAAGGCTCCCCCTACTCCAATTAGCCATTTGAAATGATGGAGATAATTGAATTGTATTGTTTCTCCCTACTCCCCCAAACTCTGCTTATGCTGGACTATCACATTGCTATGGAAACTTGAAAAAGATAGTAACTGATCTTTGTTTGGGTGAGCAAGAAGGTTTCCTCTGCCACTTGTCATCATAATCAAGCTGGACCTGGAATAAAACAGCCTGAGGCAGCCCTTCCCACTCTGTTTTTTTATTTTTTTTATTTCTGAATTAAACCCTTGGACTAGTTTGTTGGTATTTTAGCTATCCAGCATGAAGGCACAGCTCACAAGAATGAGATGCCTTTGAGATAACAAGGTGTGGAATAAATCCTGAGCATCCTCCTTCCTGCAGGGCTTGTATCAGACCAAAGAAGTTAGTAACTGCTGTGCTCCGAAAGGGAAATGTTCCAGCTTTTATCTGCCAAGAATGGGATAGGACAGGTATGGGTTTAACTCAGTTAAACAATTATGTGTTCTTAAAATTGCTCTGAGAACAACCTCTTCCTGCAGGAAGCTGTTCTGGCTGGTACCTTGGTTAAAGCCATCTCACCTGCCTTAGTGTTGGCCCAGCACATCATTTTGCAGTGGGGAGTTGCCTGCTGTGGAAGCACCAGCCTTCCTTCCCCTGCTTTTGAAGAGTCATTGCTTTGACACGGTTTCTGTGGATGTTTGACTTGCTTTACACGTTCTCCAGCTGGCTGTGCTGCTCTGGGTCCATGCATCAGGCACACTGCAGTCATACATCATCAGCCCTTTGTATCACAAGTCTGCACTGAGGAGTTGTTTCTATGACCCAAAGAGCAAGTTTTTACATGTTATTGTTTTCACTTAATATGTTGTTTTTCTGATACCACTCTTATAGATCCTGGGAGCCCCAGAGACTAATTTAATTTTGGATTTTTTTTTTTTTTTTGCATTGAAAAATCAATAATTTTAGGGGAAATATTGCTTGGGTAGACTCACCAACTCTGTCTTGGGATATTCTTTCTCATCTTCTAGTTTCTTTTTCATAGAATCACAGAATGGTTTGGGTTGTAAGGAACCTTAAAGACCATGCAGTTCCATTCCCCTGCTGTGGGCAGGGACACCTTCTACTAGACCAGGTTACTCCAAACCCTGTCCAAGCCTGGCCTTGAACACTTCCAGGGATTGGGCTTCTCTGGGACAGCCTGTGCCAGGGCCTCCCCACCCTCACAGGGAGGAATTTCTCCCTAATATCCCATCTAACCCTACCCAGGCTCTAAGGTCTCCCAGGAACCTTCTCTCCTCCAGGTGAACACGCCCAGCTCTCCCAGCCAGTCTCCAGAGCAGAGGTGCTCCAGCCCTGGCCTCCTCTGGACTCATTCCAGGAAGTTTTCTAAAAGGGGTTTTCGGTCACACAAGAACTTTTTTTTTTATTATTTCCTAGTGAGCTATAGTGTCTACCACAGCATTAAAATTCTCTTCCAGTGCTGCATGTCACAAGCCATATTTTACAAAGCTTCTTTACCTTTATCAAAGAAAACTCTTCGAACTTTGAAGGTCCTGAATGCAGATATCTGCACATGTTGACTCTTGCTGTCAGCACAGGATTAATCAAGGCTGTCACACATCGAGCCATAAAACCTTTAATATTTTTAAAAGGTTTGAAGCTTCTCTATTTATCACATGCATCAGGGAGAATAAACTGTTTAACTGCTGTATCAGTAGGAAATAGTTTTAGTTGTTGCAGACTAAGGCAGAGCTAAGCCCCAAATGCCAACCAGCGAGGAAAAAAAACCCTGTAAATGTTAGACTGAGATGCTGCTTTTTGAATCTTACACAAATATTTCCTCTCCCATACACACGTATGCAAATCACAGTATTTGGTGGAATTTGCACATGGAGCCTCGTGAAAACATTAATCAGTTCCTCTAAATAGGCAATAAAAAGGGTAGTGTGGCCTTTCGTCTGCTGGTAAATACCTAATTTCTGAAGAAATCCCATTGTTTCCCATTGTTGACTTTGTCATTCCAAGACATTAATTTCAACACACAGCTCCTGATATTATGCACATAACATCACCTCACGTGTTTGTAGCAGCCTGTGTCCAATTCAAGTACGATGCAAAATTTTGTCATTTTATTTTAATACTTTTCTGGAATAGCCACATTTTCAGGCTTTTCACTTTCTCTCAGATTTCAGCCCAGAGGTGGAAAAACTTCATCAGAATTTTTGCATTGCATTTGGGTAATCACAGACACCACCCCCCTCCCCCCAAATGATGGTGGTTTTCAAACCTAATTTGAAATTCTTGAGGCTGCAAAGCTCAATTGGAAGTGCCACTGAGACAGATGTTGCTTTTTCCTGAATTCTGCACTTTTAGCTTTGCTGGAGATTTGAACAAAAGAGAAATGGTGGGGAAGAAATAAAAGTTAATGGCTCCCTTTCATCTTCTAAACACGTTTGACTGTGGGAAAAGTTTGAGTAAGTTTAGTTTCCCTGGTGTATATTCCTTTGTACACATATATGGATATGTCCATGCTTGGAAATGTGTAACACACAGTAAGATACAGCACAAGGAAAATGCTTGTTATACACAAGCATTGATTATCTGTCCAGAGGATAAGCATGTGAGATCCCATATGGATCTGGATGGCCCTTATCATATACACTGATCCCTGCCCAAACATGCTCATGCCAGAGAGATGGGCTTTGTTCTGTTCAGCTTAAGATGTTTGGGAAGGCACAGGCAGAATCTAACTAGGGAAGAGGTAGTGTTGGGGCTATACAAGGTTTTTTCAAATCTCCAGGAGGAATTCCGATCGTCCTGGTATAAATGGCAAGGTGTGTGCACTAATATTCAGCTACAGATTGTACTTTGATGTCCTTTTTATAAAACCGTCATAATTTTCAATGTTTGGTGAGTTGTAAGTTGAAGATCTCTCACATCCTGAGAGATCTTCAGCATCCCTGGATTGCTGCTGAACCATGTAATTCCTTATGGCTGCTGTCAGAGCTGAGGCTGTTCCACACCGTGCAAGCTGAGCACCCACCTGATTATGCGTGGCTATGACACTTGGTTCCCAGTTCTCCCATCTGCCTTTCTTACAGTCGAAGCATTGCAAAGGCTAAATTATAAAAAAAGGTGTCCAAATAATGATGGCAATTACATGATTAATTAGGCATGGAAGTGCAGTTGCTTAAAAATTTTCAACAGTTGGTGCTTAATAGCAAAGAAACCCCTGAGCAATGAAGTAACCCCCTCAAAATGATCAGGTGGATCTGGGGGCAGGTGAGTCCATTGAAGTCTGGAATTGCAGAGTCACTGTAATTAGTTACTTAATTGTGTGCCCAAACTTGTTTGATGCACTTAGTGTGCATGTATAATTAATGATGATTTATTGAAAAGCCTTCTTACTGTAAATGCTTTCCTTATCATTTCCTAAAAATCTAATTGCTGAAGGAAAGATAGGAATCTGATTTATGGATAGAATTAGAATTTCTTCTTGTGGTTTTTGCTAGCTTAGAATAGATAAGTCTGGAAATTCTCTCTGTATAAAGTCCTTTGTAGGAATGGACCTAATTGAGTAAATGATTTGAGTAAAAGTTGAGCTGAGCACCATCTGCTTTCTAGGTACAGAGATTAGTGTTGGGTTATGGGAGCATGAACTGCGTTTGCATTTCTTCAGGTAAGTCCATGGTGTAGTAACAACAAGGGACCCTTGGAGTGCACATCCATGTTCCAGTGGTAACCACAATCCATACTCCTGCTCCTCGTGTTCCTTCTTTCCAGTGTTTCCTATTTCTGTGATGGGCAAATCTAATTTCTTGGATGTTTCAGACAGGTTCGAAAGCCAAATGATGGAAGAAAATTCATCATCGATTTCTTCAGGTTTCCTAATAATCTTTACACTATTACCTCTTTCCTTCCTATTTTTTACTTAACACAGATCTGTCATTGCTCCTTTTTCATCTCACTGTTTCCAGACTTTGGTTTCCTGCCTTGCTTTTCCTGATGAGCTCAACGCTGCATCCCCTGATCTTCTGTTCATCTTTGTTTTCCCTGACATGCACAGATCCTGTATTCGTTCTGGCATTCAGATCTTTCCTCATTTCCTTTCTATCTTTTAACAGTCTTCTCTCATCTCTTCAGATATGACTTCCAAGCTGTCTGGCAGCTTCTTCTCCCAACTACCTCATAGTACAAGGGAAAATAACATGTCCAGCAAGGGAAAGCAGAGCAGATTTATATATAACAGAGATTGCTTGGAGTTTTTGGTTTTCAAATAATGGTTTAAATGAAAATGGACTTCATTGCTTGAAAATATACATAAAGAAATACTATAATAATCTGAAAAATACCATTCTATGAATATAAATTAAAATATATCATGTATAGTCTACTTGCTGCCTATTATTCTAATATTCTAACTCAATTTGCTACCTCTTATTCCTGCCAAATTTTTCTGATAGTTATTTTAAAAGCTGTTTTTCTAGATATGAGCTGTGGAAGGAAAATTAAAATGTAAAGTATTACAAGGAATCTGGAAGATGACTTAGGTCCTAATTTTTCATCCTACAATATCTGGGTAAACAGATCAAGAACCTCATGGATTTCAGAACAGCTTCATGTGAAAACACAAACATAGCAAGACTGGTGCTTTAGTCACCACTAGATTCCAAACAAGTCTGAAAAAGTAAGAATCAATTAATTGTGTCCCTTTTTTTTGGCTACACCAGGACAAACTGCGGTAAGTCTTTCCTTTTAGCCCAGGTGGGGCAGAACACAGGGATTTGGGCACAGGGGGTTCACTGGGTACATAAAATTAGTGCAAAACATACCAGTAATAATCCTTCACATCTCCAGAGCACTCCACAGACATTAACTGATGAATTGTCAGAGCCAGTGTATAGCACAGACAAGTGTCTTGGTCCTCATTATAGAGATGGAGAAAGTAGGTGACAGGGATAAATCACTTGTCCTGGGCCGCCGAACAGTTGACAGCAGGAAAGGGTTTGTAAGGGAGGAATTTCTGGCTGAACATGCAGGAAGGCTGAGATTGTGCTTTGATGACTTTCTCTTGTACAAAAAATTGCCAAAGGTGGGTAAATACCATCCCTTTCCCCCATCCTTTCCCTTCCTTTGACAAGTTTTATTGCACCTTGCTCTCAAGGCTGTGTCTAAAAGGTCTGTGTGCAATAAGTTGGGGATGAGTGTAAAGGTCAAAAATGGTATCTGGAAAATGGTATTTTTTTGAATTTCCCAACCTGATGAGTCATTCATTGCTATGACATATTGTGTCTGCTTTTGTTAGTCATGTCATATTAGACTCAGTGAGCGAGAATGATCCTGCCTCTTCCAGGCTGGCTGATTTCCTGAAAAAACTTAAATTGAGAGTGACACTAAAGTGCAAAAGAGTGATCTGAGGGAATTCAGTTAGTTTGCTTCAGATCTTATTTCTTCTCTATGTTGGATTGACATGAATGTTTTTCTTCATAACCTGCAATTCACAACCAGCTGAGTTCTCTAAGATTATGCACTTTATGAAAGTGACACTATTTTATTGAATTAAGTAAACAATTTGTCACTGCTGAAATTCGGTGTTAGTAATTTATTACAAATTACATCATTATTTTACAATACAGGACAAGTGAGTCAGATGAAACACATCTAGCTAATTCTGAATTTCAGGATAACTGATGAAGCCTTTGTTAGATTAAAATATGATATATTATCTAAAGCCATTTAGTTAGGCCTGGCCTGAAATTTAAATATTTCTATAATAACCTAACTCTTAATTTAAAAAACAAACACACAGTTCCGTTAAGACTTCCAGTGAGTATGTGTCATCATCTTCTGATGATCAAATCCTTGGAGAACATGTTTTATTCTGTGCTCTTCATCACAAGGTCTGGAATTGTTCAAAAAACCTGTGAATGTGGCATTTTAGGACGTGGTTTAGTGGTGGCCTTGGCAGCTCTGGGTTAGTGGTTGGACTCAATGATCCCAGAGATCTTTTCCAACCTAAATGACTGTAGAACAACTCTCAGATTACTCTGAGTTGACTTAAGTCAGGTCTATCATTACAAAAAGTTGGCATCAGTGTGGTTGTAAACTTATACCTGTTACCATAACCTCTACCTTGCTGTAGTTGTCTGCTATTCATGCATTATCTGCAAATCTGCATTTTGAAGTTTTAAAATTAGAAAACTGTAAGATCGTAGTGAGAAAGGAAATTTTTTTTTTCCAACCACAGAAAAAAAGTAGGAATTTTGAAAATGTTACCATTTGAAAATGTGATCAAAAAGCTAAAGCCTAGAATGTTTTCATTACCTTAAAAGGAAAATAAAATTTTAGAAAGAAAGAAGTCAACTGCAGAGTTTATGACATCACTGGGCTGTTTGAGGGAGTTACCACCTTGGTGAGGAGATTGTGCATCAGATGAGCAAATAATCTGAGATGCATTTGTCCAGAGGGGAGATGCATGACTTCCTGGTGACACTGCTTGTTGTCGCTCAATAAACCTGAGTGACATCCTTCTTTGACATCCTGGTCACTTTGAGGTTTCTTCCCCTTGTAGTTCAACTAACAGCATGAGCTCCAGCTCAAGAAAAAAAAATTATGAACTGTTTTATTTGAGATATTGCCCAAAGTTACTTTTGAAAATGGTTGTTAGTCACCTCTGTCACTTTCATGCTTTTCAAAATTGTAGCTCCTGTCCAATTTCTCACTTTGTCAGACCGCAGTAACTAAGGTTTGGTGTGCAGAATTTAAGCTAGAAAGGACTTGCTGTGCAAAATGTGTATGTGGGCACTGGGGAGTAAATTTAGCAGCCTCCTAGTTGTAAATATTTTATCATTTTAAGTGTGAGATGATGACCTTGATAGGCAATAAGAGTTGGAGATGTGACTGAAGATGAAAATGTGACCATGCACTGAAATGCAGTGATGGCTCTACTGAGCCACCAAACCTGGGAAATGAAGGGGAAGTTGTGATAATTCACTAGTTAAGGGGAAAAGATTCTCTTTGGAAAGACCCAGTGCTTTTCCTAGCATGGATTGTTCCTTTATCTCCCTCTCCTAAGAGGATAAGACGCGATGGCTTGGTTTGCAAAACACAGGGAGAAGGTTACAATGGCTCTGAGGATGAGCAGACAGCAGCCAACCCTACACCCCTCACCTGGTCTGTGGGCTGTTTATTGGCTGTGTGTGCTGTCAGGAACAGATCTGAGTGAACAATGGTCAAGAAATAACTCTTTGAAAGTCTTTTTTTCTGAATATTTTCCTGCTCTGAAGATGAGGCAAGGAGCAGATGCAGAAATTGTCCTGCAGAGCTGGGCTCACACTGGGCATCAACACTTCAGGTGGTTTCATCAGGTGCTCGGTCTGTCTTGTGGCAGAGGAGAGCAGTCATTGCTTACCAAAGCCTGTGCTGTGTTTGGGGTGCAAATTCTCTGCTGGGTAACTCCAACATTACTTAGGGAGCTGGAAAAAAGCAAAGGATTATGTATCTGGATTTCAGTGTGCTTATATAGATAAATCTCTAATTAAAGCCTGAGGATGAAAGCACTCCTTAGGAAGGTATTACACTGTTAATTCTGTTCCTTGTTCAGTTGCATGAGAGAGATGATAGATTGAGCTACCAGACAGTTTATACTTATGGCATATGGGTTGTTTGTTTTTTGCAGCTGAGCAGCGTGGCAGCTCTGGGCTTGCCGCTGTGCCGAGTGTTATAGATTGCATTCACGATTCCTCCATCATTCCCCATTTGCATGGACATTTTAGTGCCTCTGGACC
Organism: Corapipo altera; assembly: GCF_003945725.1. Classification (NCBI taxonomy): domain Eukaryota; kingdom Metazoa; phylum Chordata; class Aves; order Passeriformes; family Pipridae; genus Corapipo; species Corapipo altera. The sequence goes on along the minus strand of NW_020884899.1, from coordinate 10,463,284 downwards.
TTTGCAGAATTATCTCCCAGGATTATTAATCAAGTCCCAAAACATTAACACATCCAATCAAGTTAATTGAAAGAGATAGGTTTTATTAAAAAGAAATCTAGCGAGGCTTGTAGCCTATATAATAAGAATGTTCTATAGAATCTCTACATCTGATGCAAAAGAAAAACCTCTTATGTGTGATACCAAGCAACTGGAGCAAGAAGAGCTGCTACAACAGAGATCTTGCTATGTTTGGTCTAACCTGTGGCTTTGCAGCAAATAGCAAGGAATGTCTTGAATAGTTTAATTTTCCCCTCATTTAAAGCATAAGTTCTGTGTACAATACAGGGTTATGTAATACCGTCCTTAGGGCATGTTTCTAGCACTTTTCAGGGGCTTCACTTTTTATTTATACAGTTTGTGTATCTCCAACATGAACGGATGGTTGGGGCAGCTGCATTAATGAAACATAACATCTATCTCAGCGACTCAGTGAAAGCCAGTGAATTTATTCACCATAGATTTGCTAGTTGAAGTGTAGGTAATACAACTACATCTATTTCTCTTTCGATTCAGAGCAGTGAAGTCAGTGCCCTCATTGTCCCCCCTGATTGTGAGCTGATTCAATTCACAGCTCTGTTTTGCTCTGCACAAACTGCCCCGGGCAACGCGTCCCAACCTCTAATGGAGATAAAAGGTCTGAAACAGTGATAAGTTTTGAACCACACGCATGGTGGGCATGTTTGGTTGAGGGGAGCAGATTAAATCTAATCCCCAGTGAATGCCTGAAATATATATAGTGTAGATGTAGGAGCCTCAGTACCAGACTGAATCTAATGATTTACTTCTGCTGTGTGAAATTACTTGCTAATGTAGATCTAGCGGTGAGACTACAATAAAGAAACTGTTTGAACTGGTGGCTGCGGATGTAGTAACTAAGCTGTTGTCACCTGAAGTTTCTCAGCACATCTACAGTTGTATATTGTACTGAACTGGGGAATCATGGGCTCATTACATGCTGTGCCTGTGTGTCTGGTTTCCTTTCTCCAAGTTTACCAAAGACACCACACTTTTGCCACAGTATAGCTTGAGGTAATTGTGTGGAAGATAGAGAGTAAAGCAGATAAAATGTGTGTTACTGCTCTATACTTGTTATATTCTACCAAGGAGACCCTGAGCAGACCCTGACCAAACCTGTCATGTTCCAAAACCAATGTAAGATATATATAAAGATGTGAAGCACCAGTGTAGAAAACATCCTTACGTCTTTCTGCACCATCTTTCACTACTAATGTCAGGAGGATATTACCAGATGGTATTTTTTACCCATGTGCTGTTTCCTGTTTGTCTTTCAGTCTGATTACTTAATTCATTGATTTCTCATTTATTAATGCCCTATGCAGTGACTCTATCCAACAATGCAAAGAAATACTACATCCAAAGCTTTTTTTCCCACTCACTTTGGCCACTTTTTTCTGATCATTCCTTTGCCTTTTAAACTCACACTCAGAAATCTAAATTTTGGACCCAAATGGTCTGGAACTATACCTTTAAAAAGAAAGAAAGAAAGCCCCAAACCTTTATTAAAGTTACCCTGGCATTGCTGTGTCAGCATCAATGTGATTAACCTGCCATACAAGTGTGGGTGCTATAAAATGAACCTGCTCCAAGGCAGCTTTGATTTGCATGCTCAACACTTTCTAAGTGTTGTATTCATAAATCAGTAGGTTTTTTGTGTGTGTCTTTCCTGGGTAAGTGTTTTTCCTTCAGTCTGCCCTCCGTCCTGCAGCCTAACTTGTATATCATGGCCAGAGCAGACCTGACCAGCATGTAGATTTGGAGAGACTGATTTTTAATTCTTTGGTACAAGGGAAGACCTATTACCCAAGCTTTCTAAAATAAATGCACAAAATATTAATACCTTGTGGAAAAAATAATATTAAAAAAAAAGGAGAAAGTGACCCTCCAGGGCATTATCAGGAAATGCAGTATCACAGCAGGTACCTGTTTCTGCCCATTGCAGTGTGTGGTATGAGCATCTAAGTTCATCTAGGCAGAACCACTGGAAGAATACGTCTGAATTCCCTTTTATTTGCAATTTTGCATTTCTTTCAGAGAATCTGAACTGTTGCCATTTCAAACAAACATTGTCCCAAGTCTTTTGCTTCCTTTTCTACTGCCTTGATAAGTTGCTGCATTTCTTAGCAAACATCCTTGTTGTTTGTGGTGGGAAGTATGGCTGGCTCTGCCCAAACATTATTGATGCCAAGTTCATTTAAATTGCATGAAGTTAATTGACTCATTGTTGTGGAATGGGATTTCATCCTTCCCTTATCACAGTGCAATGTCCTCATTTGATGATACTGATGAATAGATTTTCATTTCCTGCAAAAAAACTTTCTAAGCACAGTGGTGGCATCTTAAGAAGTGGAAGAAGCTATTTTGGGAGATGTGGAAGGCTAATCTGGAGCAATAGTGCATTTGCCTATACTTTACCTTTAAGAACATAGCACCCATAACAGGCAGTAGCTTCAACATCTCTTCTGGAAATTTAACATTAGTGTACCTGCCTAAGATATGAAGACTTATTTCTTCTTCCTTTCTTTCACCTGGAATACTCACTTTTGTGACTCTTTTATCCCTGCCTTCTTCCCAGTCAGTCATTTAGGGACAACCCACAGTAATATTGTCTGCAAGTATAGGAACAAAGATATGGGAATACTGTCACAGTAATCTGGGTTCAGATTTCTCAGTAGAGGCTGTTAGAAGATCAAGAGGTTCCAGGTCGTAGGATCGGGAAAACAATATTTTGTGGGCTCTGTGTCCTGCACTGACAGACTCTAAAGGTGGCTTCAAATTGAAGAATTTTGATCTAGGATCTTCCCGCTAGGTTCTCACTTCCATCCTAGGAGATAATCCCAACAAATCCATCAAGATGAATGTGAGGCATTGTACTGAGCTCTAGGTCCAACCAGGGACCAGGCATGGGGGGAAAATGCCTGCAGTTGTTGCTCTCTATGCACCAGAGAGGGGAAGGATAATACTAATACTAATACTGATGCTAATTTCAAAGGACTTCCAGTATTATTATTTCTTGAAATACTTACTCTCTCACTTAGAGCATTGTTTCAGAGCAGGCAGGAGAAAAGAAGCCTAATTAGGCTTGAAACAGAAACAGGCGAATATGATTTTATTTTTGTTTTTTTACTATTCACAGTTTTTTCTTGCTTTTGTTACCTTAATTTTTCACAACAAATGTTGCCCCACAGGATCTGCCACTCTGCATATCAATACAAAAAGCACTACATGGAAAATAGTCAAGTAGTGCCGATATTTATTACACCAAAGAAACAGATTTGCTTTGTTGGGTATTTTTTTTGTGGTTGTTCTTCTAATATTACTGACTTGTCTCCAGGCAAGAAAGCAATTCTCTCTTTGCCTCAGAAACATGTGGTATAACCTCATGTCTCACTGGCAGGGGATTTAAAACAGCCACTATAATTTACATGATAATTGTGTCATATTTTTTTACTTCCCATACAAGTTCCTCCTCGTTTGAGATTGTTCTGTCCTTTAGCAAATAGCGCACTTACCGTTGGCTCTGCAGGGAGCTCTTGGCAATCTTGAGTCAGAACTATAATGGAAAAATGGCTCACCTGATGATTTCAAGGGGATTACAGATTTAGGGAAAATAATCTGGTGGATGGGAAAGGGAGAAGAATTCCACCAAGCACTGCTGGAGCAGAACAAATATTGAACTCTCATCGTTGGCCTGCCTGTCTTCAGTGCATCTTTTTTTTGCAGTGCTGCAGAGGGTGAGAGGGAAGAGGCTGGAGGGATGTTTAGGATGCACCTGGTACATATGCAGTGGAGGTGTACAGACAAACCCAGGTATCTCCTCTGTGCTCAGCAGCTGCCAGCACTTCTTACATCACAAGTCCATCTTGCTCTGTGCTTTAAGGGGGATTGCCAGGCTAAGGAGAGTGTTCCCATATTGGCCTGAATGACATTTTTTCCAAATTCAGACCTGAGGAGGTGCTGCAGGAGTGACAGCAGTCCCATATTTATACCACACAGACTTGGTAAGAGCTGCACTGCTTGTCCTGGTTGCAGAGATCCATCACTCCGGCCTTTGCGCAGCTCCGCTCGTCGCCATCCAGCCTGTCCTCTTCGAAATACAAATGATAGGAATTAGTATATTAGCAGGAGACCGCAGGATGTAATTGTATGTTGACTGAAATGTTTCTGATGGATGGACCCGGCGAGGTGACGTCTCTTATTTATGGAGAGGAGAGCACAGGTAGGTGATAGATTTGACAAGAGCACAGTGGCAAAACAAAATAACACTAAGGCAGAATGAGAATGTATTTCCTAATGGCCTCCCTCGCAGCTGTATACACTGATTTAATCTCTCCAAAGCACTCTGTTGTTTATGAGGCCTGTGGGTACAATTTTATGCCTGACTGAAGAGGTTGCTAATAGCTGCCATATTTGTGTTTAAGGACCTGCGAAGGATTAAGCTAAGTATTTTAAATCAATGAGCCATAATAAAGTAATAATATATTGAAAATAATAAACAGCTTTTTATTCAATAATTGGCTGCAAAACTGGTGAACTTCAAATGACAAAAATACTAATTATAAATGCAGTTGCTAATCATATATTCATTGGGGAATACAAATTAAAACCATGGCATTAAGTCTGTATGGCAGAGACAACACGGCATGGAACAGGATGGCAGGTACCTTTAAAAAACCCATAAAAACCACACAAAACCCTTGGGAAAACAAAATATTCCTGTAGGAACAAGCTGGGGCAATTACTCAGATTGCTTTCTCAGTGACAAAGCTGTTGCATGAAGGGAGATGATCTGTTCTTCTCAGTTGCCAAGATGTGACATCCCATGTTGGGACATATCGTGTCTCAGAATGAAATCATCTCCAAACAACAATAAGCACTGGAGTGCTGGAGGTTGCCTTTTCCTGTTTTTGGAGATCGATATCCCTCCATCCCAGTAATCTTATTCTCTTCCCTTCTTTGGGAACTAGAGTACTTGTGGTTGCCATCCTTCAAAGCACAGCAGCATAATCAGGGTTTCCTCTCTTCTTGAATGTCTGTTTTAATAGAGAGGGTCTGGTAGAGCCAATCTGAATAGATGATAAGAGGAGGAGGCTCCTGAAAGCCTCAGTGATGAGTTATTTTGTGCTTTTCTTACAAAAACGTGTCTGAAGTTTACTGGGGTCCAGACCTCATAGACTCACTGCCTCCTTCCTGTCTCGGTGTGGGGCGAGGTTGCAGATTAGAAAGCACTGTAGGAAATCCCTTTATAGACAGACTATTTATGGTTATGATTATATGTTATATTACTGAATCCAGTGTAACTCTAACAGAAGTAGATGCACAGAAATATAGGTCCAGAAGCTGTAAGAGAGGCTGTCTCAGCAGAGACCCTGCTGAAAAAAATAGAACATTCCTAGAGCTGAGACTCACACACTGCAATACTGCTCGTATAGTAAATATTTCATACAGCCTATTGATAAAATCTTGGTCTGAACCAACCCCTCACTACTAAATTGTAATTGGAGTTTTGCAGGTCAGGAAGTGACTTCAGGGTCTGTGAACCAAGAAGGTGTGAAGATGCTAAGGATAAACCATGATCAGCATCCACATGTTCAAGGGCAAAAGCCTTTCTCAGGCCACTTTAAGCCAGAGGTCATCACCTCTATGTCTGTGCCACCTGCCCAGCCCCAGTTTGATAACAGAGAGTAGGTGATACTATTGATTGCAGTTCAGTGTTCTGCATGAAATAAGTTTGCTGGTCCTGACTAAACTGTTTGGGAAAATCTTCCTGCTTGCTAAAGCTGTGTGTGGTCATTTCCATGTAGTCAGAGAAGCTGCTGCTGGTTGCATGGCAGGTGGCTGGTGCAGGAGTGTCTCACCATGATTCCAGATGACATTAAAAGGAGACAGAGCAAGCTCTTCTGCTGCTGTTCCTTGTTGAAGGCTGTGCTGGCTCGGTAGCACCTCAAATCCCTGCTGGATTCTCTGTGGGACTTGGACAGTTGAAGGTGTTACAGAATGAAAATGTGGAGGCGTATCTGGATCTGAGTGTCCCTGAGCTATATTTGTCTCTGGCTTCCAGCAAAAACTGTATACATGGCTGCACAGGCATATTACCCTTTCTTCATGAATGTATAAAATATATAGGTCTATTAATTTGCTCTTAGGAGCCCTCAGGTTTCCATTAATGACTTGTATCCCTCAAGGACCTTCCAATACCAAGTTTTTGTAGAGATGCAGGTAATATCCTAAGGGACAAGCCAGCACATCCCATGGTTAATGCCCAGCAGGAAATCCTGTGGAGGGCTAATAACAGTCCAAATATCTTGTCAGGTCACTGAGTCAGCAGTGGCTCCTCCTGTGCAGCCCCAAGTGCAGCTTCTCCCAGCTCAGCAGCCAAGGAAGACAGATCTACCTGTAGTGACCCCCTCTTGGTGTTATGAGCTGTCAGTGTTGAGCTTCCTTGAAAAATGGATTAGGTACTTAAACACTTGCATTTAAATTTTGGGTCCTTACCTTAAATATCCACATCAGAAGAGGAAATTCCTTAAGAGGAAAAAACCATTTTCCAGGCAAGTCATAGTTGGAAATTATACTTTTTATTATGCTTACTATAGACTCTATGTTGATTTTATTTTCTTATTCTCTGGAATCACCAGGCTGGGTTACTTATGCCTTTGTAGCTAAAAAGTAATCAGTAGAAACCCAACCTATTTTAAATGTCGGACAACCTTCTAGAAAACATGGTCAGAAATCAGGACTGATGCAGAGGTTACTTCATGAGCTTTCAGCACAATTTAATGTAGGAGATTACATGAGGTGATGTGGAAATCTGTCTTGAAGATGTTTCCAGTCTGGCCCCCGTGTCCATGAACAGGATTGTTAGGAGCCGAGGCTGTTGGCTCATTATGGTCCCTGTTGGAGGAAGGACTGGAACCAGATGGAGCTGTGGAGTCTGGCAGCCAGCAACACGGATTCAGAGTTGCACAAGGCTAATTTTTCAGTGACCACAGGAGAAACACAATTTTCTTTTTTTTTTTTTATTTGTTAGTGTTACAATTTAGCCTTCGGAGAACTGAACCAGGAACACGGATTTGTTTGGCTACAAAGCTCATTAGTGTAGCTCCACTGCACTCATCGCTTGAGAATTTCAGACCAAAACAAAGCAACTGAAGAAAAAGAAACAGTAAATCTATGAACATTGTAACTCATTAAAAGACAATTTATGGACAGAAAAGGGGCTGAAGTAGTTGAATAAATTATTATCATTGAAATTATTCAGCCCTCTTTAAATTATAGAAGATGTTACCAGATTGCTGTCTCAAGTCATCGTGCATAGTTTATGTGCAGTGGTCTTCTGAGCCCTTCCGAGATCTCTTACATTAAGCTAAACCATTGATTGCATCTTTGTTAAGATTTTCAGTCTTTCCACAAAAACATCCTCTTACTGCAGCTTATGAGAAGGGTCTGTCTTCAAGTGACACAATGTGAAGGAATCAGTGGAAAGTTTAGTGGCTGTGGCTCAACTGGGCTCTCCAGACCAGCTGGAGGAGGAGGTCTCTGGGTAGGGAGAAGCTCCTCTGGGCAGCGCCTGGGCATTCCTGAGTGCTGGTTTGGGTCTGAGGAGTGATTCCTTGTGGGGATACAGCAACTATCAGTCTTGACCCTCTCCTCAGGGTCAAGTGTGGATGTCATTCCTTTAGCTCACCTCTTGGCACTGAAACAGCCCACTTACATTTAAAAATGCCATGAATGCAGCAGGGAGATTGGTCACAATGTTCCATCCTGGCAAGGGATGTGTCAGGACAGGACTGACCTATGGATCCAGTGCATCCAAGGGGGGGCTGTGAAGGTGGTGAAGGGTCTAAATGGGAAGCTGTCTTGGAGGGGTGGCTGAGGTCACTTGATTTGTTAAACCCAGAGAAGAGAAGACTGAGAGGAGACCTCATCGTGGTCTGCAGCGGAGGGGCTGGCACTAATCTGTTCTCTCCAGTGACCAGCAATAAGACATGAAGGAATGGCATGAAGCTCGTCAGGGGAGGGTTAGGTCAGATATTAGGAAAAGATTCTTCACCCAGAGAGTGGTTGGGCACTGTAACGGACTCACAAGGGAAGTACTCATGGCCCTAAGTCTGACAGAGCTCAAGAAACATTTGGACAGTGGTCTCGTGATGGTATTCTTGGGGCCAGGGCCAGGAGTGGGATTGATGATCCTTGTGAGCCCCTTCCAACTTGGGATATTCTGTGATTCTCTGTGCATCTCCTTCAGTCTCTGTGCAGGAACAAACCCAGGATCTAGTCGTCTTCTCTGAGAGACAAACATTGCTTGGTCTGTGGCACCAGTGAAAAAGCCAGGTTTCCCTAGTTAAAGGAGTTCAAGAGGACTCTGATGTTTCCTTAAAAAAGTCTCATTGAGTTACCTTCTTTAGGAGCAAACCTGCTTTCCTGACCAACAAGGGGATCAGAGCTCAGGGGATTATTTATTGGTTGAAGTGTAACAGGGAATAGTGTGGGTAAGAACACAGGTGATAACAATTGCAAGTGGTTTGCAAACACAGCCTCCAGGCCATGTGCATGTGATAACCATCAGACTGCTGGCTCATGGTGGGGCTGATGATCAGCTTTGTTCTGTGAGGGCTGTGGCTGCTGCAAGCCCTTGGTTACACCTGGGCAGACCCTAATTCTTCTGAGTTCTCAGCTGGAGTAAGGGTCTCATTTGGGAAGAGGAGGGGCTTTTCCAGCCCCCTGAAGCGCTGCCTGGTTTTGGGATGTGTGGGACAGAAAGAAGGTTGAGTTACTGTTGGAGTATTTAGACTGGTGATAGATATTTTTTATTCTCTCTAGCTAAGTTACTGAGCAGTTTGAAGGCTGAGAGAGGGAGCAGCTCTACAATGTATAAAGGTACTGTTTTTAAATTATGTGCTTTCTTGGAGTATCATCATGTCTAGGTTTCGCAAAAGAAGATTTGGGAAGGCACTATCCACATTTGCTACAGGCACGCTTGGTGGCTTATCAGGCCAATACGTGACAGACATATCCGATTGCAAAAGGCACAGCAGAAAGACTCCTTAGATGGTGTATTCTACAAGACACGGTTCTTTCTGCGTTGCCTTTTTTCCTCGAGAGTGATCCTGCGTGTGTTCTTGAAGGAGACAGCTGCGTTATAGATGGTGTGTCTCCAGGCCTCCCGATTTGAGGCCAGAGTAGACCAGTTATGTTGATCAATATGGCCAAGGCTGAGATGTTGTTTCAGGGAGTCCTTGTATCTTTTCTTCGGGGCTCCTCTCATGCGGCAGCCAGTGGCAAGTTCACCATAGAGCAGGATCTTAGGGAGGCAGTGGTCCTTCATCCTTGAGACGTGCCCAGCCCATCGCAGCTGCGTTCTCAGTAACATGGCCTCAATACTTGTGACAGCAGCTTGCTCTAGTACAGATGTATTGGTCACATAATCTGACCAGCGGATGTTAAGGATTGAAAACAGCATACGGGCCTACATACCAGGTACAAAGCCCTCTACTCAGCGCTGATGGTCAAACCCTTCTAACAGATAAAACCTCCATTCTGAATCGATGGTCTGAACACTTTCAGACTCTTTTCAGTACCAACCGTGTAGTCCAAGATTCAGCAATTCAGTCCATCACACAACAACCAGTAATGTATGAATTGGATACTGCCCCCACTTTAGGAGAAACCCTCAAGGCCATACAGCAGGTGAAAATCGGCAAGGCAGCTGGGGTTGATGGAATTCCACCTGAAGTCTGGAAACATGGGGGCCTTGCACTCCACACCAAATTCCACGAGTTTGTGGTGCGCTGTTGGGAGCTCGGTGAACTACCATCAGACCTTCATGATGCTGTCATCATCACTTTGTACAAGAAGAAAGGTATTAAATCGGATTGCTCAAACTATCGTGGTATTACTCTGCTCTCCATTGCTGGCAAAATCCTGGCAAGAATACTCTTGAACAGACTAATACCCACTATAGCAGAAGGAATTCTACCTGAAAGTCAGTGTGGTTTCAGAGCCAACAGGAGCACCACAGACATGATATTTGTCCTCAGACAACTGCAAGAGAAGTGTAGGGAACAGAACAAAGGTCTCTATGTAACCTTTGTCGACCTCACCAAGGCTTTCTTGGAGTATAGTGATATAGAAATGTGTATGTCCTGTAAAACAAGAGCAGGTGTGTGATTCTGTTGATTTGAGGGCATTGTGGAGGTATTTGTATATAGACTTGTATGAATCAGCTTTGTGACAAAGGTATTTGTAAGCAGCAGTTCAGCTACTTTCTGGAGTTTTAAGATTTGAATCCCTAAATTTTAACTGATTTCCTCACCTCTGTGGTTAGAGCCAGGACTGAGAGTGAGCTGGGAATACCTTTTTTGCTGTAATGCACTAAGGTTGGGCTTGGCTACAGTGATGGGGAGAGTTGAATGTTGAAGATCAAGTTCCTGTAAGTAGGATTAAAGCTGCTTTGTCTTTCTGTAATCTGTACCACTCTGTTTTTTCTGTGTTCCAGATTATTCTTTATATTCAGTGTGCATTAGGTCTCCCATTGTGTGCTCTCGAAGGAGAACGTGTGTTCATTGTATCTTTGGCCTCGGGGATCAGTGTGGGGAGTTTCTCTCTGGACTGCTGGTTTTATTACTGGTGCTTCTGCTTAGCATCACCTCCTTGTGTTGGCTTGGCATTGCTGAGGAAGTGGATGGGGATGTCACCAAACTGTTCCTCTGGGCCTCAGCTGCGCCGTTTAATTTTGCCATGTTTATTTTAGTGATACCTTTGCAAATTTACAGCTAAAGGTTGTGGGAGTGTCACAGAAAAGGTGGGTTTAATAAACACTTGTAGAGAAAACAGAAGCAAATCCAGTGACAGCCCTGGTAATTCCCACCTTGGTTATTGCTGACAGACGGCACAAGAATAAAAACAAGGCGCTTTCCATGTACTGACACTAATGTACAACCCACGGTGATGTCCCCAAGGAAATGTCACCAATTAGCATGAAGGCTGCTGCAGTTATCAATTTAGACAAGATTTGGCCATGGAAAACACTAGGTTTTAAGATGAACCTATGACTCCTTCTCCTAAATGATTTCCTATCCAAATATGTCGTGGATATTTGTGAGACAGCTCAAGTGAACAACTTGGTTGGCTTTTGTGGTTTGGTGAAGCACTTTGCTACGTGCCTGTCTTGCTTCCAGTGCTGGAAGCAGTTGGGGATGAGTTAGCACATCATTCTGGTTAAAACAAATATGTTTGCTTATATATATTTATATATACATAAAGTCTCATTATTTCTCACTTTATACAAAATGATATATATATTTTATACATAGTGTGAAATAGTGAGATTGCATGACAAAGTTCAGCATTGAAAAAGTCTTTAAAACAAAGGTGGAAACCCTGAGCTGAACGTTAGAGTGTTGGAGGAGAGCAGGGAAAGGATTTGGGTTCCTTCACTTTGCATAAACTGCTCAGTACCCTGTGCTTAATCTGGAGCTGGACAGGAAAAAAGTAAGAGGGGGGGAAACTGCCACACCATCTGTAAAAACTGCCAGGACAATTTATGCAACATTATAAACCTTTCCCTGAAGCTGTGCTTTAATAAGATTCCTAGTCAGAAGTCAAACTCTGCCTAGTAATTCATTCTAAACTCTCATAATGCATTTATTAGTGTGTAAATGGCAGAAGTGAAGTGACCATATTTGAGGTCCATGTTCAAAATTAGTAAAATTTACTGTCATTCTGAGTTAAAAAGGAAGCAAAATGAGCACTGTAACACACAGCGAGTGATATCTTTTGCATTAGCAGGCAGCTAAATGGGCATTGTTTGAAATAACTTTTTTTTCAGGCTTCCTTAAAGCAGATGCTCAGTGTGATAAATTATTTTTTTTATCTCAAGATAAAGTTATTGAAATGAGAAATGTTCCATTATAAAGGAATTTCTTGGAAGACAAGAATATACTTTATCATATTATGGCTCTTGCATCGTGTTAGATGCTACTTATGTGTTTTATTGAAATCAAACCTCTTCCTTAGCATTTCTTTTCCAACAATACAAAAGCTTATGATTCACAGCCTCTTACATAATAGATATATTAATGAATTTCTGCATATTTTATTGTTTTGTATTATTCTAAAAGCCATTAATCTATTTTTCTTGATTATCAGTTATGACAAAAACATTATAATTTTTCTCTGAATTTCATTACTGCCAAGTTCAGGGCTTTCAGAACTAATTTCTTTAGGTACATGTTGGACTCATTAAAACTGATTCTTTTCTTCTTCCTTTTTCCTGTTGAAAATTCTATCCAACCAAAGACCCAGCCTATTTTTATCAGAGTACAGGAGCATAAATTCTGCTTTGGGGTACTTGCATGTTCTTCCATTCAAGTAGATTAGAGTTGTGCGTATGAAATTCAGGCCTTAATTATGTTTCTAATAATAGAAATTTCTTGCTATAAATACATGACTCATTGGAATGATTCTGGTGTGTTTAGACTGCAGACATGAGTCCTGCATCTTATTAACCTCCCAGTTCTCCACTAGAGATATGGAAATGCTTGATGATTAGCAGAGGTCATGGGGAGAAAAAGGTTATTTGTAACGTCTCTCAAGGGGAGTAAAGCCAAAATGACAAATTGTTGGAGCAAGTGGCAGTGGCTTCAAGCTGTTCTTGTGTCCTCTCTGTCATGGGACAGCTTGGGGTGGAGCAGACCCTGCTGTAAGTCAGGAGAGATTTCCAGAAGAACTGGTGCCACCTCATGTGCTGCAGTTTTGACTCTACATAGTGCCTCTTGCTTTATACTTTTTCATATTTTTCCCAGATTGAATTGGTTTATTTGCTGGAGGAGAATAGAAATTTCAACTTATTTTTCTATTTGCACTGTTAAATGAAGTCACATAGGCTAGATGTTTAAGTTACCTGGTTTCTAAATAATTTTTGGAAAACCTTGAAGTTTCACAGGGTTCATAAGCACGTAACAGGTAGTTTTATACTGTTAGTGCCAAGAACATGGTTTTACTAACAATTACTGCCTGCACTAGTCTGAACGGTGCTTTGCGTGAGTAGAAAAACTATCTATTGTATACATTGTGTGCTGTATTTTTGACAAGGCTACCTCATTATATTATTCCTATATGTTTTCTTTTCTCTCTCAATAGCTTTAATTCCTATCAAAACAGGGTGTTGATGTGTAAATAAAAAGCCCATCTTACCCATGGATAGCAAAAATATTTCCACTGTGAAGAAGCAAATACAGACTGTAGACCACTTAGTTCTCTGGACCAAGTTGAAATGGGATTTAGGTGATGCACAGATTTTGTGCTGTCCCCACTCCAAGGGTTCCTGTCACCCAAGGGCAGGGAAAAGATTGCTTTCTCTGTGAACTTAGGCCTTAATAGTGTGGGTTTGATTAACAAATCACTGAGTACAATATGGCAGATCAAACTCTGTGCAAGTAAATACTCACAGCTTACAGAGCTGGATCAGCCTCCTGGTATCCCAGGATGCCCATAAAGGCTGCTCCACTCCCTGCCTGCCTTGCTGGGCTGGACAAACAAGCATCATGAAGCATCACTTCTTCACCAGCATGTCAAAACCAGCAAGCAAATCCCCACCCTGCTGCACCTGCTTTTAGTGTTGACTAGCTGGAATTGTTTACCATTAGTGGATGAGCAGGTATTTGAACAATCTTTTTTTCCTTTCCCCCTTTCTGCGATTTGAAATACAATTAAAAGGAGATAAACGCAACTTGATTTTCAGTCAATCTGTGTGTGACCCAGCAAAGCACATCTTTTTAATTTCATGCATCAATGGGATGATACGTCATGCTTTGTACAGTGCGACAGCTTGCTACATTGCATAACTCACCACGCTGATGCAGCCAGGCATGCCAAATTAACCTGAGCATCAAACCAGGGCATTTAAGACAACAACATCCTCCTCTGCAGCTCGCCTTGTTCAACAACCCTCGTTATTCCTTGTCGTCCCTCCTATTCTTCTTCTGTACAAATGGGGAGAATGGAGTACTTTGAAAGCTGTGATTGGGTAATGGTTATGGAATGGGAGTAACTCCAGACTGGATTGGATGTGGTTTCTCTGTCAGAGGCTGCTCAAAAGGATGGGCATCTCTTTGGCTTTTGGGTTAGCGTGGGAAGGAGAGTGGCTTACTGTGCTGCCTGCAGGGCTGTGCCCAGCGTGCTTTTAGCAGTGGGAAGTTCCCACAGCTCCTTGTATTCCGTTTGCCAGCTCTTAGGACTCCTCCAGTGCTGCAGAAAGGCTGTAGGTTCAACCAATCTTGTATGAATTTGCTTTTCTCCCTTCCCACACCACACACTGTGTAAGGCCAGCTGCCATCTGGCCTTTGGGGTTAACTTCTTTTGTGGCATGACAGGGAGAGGGACATTGCTGCAGCTCTTCTGCTCCTCTGGCATCCTGTGAGGCACTCAGGTCATCTCACCTGCTTCTATCCAGGGAACAGAACAGGAATATTGCTTGGCAGATGTGGGGCTGCTCTGTGGGACCCTCTGCAGCCACCCCTGAAAGCTGCCAGCATCATATGTTCACTCCTGCTGTGCCTGAGTGGAGCATAACTGGACTTCAGGAAGAAGAAAAGGCTGATGCTGGACATGAATATCTTCGAGTCCAAGGCTGTGACATGCCACATGTAAGCTTAAGCATCCAGTGCTTTGCTCGGGGCAAAATTTTTGCTTAATATCTGACATCTGTCAGTGGCTCCTTGCATTTTCTTGTGTGAAGTAAAACAGATTCTTCAGGCACTTCTCGCGTGGCTGCAACAATGGGAAACCCTGAGGAACTGCTCTTGATGACCACACTTGAAAGTATGGAAAACAGGGAAGATTTTCTGTCCAGCATTACCTGTCTGCTTGTGCTCTTTGCCACAGCACCTGAGAGCAGCTTGGGGATGTCCCTGGCCACAGTGACGAGTGGAATGTGCTTACCTGAACAGTGAAAATTAAACCAAAATGGTGCTTGGTGGCATAAATAAGGATCAAGCTTGGTGTTGGGATTATTGCAGTGACTGGATTAGGCTTTGGTAGTGGTGACTGTGACATAGTTGTTTACCTGCAAATAAGAACAGCCAGGATGTGGGTTTGGATGTCTCTGGGTGACCAGAGCAATGTCTAGTTGTTGCTGTTCTGGCAGGAAGTTGTCCCTTTGGAGAAGGAGCTGCCATCTGTTTGTGTAGCACCTGGAGTTCAGTTCTTTTGCCTGTCCCTTTAATTTTTATGTATATTAAAAAGAGGGGAAAGTGAACTGCCTGAAATCTGTTTCTCACCTTAATCTCTGTATCAGCAAATGGGGTCCTTTAAAATAACAAGAATTAATGTGTCTGGGAGAGGTACAAGAGGGCCATGACAGTTTGGAGTCTTTAGATATTGTTCTTGCTTGAGTTATTTTGCATTTTCTCCAAGTGTACAGTGCCCTGTGGCACAATATCCATCCACACTGCATTGCTAAGTGCTGAAACTTCACATCTTAATTCTATGTGAGTGGTTTTCTCTCGAGGCTGTGATGCCTCTGTGGAGGGGGAGCCTGATAGCAGCACTGAGAAGGTTACGCATTATGCAGAAAAATGTTGATGGTGTATTAAAAAATATCTTCACTAATGTCTTCTTATTTTTGTTTTTTGTCTTGTACAATCATTTGAAGTACATCCACTTTGAGGTTCAGTGAGGAAGCGCCTGTTTATTTGAAGCCGATGGAGATACTTGAATGGAGGATAACTGGGATATAGGGCTCTGGGATAAATTACTCCACTTGTATTTTCTTTTTCTTTTAATCTGGGATGCACATAAGCCACACAGCAATATTATCACCACTTTGCACTTTCCTTAGGAAGTATCTTAATATTCTATAATCCTCTTTGCTACAGAATGGGGACTGAACTAAGATGGAATTATATTTTAATGTAATTCCTCATGAAACAAAAGGGGACCGTGTTCAGAAGCTGGCTAGATATATGGCAAATGGGAACTAGACAAGCTGTGTAACATCATGACCAGTTTCTATGGCAACAAAAATGTCAGCTATCCTTTTGGCTCATTCTATTAATCTGTGGTAGAGGCACTGATACTGACACATTCAGAATTTATTTAAACAAGAAGGTGAAAAGATAACCTTATAAACAAGGGGGAAGTTAAGCCACTGCCATAATGCTCTCTGACATGGATATAACGGTGTAACAGGCAAGGGAAACATTTCCAAGGCAGCCACTCGGAATTTTCTCAGAAAAGTGATTAAGCCATTTACAGAGAGGAGTTTATTCACTATTGTTTGATTTTTGACAAAATTCCATCTTCCTCTCCAGGGCTGCCATAGCTGAAGGTGCTGGCCTGTGCTTGACCCTGTGCTGTGGAGCCAGTGGCCAGGTGGCAATAAACTCTCCAGGTGGGATAAAATCTGGGCATCCTAAGCTAGTTGCCTGGGTTTGGGGTCTTCCCCCCAGAAGCTTGCTGGCTTCTGTCCTGGTTTTATCCATGTAGTCAGCGCGAAGTGGCTGCCTGATGGGGAAAGCTGTAGTACTTGGTGATTAAAATACGTAGTCTGGCCACTAGAAAATGGAAAAATCAGTTGCAAGGAGACAAACTACATTCTGTATTCCCTCTATGTGGGTCAAATATTTTCCTAGGGATACTCGGAAATGATTGTGCTATGCTATTTCTCTTTGGTACTTTATCCTTTATTCTCTTGTTATTGAAATAGCTAAATGTTTTCGTACTTTCCAATGTACCATGACAATACAAACTGTACGGTGATGTAGGAGCACAAAATAAATATGGATGCAGATACTTGTCATTATGATAAAACAACATCTTTTCATCTTTATCTTGGAATTACAGGCTCCTCGGGAAGATGACAGTGTCTTGTTATGGAAAATGAATTTTCGGTAGTAGAAAGATATCTTTTAACTTATTCTTGAATTCTTCCTGTTTGCCAGAGGCATATAGAAAAATTAGCTTCTTCCCAATTCTTTTGCTGGTTTTATTAAAATTCATAGTACAAAAAGTGCCATATAAAAGTGCTTGGTGTGTGACTGAGAAAAAGGAGAGCTGGAAAATGCAGAGCTGAATTTATTAGAAGATTATTAGCTGGCTGCTGGCTGGATTTTTATTTTTTAGTTAGCTAAAAAAAAGCCATCAATATTTTTTGTCCATTTCTTTTTAAGCTCATAATGTATTGAAGCGAATTTAATACAACATGTATTTATATCTTTCTGATTAAAAAAAAAAAAGCCAAATTCCCTAATAGAAAAGCTGTCAAAATTGTAACCACAATATAGCTCCTGGAAACAGAGTTCATGTGAACTTTTGAACTTCTTCAAATTCAAAAGAGCTTTCTGATAGGGACATAAATTCTCAAATTTATCCCATGCTTCTGTTAAATCACATACCTACAACCTGTAGCTCTGTCTCTTGCACCCCTGTGACTGCTGGCTTTGTTAAGCAGGTGTTGTGTCAAAATTGCACAAGTGTATTATGTTTTCAGCTTTTATGAAGTTAAAAAAGAAGTATAGTGTATCTGGTATACAGCAAAGCCAGGTGTTCTTGGACTAGAAACCAGGAGGAACAGTTATGTTAAAGTCTAGTTTCCTATCAACTTACGTACTTAATGTAATCAGTTTGTGAAGTTGTGCCTCTGACTCCCATGGGAATTTGCCAGTGTTCTCAGCTGCTTTTCTTTCCGTCTTTGTAATGCAGTAGTAGGTGATGTCACTTGATATTAGAGAAAATGAAGCAGATGTGTCTAAGACTGAACTTGAGAGCTTGAAATAGCATTGCTCTGTCCTCAGCTGGGGCAGGTGAGGATGGAGCAGCTTAGTGGAAAACTCCACTCCCTTCTAAATCCCAGCACAGTTTCACCTGAACAGGAGCTTTTTCTGAGTGTGATCTTGATTATTTTGCTTTCCTTTCCTTTCTGTAGGAAACTTTAACAAAGCTGTAGTCTGGAAGGTTTCTCTGATCCTGGTAGCAGAGTTTTGCTTTCAAGTTTGCCCACCTCTTGCTGGAGACACTTCCTATTGCACCTCCTTGCTGAAGACCCACCTGAACTCAGGGCTTCCACAGTCTGGGCAGTTTCTTACCCCCAGGAACCTCACTGGTTTATATTGCAGGGAGTAATGTCACATTTATCCTGATAAATAGAGAACAAAACTTTAAACCCTTTTAATGACTAAAATAAATGAAGCCTGTTCTTTATCCTAGATTGTTACAGCAACACCAGACTTTCTCTTCTCCAAAGAAGGTGAAATTTATGAGAGAGGAGTGGAATTTCTTCTAATTGTTTTTATTCTTAAGCAGGACTGACATACCTGTTGGCACAAACAATAGCATCTCTTAATTTGGATGGAAAGAGTGGTGGGAAGAATGCAGTCTTTCCTTCTGAAGCCATTAGCTTGGAAAACTCATGCACTCACAAAAGGCTGACCTTTTGAGGAGTCACAGACATTAAATACAGTACTTAATCAAAAGTTAATTTCACTGAGCATCTAACCTGAGGGCAGGCTCAAGCTTATTGTACTTTGAAGTCAAACGCCTGCCTGGTCCTACTGTGATCAAAACATGTTTTGAGTTCTGGGTGTTAGCAAGGGAAATAACTGTGGTGCAAAAGCAGATATATCCTGATTTCAGTCTTTCCTGTACAATTTTGAAGGCATTATTTGGGATCCCTCCTTTAGTGTTTTTGTTTACTCTTGTGATCAATAACCATAATTCTGATCTGGTAGAAAAGAGTGAGTCTGGTTTGGTTGCTTGAGTTGCCAAGGTTGGACTGGCTCTGTGTTGGTGCATTTGGAGTTCCTTGCCTACCTTGCTTCTGCCCTTTAAGGAGGCAAGCAGTGATTTTAATTATTATTTTTTTAGGGCATGTTTATATACATACATGTATATGTATGTATATAAAAAAATTTATGCAATCTATAATAAAATATTATATATGGTTATTAAAAATTCTATTTAATGTTGTACTGGTATATTTTAAGTATCAAGCATTATGTTTCAAATCCAGGCATCCCTCATCAATAACATGGCAGTGACCTGCCAGCTGTATGTCTAGTGAGCCAGATGTTGCTAGAGGAGCTCTTCAATAAAGCCTGCCAAGGACAAGAAATCACGTGTCTGGCTCTTGGCAGGCTTTGATATGTGTTGAAAGTTTGGCCTCCATTGATGTGTGCCTCCTCATAGCAAAAGGACTGGTGTTTTCAGGGTGGGATAGGTCAGAAGTAGAAAGTGGTCTGAACTGGTGTGTAGGAGCAAAGAGCTGGCCTGATGTTCATCAGCAATTGTCATTGCTAATGAAGTGCCTTTTTTGACACTTCTAGAAATGATGGATGGACACTTGACTTCGTAGGTATTTTTACCTTTAAAGAACACAATTAGAACCACTTAATTGTAAGCTGATGGGCTTCCTTCTGCTCATAACTAATGTTGCTTTTTCATTTGGTGATAAAATGACTGGGCAGGTGGTCAAATCTCACAGGAAGACACAAGGTGAACTTCATGTTCTCTATTTCTTCCCCTCTTCACATCTACTCAGCCTTAAAAAATCAACATGAAGGAAGCCTTTGCTATGTCAGGCTGGAAACCTGTACCCTGGAACTCTCCTTGGATTTCTCTTGCCCTGAGTTCACAGTGACAGTGTTTGCAAGGGTTTGGGTTACTGCCACTTAAAAAGCTGATGCCTGTTGGTAGAGTGCAGTTGCCCTTGTTGAGGCTCTCAGACCGGCTCTGTTCTGCAGGGTAGTATGTATTTACTCAAGGGGTTCATAAAGGTGTTTCTTTTACCCAGGAAGGACAGCTGTGAGGGCCGGTATGTGCACAGATGCTTCGTGTGTGTTGGCCAACGAGGAGCTGAATCACAGTAACGTGATGACTGGCAGCAGCCTACTGCTTCCTTGGAGGAAGAAAACCTGTTTTCTCCTCATTGCCAGAGAGATGTGGTCAGCCTTGGGTTGTATCCCAGGGAAACCCATTAAATTCAGAGCTGCTGCATGTTCAATCCAAAAATATGCTCCCTGTTGAATTTCCTTCTGCCAAAGAAAAGCAAGTCACCCGTGACCAGTCAATAGTATCGTTTCTCCAAAACTCCTAATCTTTCAGCAGTGCACAAGGGGCATCATTTAATGGTCACAAAACCAGCCTCAGATGCTCTGTGTTCAAGTCCCCCTCGGCAGATTCCTGGGATGAGTGAACCACAGGTGAACACTGGAGGGTTTTCTTCCCTCCGAACCATGTCGTGGCACAGTGGGAGGCTCACCCCAATTGATGTCTTACCTTTGTGTGGTACTTAAGAAAGGAACTACAGAAACATACTGAAGCAAGAGGATACTGCCTTAATTAGGCTGGACGTGTGCTGAATTCACATTAGCAGTGTCTGTTCCATATGAAATCGGGCGGGATTAGAGCTTCCACCAGTGCAAACTGTTGGGGACGCGGCGCAGTCGGTGCAGACGTGCTGATTCACTCTTCCCTACGTGTGGCATTAGCGCCCATCCTTGTTACCAGACTAAAAATGTCTAAGACGATGCAAGACTGTGATACTTAACATTTTTAGGCAATTGCTGTTTTTGTCAAAACTGTCTGTAGCTTTTCTCCTTCAGCGCAATATGGTAAGTAATGAGCTATTGGAATAATGTCTGTTTGAAACATCCGTAGCCATATGGCAATGTGGGAGGCGAGGATAAAACAGGGATCAGTCACAAGTGTTTACTTTGAAACACAGATAAAAAGGCAAGTTTTGTGCTGCAGCTCGGTTACGTGTTGGATCAGGTATTGGAACCAGTAATTTTTAATTACTTTTGTGTTTAGTGAACTTTAAAATCCCAAGCACTGAAATCCATCGTGTATTAGTCCTCCTGACTGCTCTTCTCAAATCTGTTCCCTGGAACAACAGGACAAATGGGTGTTGCCTTTGAGTGAAACCACAACCTCCTAATCCATGTGGTCACTAGACAGTGGTTATTTTCAGCACTGCTCTGAGCTGTATGTGGTTAAAATGGGGAAAATGTTGCTGAGGAAGGCTTAGTAACACTGCCTGGCTGTGCTTGCAAGATGACTTCAGAGGTTCTGGGTTGTTTTAAAATGAGTTCAAGCCCCCCTGGCAAGTGCTTGGATGAACAGTTTCTTCACAAAGAACTGAATAACTTGGGCTCCTTCCTGAGGTGAGCCACAGCTGCTCCACAGAAGCAGAGTCCTCTGGGAAAGTAGGTGGGTTATTTTGGAAACTGAAATTGTGTTTGAAAGTGACAATTAGTGAAAATATCCCTACAGAGATAAATATCCTCATTTGGGACCACAGAAGCTGTAATGTTTGCTTTTCCTGAGCCTTGTACTTGCACTGTTGGCTCCTGCCTCCTTCCCGGAGTCCCAGACCTCATTGATCTGCTCCATCCTGGAGATTGGAAACCATTTGGGGGATGAGGGAAAAGAGCACCTGTTAGTGAGGCATTTGGAATCATAGAGCCCTAGAATGGTTTGAATTGGAAGGGACCTTTGACGGTCATCTGGTCCAATTCCTCTGTAGTGAGCAAGGGCATCTTCCACTAGATCAGGTTGCTCCAAGCCCTGTCGAACCTGATCTTGAACACTTCCAGCTATGGGGCATCCACCACCTCCTCAGCAACTTGTGTCAGTGTTTCACCACCCTGACTGTAAAAAACCTTCCTTTATAACTAATCTAAATCAACCGCCCTTTAGTTTAAAACCATCACCCCCTGTCCTATTGCAACAGGTATCAAGAAAATATTTTAGTACAACAAAGAAAACCTCCCATGGCTCACGTGCATTTCATGTTTAAAATACTTCTGCAGATTAATTAGATTGATGAGCCTGTTGGGTAGGATGAAGGTGAAAACATAGGTGAAGAGAGAAATTTACTGCATCAGTATGGTCTTGCAATTTCCTTCAGGAATACATTATTGACTGCTGATCAACTAAAGGATACACATTCCTTTTGAGAAGTCGATTTTGTGGAAGGGGGGAGTGTTTTCTTTAATAGAATCATAGAATCCCAGAATGGTTTGGATTAGAAGGGACTTTAAAGCTCATCTTGCTCCAAGCCCCTGCCAGGGATACCTTCCACTGGAGCAGGTTGCTCAAACCTCTTTGCAGAGTAGAAGCACAGGGGGGAAATAAAATCTGAAGTTTCTCTAATACTGTGTAGGCTTTGATTAGAGAGCACTCTGTATGCTAATTGAATGTTGTCTTCTATTAGCATAATCTTGGGGTTATGTCTGGTCAGCATTAATGATAAGTGACAGAGATGCATTTCAGAAACTCCATTTCATCAGATGGGAATTATATCCTGTAAATGCAAGCCCAGATCATAATATTTCATGTTTGTGTTGATTTATCCCAGTCTTAGACTATTTATATCAATTTGCTGCTGGAAAACATATCATAGAATCATTTAGACTGGAAAAGTCCAACCATTAAGATCATCTTGTGTGTGAGCTACTAATTGCACACATATAATACACACATTATACACTGTATAATGTATAAATATATGGAAGATTAAGACGTTTTGAAACATACAGAAGTGGATTCTAAAATAATTTTTGAAATAAAGTTACTCTTCAAAGGAAACATATTGTATATATCCTTATATGTGCAACATGTACATATGTTTTTATAAACTTTAGAACCATGTTTAATGCGTGTGCTTTATACTTGTAGGACCATATTGCCTGGAGATGTATGCCTGTAATTGTTCACAGGATAAGTGTTTGTGCTCAAAAATCACAGCAATTATAATTATTGTAAGTAGCTGTGCTTCAAAATGAGCATTTAGAAGAGAAATGGGCTTTTTCCATGTAAGCATCATCTGTATATATATTTAAAAATCCTGGGAAAGGGGCTTTGTTCTACCAGCACCCAGGTAACTTCACGAAAATTAAACAGAAACAAACCCAGCGTCTACCCATCATTTCAGTGCTACATACAAATGTCTTCACAGCTATTTGCACTTGAAACGCTTCATTTGCCAACTCCAATGTGGCATTTGCAAATGCAGATTAGTGACGGGAGCGCTGTTGGCTGCTGCTTCTTCCTCCTTTCAGATGTGGCTCTTACTGGACATTTCCTGCCCAGACTTGTAGGCAGCAAACATATGGTCTGGTAGATAGTTTATGGAATAACTTGCTGAGAGTACTTCAAGTGTTCCAGAAATCTCTCAGGCAAAAATGCAGAATTTTCAACATAATATTCATCTGAAATGCCAAAGTTAAGATATTCATTTGCTCACTGGTATTGTTGCATTTCTTAACAAGAGCTCAGACAGAGATAGATTGTGGGTTAAATTAGCAGATAAAAATCTCCGCCTTTATTAGCTGTTTGCTTGAAATGCAATTGCTTTCAGGGTCTGCATTACATGAAAAATTGCTGTATCTGATTAACAAGTGAATTCCACAGCATCAGTAGCGAGCAACAGTGAGACTGTCTGTCTGTCTGAGATTCCAGTTTCTCCATTCAGACTGTATAGCACTTCTCTTTCATCAAATGTATTCAGTGCCTGCCACCATGAAGGGAACTAATTCTTCCTGGGACTCATGAACTGTGTCAAGTGTTCTGGGCATCAGTTTTCCTACAATTTTAGGTTTTCATAGCCTGTAGCAAATGTGTAGCACATCAATTTTCTTGAGTTCCCTCCAAGGTCTTTTTCATACCCACCCTGGTACACAGGGCTGGGACTCAGCTGGTTGTGTTCACTGTGTCAAAGAGTTTGATTTCAGTTGCCTGGCGTTACATATTTATTTATATCAGTTTAGCATAGATGAAGACCTCAATTCAGGCTGTACCTGAATATGACATTTAGTACCCCAAAATGTGGTGCAGAATGATGCATGTTGGAAGAACTCACCGTTTTATCCTTCGTGTGGCCCTTGAATGTGAAGGTCCTTTACATGGCTCAGCTCTACTGTAGGTGGAGCTCCTGTGGTGTGATGAGGGTGGCTCAGGGTGGTTGATAGCACAGGATTTGTGCGTCAGCCCGTGATGGGTTTGTGCCTGCCTGGAGAACTGGCCACAAGCTGTCTGGCTGTGGAGCCAGGTAACTGTTCCAGGACGATAGAGACTCTCCAAAAATGTCTGTAGAAGGGAAATTGGGAAAAGACTTTTCTTTCCCTCTAGTAATTTCTATTCCAGTGAGATGAAACAATATGATTTAAGTTTGTTCAAGCACTCATCTCTTCCACAGGCTTTCTTTCTGGATGCATTTACATCAATGGAAACACAACCTCAAGTTTCTCTTCCTCCTTCTTTCTCTTCTTCTTTGGAACTAGATACTTTATATCCCTTTATGTCCCTAGCCCTAGACCAACCAGATTACCCATCTTTCTGTATTAGGCCCTTCCAGTCTGAAACAAAACATTATCAGACTTTGCATTTCTATTTCAACATTTGCATCCCAGGAAAGTAGTGATGAAAATCAGAACCCATTCAGTGTTGTAAATACAGCAAATTATTTTCCTAATATGTTATCCAGCAGTTACAATCTAAATAATTCAGCACACTTTTAGAACTGTATTCAAACTGATGAGCTAAAATAAAAAGTGTTGATTAAGGTAAAGGCATACCTCAGTGTAGATGAATTTTACTGTTTTGTTTGGTTCAGCTGTTTCCAGTTAGGGGAGGTCTCTGATTTATGTACAACTATTCTTGTAAAGCTTCTTGGAAGCTGCATTTCTTTTCTATTTTCCCTGTCTTTTTAATATGATCACTTTAAACCCACATTGCAAAACTGGAGTTTTCTATCACAAGCTTGTGTGCTCATGATGGGTTTTATTTTTAAATCCTACCTCACTGCTGGAGTTCAAGTGTCACATAAAGCAAACCTGGCTGCAGAATGATGATAAAGCATAAGTGCCAGCTCCCTTTATTTTTCTAAAAGTATTTCATAATTGAGAATGAAATGTTTTTGTTTTACTTCCTTTTTGCTGCTTCCCCTGTTTAAGACCCCAAGGTTTCTAGAAACTTCAGTATTATCACACTTGAATGACACATCTATATTTAACAGGCCCACTCTGCCCCTGTGCAGAGCTTGTGAAAGAGGAGATGGATTTAATAGAATCCCAGAGTGGTTTAGATTGGAATAGGCTTTAAAGCTCATCTTGTTCTACCCCCTGCCATGGGCAGGGACACCTTCCACTATCCCAGGTTGCTCCAAGCCCCATCCAGCCTGGCCTTGGACACTTCCAAGGATGTGGCAGCCACAGCTTCTCTGGGCAACCTGTGCCAGGACCTCACTGGAGAGAAGTTTTTTCTTATATCCAGTCTAACCCTGCCCTCTGTCAGTTTGAAACCATTCTCCCTTGCTTTGTTGGGGAGTCTTTGGTCTCTTCTTCTGTACTTGCATAAAAACCGTAAATGTGTTCTCCTGGCGCATAGCACCTGCAGGAGGTTTGAAGGTGGCTGTGCTGCCTTCGTGATGTGCCTCTGTACCAAGTTAGTGGGGTCTTGGCAGGGAAAAGAAACTCTTTCCTGTGATCCTGGATGGCTTCATCATAAACAGCCAGCGTCCTGGGATCATCCCATTAGCAAATGGATCTGCAGGGATATAATTAAATCTATTGAACTAATGTTTTTACTATTCAGATGAGTTGTTCAGGTAATAGAGATGTTTGCTTCCTGTGCATTGAGATGCTTATTCCAAGTTCTGAACAGATGGAATAAAAACGTAGTTGTTACTCCATTTGTTTACGGAAATCCCCACTTGTAGCACAGGGTAACGGTTAGACTTGAACTGTGTGAGCTCCAGTTATGCCTTTCCGTAACCTGCTCTTTAAATGCCAGAACTAAAACTTATGTTTGGGAGAAAAACAAAGTGCTGTGGTTTCTAATGGTGGTTTATCCAATGCAGTAAATCCATGGAAGAGAAGAGGTAGGCAAAGATAGCTGGCAGTTTGCTTAAAGAACTGTGGTTGAGAACACGGTAACTGTTTATTTGGGAAGCTTATTTTATGTGGTATGTGGAAGGAATAACACTGTTCCTACTGAAATGAGCTGTCATGGGTTCTGTAATTAGCCTGTTGTTAATCATGTGATGGGAGTTCATCCTAATTTCAAAAACAAAGTTGTGGTACAGAGGCTCATTCCAAGAAAATTGATGGAAGAATCTTTGGACTTGTTACTAAGGATTTAGATAAATAAACTTTATAAATCACCTTTTATGGTGTTTGCCTAAATTAGAGAGCAAGTTTTTTATGTAAAAAAAATTACAATGTTAGGAAAACCCCCAAAGTATTAGCTTAAATATTTCTTCTTTTTATTTATATATATAAATGCTTAGAAGAATAAAGTGGTTAGATTTTGATCAACACTTTTCATTGTGGAAGCTCTATCTGTGGAGATATTTCTGACTTGCACCATTTTAATCAAGTTCAGAAGCTGATTTTTCCCTCTCTGTCAGCACAGATACCGAAAAGCTGTTACAAAATGATCCCTTTTAATCCCGTGCCATTTTTATGTGCTGATTAGAATCAGGGTAATTTCAGCCTGTGTTGAAGGAGTTAATCTTCCTGATGGAGATGTGAAAAGTCGGAGCCATCTTAAATCTCAATACCACATGCTGCCTTAGGGATCATACTGTGCTAAAACCCGAGATAAAAAGGCCTGACAAAGATTATTGACGGTTTACCTTTTAATGAGCAGCTTGGATTGATTTTTATTTCCCTCTGGGGCTGCTTGCTTTGCCCTGTTTCCACCCATGATGTCATGATTAACAAAAACAACAACAAAATTAAGGCTTCATATCTGAATAATGGCAGAGAAGTAAAGAGTAGCCATGGCATTAAAGGGAAACCTGTGCCAAATCCCATTGAACCTCCTAGGAAAAGCCAGAGCTCTTGAATCAATGGTTGGTGCTTCTCCCATCAGAGGAAATGCACCTTCTACCAAACAACTCAACTCTTCGACTGCGTTATATATTTTAAATAACATATCACTCTGCAGATCAACAGAAAAACAACAAGAACTCAATTAGAAAATGCTTTCAAATGTATATAATACCATTGTTGAAAAAAGCAATGATTTCTCTTTTGTTTGCCAAGCCCCCACCCCTCTAAAGCCAGCACTGAACAAACCGCCTCTGGCTAAGTTCCCATAATTTTGTTCAAATCCTTAAGCTTCAAAAGAGAGCAGCTCTACCACCATAAAACTATCATCCTGAAAGCTCTTAAGCTCTGACATCATCTATTCTGTTTGAGTCCTTGCGAGTAGACCTTGCCAGAAAATGGAAATCCCTTTTTCACATGGAAGAAGGGGTGTTTTATTTTTTGGGTTTTTTTTTTTTTTTTTTTTTTTTTACCTTCCCTTTCTCATTATAATAAAAAAAAAAAAAAAAAAGAAGGAAAAGGCTGGTTTTTTCCCCAGGCATGGCTTTCCTGAACAAAAACCCTGTTTTCGAAGAACAGGATGGAGTGAAGCCTTCCAGGCAGGCAGATGGGAAGCCGGCGGCACAGAACAGTTCTGCAAAGTGGAAACTTTCCATGGAAATATCCCAGTTTCCAGGGCAAGGGAGCCATGTACTTTCTACACCTGGCTGGGAGATGGCTCCAGTGTCCTGGGCAGGGTTGGACAACCTACCTGTGGTCCATAGGCAGGTTTTGGAGGCAGCTGGATTGAAACATAGTGACACTGCATGTGTGTAGCTGCTTAAGAGGCTGTAGGGGCTGGAAAATGGGAATCCAAGCCAGCTGGTGAGGACTGAAGGAGCCTGCTGATACACAGGTGATCCTCAGAGTTGTGTTGGGTGGAGGTGTAATTTGAAATGTGATGGTTAAGAGCACTTGAAGAGTGTCTCTTGTGTGGAGCTGGATGCTGTAGAGCATCATTCCTTAATGCATGTGGCCTGTTGCACAAGGTATGCTGTCGTGTGGAGGATGGAGAGAGGAGAAAGGAAACTGCAGGTTAAATTGCTTGAACTATCACTAAAATCCTCATCTCAAAGTGCATCGTGTCTTTCTTGTTAGTTTTTTTCCTTTTCTTTTTTCTTTAACTAAAGGTTTGTTGAATAACTATGGGTTATTCTCAGCAGTGTAGAATTTCAATTCCTTAAAACACATCCTTACCTATCAAATTGGCAGGCTTGAGGAACACTTATTCTGCT
The DNA here is from genome assembly GCF_003945725.1 of Corapipo altera. Taxonomy (NCBI): domain Eukaryota; kingdom Metazoa; phylum Chordata; class Aves; order Passeriformes; family Pipridae; genus Corapipo; species Corapipo altera. Next base: position 10,435,119 of record NW_020884899.1, on the reverse strand, counting down.
GCAACTTCAAATCACCGCTTCAAAAATTGATCTGGGCTTAGGTATGTCTTTGCATGTCCATGCTTATTAGCCTCATGTTGTGATTAACTTAATGGGCTATGGAGTTTTACATGTACTCTATGCAAATGCAACTGAAAAACCAATTATTGAAAAGTGAAAAATGAAGTCTAGGAGACAGTCATTAGACTATTAGAATCCCCAGTTCCTTTGGAAACTGTATTTGGGCAATACGTGGTTTTAATACTGAATTTCAACCCCAGAAAAAAAAGCAATTGGTAATTACATTTTTTTCAGGCAGTATGAAAACACTTTGACAGGGCTGCCTGCATGGGTTACTAAAACCCACTGGGTTTTACGAGTTGGAAAATTAGTCACAGCTTCAGTGAAACGTTGTAGTCCACTTAGTACCCTATTTTCAAGGTCCTTAGATGTACAAGCATCCATGAACTTAGTTTGGATTGCTGGTGAGTATAATCCATATTAGCTGGGCTGGATCTAGCAGCAGAGATGCTCCCTGGCTGCATCCTTGCAGGACTATCTTCCAATGAGTGTATTTTGTGTGGGTAGATAGATGGCGATAAAAAAGCCTCCTCTAAAGCCTGATGAATTCATTTGTGTGCCCAAGATGAGATGGGCAGGCTGTGGCAGCATCTAGTGGGGCAGCAAGTACATCAACATTGCACTGGATGGCACTGATACTGTTAACTGGAAAATTATACTGATGACACTCTCCCCCTGTAATAGCTGTATTTTTAAAAATATTTTCCTATTCATCTGCCAAAGGTGCTATAGCTGGCTGGTGATCAGCTTAGTGGCATTCCCAGGCCGGCAGCCCTGAGTTTTGGTTAAAAGCCTCTTCAGAAAGAAGCTGCTGGGGGGCACGTGGTTTATGCTGCCAGCTGCAGTGAGTGCTGACGTGGTGATGCCAGAGCTTGCAGCATTTTGCTGCTCTTGCAGAGACCACAAGTGCTGGCATTTGGTGAGCTGTGCTCTCAGACTGGAGCTCACCTGGGTGTTTGTAGAGAATGGAGCTCAGTGGAAAGTAAAAAATGTTTGGTGTTAGCAGGTCCTACACGGGTCCAGGGCCCCCACATATAAATGTTTGCAGGTCTGGGGGCTGTCAGGGTACACAGCAGACCCCGAGAGTCTGTTTAGTGCGCACACACACGGTGCTGAGGGGCTGATTTGGTTCTTTGTTCAGCTCACTTTGTCTGCTGTAAAACACTCTCATAACAGGGTGACAGGCTGGGAGACCTTGTGTGGGAATGAGTCACCCCGGGCTCCACGGGGAGCTCTGCAAACAGATTAGGGGCAGCATGTGACCTTTCATTTTCCATAGTGCCCAGACACAATTGGATGAGAGGTGAGAGGGTATCCAAAGGATACTGGCTGTAATTTAATCAACTGACATTTAGATGTGCGGTGATGAGTGTCTGTAAATGCCTTGGATGGATGAATACAAGATACAACTGAAAGGAGGAGAAATCAGGATGTGTAAATTCCATAGATCAAAGTTTGGAAGAGTAGATAAACAGGAGTGAGATGTGATGAATGTAACAGAGAAGCTCAAAGCTACGGGACATGTTGAACTGCTCTGAGTCTATTCCATCAGGTAGCTTAAAACTATTTAAAATATCTTCTGTACAAATGAAGAAGGGTAAAATAAGAATAATCACAGTACAGATAAAGCATGTATCAAGAATAAAACACACTGATAAAGAAGATTACGAAGCAAAGAGGAGGAATAAATATGATGTGGAAAGTAGATGTGGAGACTGAAGGGAATATGCATAAAAGATAGATGGAAGTATTAAGACATTTGTCAAATCCTTGAATGTAAAATGTCAGGGCTTCAAGAACTTGTAAAGGTTATTTACTAACTAAGGCCAGACCGAAATACTATGTAACTACATTGATGCAAAAAAGACATGCATGTACACTTTACACAGTGGGACTGCTTCGATTACTTAGTGCCCAAATAAAAAATAATAATTCTTTGCCTCTTTGTTGCCAGGGAAATGGGATATAAATTCCATAGGAGATGGATGTAAATTTCTGAGCTTTTAAAAGAAAGCAGGATGAAGGGGGGGGGGAGGAATGGGCAGAAATCACAGCAGAAATTACAGCCCATAAGTATTGAAATATATACTGGAAAACTTTGTAGATAGAATGAATGTAAATTACTTGGATTGAGGAAACTCAAATTGCATTGTTTTAGGTGTGGGAAGGCATTGATAAATTTTCTGAGTCCCTTAGGGAATGCATAAATCTGACTTTGAAATGGGAGACTCAAAGAAATTCTGTAAGAGCCTAAATAAGATGTAGTATGGAAAACTTTATTTTGAATTGGGATAATTGAATATTCATTCAGAATTACATAATCATATGCAGAATCAAATTAATTCTTTTTGGAAATCTGTGTCAGTAGCTAGAAAAAAGTCAAAATGTTTTGGAAGTTTGGTAGAGCATTGTTAGACTCAGTAGCGTTCCAAGGCCGATCCTCCGCAGGCAGCTGAGAAGGGCAAGTCTTTAGTGTCTACGTCAGAGATTAGGATTTCACTTAGAAGACTTGCACCAATTTTGAGTTATTGGCATAGAAACAACAGAAGGAATTGTAAAAGCCTCACGTGTTAATAACTTGAAAAGGGGAATCGGCAGCAGGATAAAAAAAATGATATAGAGTGACACAGAACTGGGAAACAAAGAGTTGGAGCTGAAGAGGTAAGCAACCTATAATACTTGGGAATCCATCCCACAGATTAAGAGCACAGACAGATAAGCAGGCTGCACAATTTATGGTAAAGCAAGATAAGCCTATGGACAGACAAAGCATGAAATATAAAAAGATGCAGCAAAATAACCTCTATGGCTGTATGCTGACAAGATGGAAAAGGAACAAATGAGCAGGGGAGTTGGATGATGTTGCCTTCATCACAAATGTTATCATCAGTGCATTACAGCAACCAGTATGTTAAAGCATGTGTAGCAGAGTGATATTTAAATCACCTGAAATAATCTGATAGCAAACAAAGGGCTGGGGACACCTCTACAGTTACTCCTATGGAGCTTGGCTTGGGTCGTTCTTGGCTGTAGGCCCAGGCAGTGTATGGCAGAGGGCAGCCGTGATTTTCTTCTGAACTCTTAAACCACATATATGTGCTGTCCTCACACTTACTATATTGTTAGACAATTATTAAAATTAACCAATCTGTTGTAATGGCTTCTGGTTCCACACACACAATTGCCATCCTCTTGCAAAGGGAGAGAGTATTGAGAAGAGGTGCTATAATTACACTCAAGGCTCTGAGAATGAGACTTCTGTACTCACTGAATGTAAATTCATCCCCCAGATCGTTTCTTTCAGCTATTTATCCTCTGAGAATATATTAGCTGTTGCTATTTCTGTGCAGGGAGTAGGATGACTGTTTATAAAGAGCCATGCAGATAAATCAATAACATTTGCAAATCTGATGAACTCTGCTGTGCTGCAGGTTGCTGTGACCAGGCTGCTCTGTGGCTTTAGTACAACTCACTTGACTCTCAGCCTTCTCCCAAGTGCAAAAGTGTGACTTTCTGTCTTCTCAGTGATATATTAGTTCTCTTCTTTCTGGTGAAGCAGCTGCTGATGCTGGCACAACTCCAGGCTAAAGCAGGTTGAATTCCCATCCTCAGTCTTCTCACCTCCATCTTCTTCTGAGGGATGACAAGGAGGCAGAGCCCTGGGCATGCCGTGAAGGTGGTAGTGGATTGCCCACTGTTAAACATCTGTGTGGCTTGCAGCTTACTTGCCCTGTGCCTCAGGTCCTGAACACCCAATTCCGTTTGTAGATCAGTGATGGGAAGCAGCTGCAATCTTCTCTGCATCCTGTCCATCTTTCATGCCACCTTGAAGGCATTGTTTGCTCTTGGGTGCATCCTTCAGACAGACTGTCCTTTTGCTTCCTTAGGTGCAGTCATGGTTTTCTAGGTGTTAGGGTACAGCTGCACAGTGACTAGTGTTCACATCTTTGAACTAAAATCAGCCCCATTCAATTTTAAGATCATGGACTGAATTATTAGACCTGTAAATCTTACTTCTGTACGCAGCAGTGCTCCATGTTTTGGATGTCTGACACTGGATTAGTGGGAAGAGGCTGCCGCATCTGCACAGATCAGTTGACCAGAGGCAGCGTGTGGGTCTGACGTGACCTGTCTTGGATGTGCTGCCTTCAGATCTTAAATCTGCTACTTGTGGGATGTTTGGGTTGCTGGCTGTATTGCACTGAGGATGAAGAGCACAGTAGCTCCTTCCTAAATCCTTTAGACATGTGAGGTACCACATCTAAAATAACCCCAGAAGGATTTCTCTGTAGTTTCTCTTAGTCACATACTTTAAATTTAATGACAGCTCCTAATCTCTCCATGCTGTAGATGTTCAGTGGGTCAGAGCTGTAGTGGCTGTGTGTGCTGTACTGGTTGCATTTGCTCTATCATCAGGAAGGAAAAGTCTTTATTCGCCAGAAGATCAGTGATTAATTCTAATCTGCAGAGTTTGGAGCTGATCCAGCCTAGAGCTTCTCCAATATTTATGGTGTTTAGCTCCAGGATTTTCTAATTTAAGCATTTCTATAGTTGAAATAAAGTTATGAAGTGTTGAAGCAAACTCTCACAATACTTACTTTGCCCTAAGAGGAATAATCAGTGCAGTAACATAAATGGTTGTAATCTATGCACTTTGAATAGTGGTATGATAGTCTCTGAAGACGACCCATTTAATTTGGAGTTAATTCCACCTTCATTGCTCCATGGATGCACTTGAGGTGCTCAGTGCTGTTTAATTTGGGTTCTTTTGAATGCCAGATGTGGAGAATTAGAGTGATTATAGTGTATAACTCAGCTTTTAAAGGCTATTTCCTTTTTAGAGAGTATAAAGAGTATATAAATTGTTCTAAATGTTTTAGTGGGTATTGATGTCCTGGAAGATTATCCAGCTGGAAATAGAATGCAAGGTCTTTGTGTTTCTCTATCCAAAGATAGCATCACAATTTCTGACTGCTTTCTTAAGGAAAAACAAAGCAAAAAAAATAACAAAAAGCTCAAACCTGCCTGAGGGATAGGAAATAATGGGTATCTATGCATGTGGTTTCTTTGGGAAAAATACTATCACCTCAACAGAAATCATCTTCATGGAATTACAGAATGGTTCATGTTGGAAGGGACCACTGGAGGTGATCTGGTCCAACCTCCCTGCTCAAGCGGAGTCCTGAGGACACATCACTCAGGATTGTGTCCAGGCGGATTTTGAGTATCTCCAGGGAAGGAGACTCCACAGCCTCTCTGGGCAGCCTGTTCCAGTGCTCAGTCACCCTCACAGAAAGAAAGTTCTTCCTCACATTCAGGTGGAATTCCCTGTGTTCCAGTTTCTTCCTGTTACTCAGCACCACTGAGCAAAACCTGGTCCATTGTCTGACACCCTCCCTTCAGATGCTGATAGACATTGATAGGATCCCTTCTCAGTCTTCTTTTCTTCAGGCTAAACAGACATATCTTGTAGCATTGGTCTTTAAGGTCTAGGAGACCCAGTCAGAGATTTGCAGCCTGCTGTGATAAGTGCTTTTTGGGTACCAGCATAATCCCAGTCCCAATCTCATAAATACTTAATGGCACCTCCTAAAATATGTTATTCATGAGGAGATTTCCATGTGCATCTGCAAAAGAATCTGTTATTTCTCTTCCGAAAACTAACATTTGTGCATACAAAATCTCAATAAATACTGGTTTTCCATTGTTGTAGTGTCTACTGTGGAATCTTCCTCCACTGGTAACCTGCTTGCTTTTATGTCTCTCCTGAAGCAGCACTGTCAGGAGCAAGGACTTTGTTCTGTTACTGCTGCACCAGGTACAAACAGGCAGGGAAAGAAAGCTTTTGCTCTTGAACTAGCCCATGAAAAGCAAAGAAAGAGAGGAAAAAAGCAACAAGGTATCCAGGTTTATCAAGGTGAACTCACTTCTTCATCCATTCTGCAAGTCAGCTGTGATTCAGAGCTGGTGCCATCACCTGCAGTTTTCATAAGTTTTTAAGGTGTGCTAAAGTTTCAAAAACAAAATAGTAAATGCTGATAAAATATACAAATAATTGAGTTCCCTCCTTTCAGTGCAATCACAACTGCAGAGTTTTAGTACAAAATAAAGGCAGTGGGCAGAGGCTTTGTTTTGTTTACAGTTATTGAATCAATCCTACAGATATTTCTGGTGCCTGTGTTTCTGGCAGCTGAGTTTGGGGTGTGTAGAGTCTTTGCATCCTCTGGCTGTAGGGTGAGGAGCAGCTGCCATGGGGACATTGATTGCAACAAAGAACTGGCTCTTAGGAGCTAGTGTGACATTTTCTGCACATTTAATCAGCTCTCACGGTGGGAAACTAAACCAAAAGGAATGTATGTACTGCTAAACCTAAATCAAATTTTCTGTGTAAATGGGAATCTGACACTCAGGTCTGATCTGTTTCAGTGCACCATCATTCACTTGGGCAAAACACTGTCCTGGAGCTGCCTCAATGATGCACAAGCTGGGATGAGATGTACCATCTCCTACGGGGGCTTGTGAGGCACTGGCTGCAGTGGGAATTCTCTGACAGCTTAATATTTCAGTTGCAACTGGCCATACTTACAGTAATGAGTATGTAATTATTTTTTTTAGCCTGGTTAGAGCCACAAACATATGGTACAGTAGCAGAAGAAATTATTTTGGGTAGTAATCCTTAAATATTTTTTTGGCAATCAAATGACTAGGCCTTTCCCAAAGGAAATGGAAATTCCCAGAAAAGCACTGTACTGGCAAGTCTTTGTTACTGCTCTGCCACATGAAGACAAGATACCTCCTCCCGTGTTTCATTTGACTGCGAGTCTGGACAATACAGTTGCTGTTGACTCTGGTTGCTTAGCTTGCTGTCACCTGGAGGACAGGATGGCACAGCAAGGTCTCTTTCCATGCTATGTGAAGGGCTAATGTGTTGACAGATCTACTTTAGGTTTGACTTATTTATTTTCTTATTTATAATTTTTAACTTCTTTTCACCTTGAAAAGTAGCTATACCCACGTTCATCATCAGTGCAAGGGATTTTAGGTGTGTCAGTAAAGTTTTATAGATTTCTCTTGAAGAAACAGTGAGTCATTTCTCAAATGTGACTGCTTACAGATGCAACTGCTGAACACTGGAGATTAGTAGCACTGTGTCCATGACATGTTTTTCTGGTCATCCTTGTGTCCAGGACTCTGTGCAGTGCAATACACAGGCATCCTTTTTCTGCAGAGATGGGAGGTTCCAGTGAGGCATCCCATAATGAGTCTGTGGTTGGTGTCTGTATGTCCCTAAGGCAGGTTACACATGTGCTGCTCCCTCATTAGCAGGGGAAGCTCTGCCAGAGAGAGTGAGCAGGTGCCTGTGATCCCAGGTTCTGCATGGTGGCTGATTGTTCCTTCTGTTTCTTTAGCTCTGATGTGGACTGATGCACAAACTGTCAGATAGGTTTGTGTCCTGATGGTAGCTGAAGGGGTTGCTTTATTCCAAAGCTGAAGGGATCTGATCTCAGGTGAAAGGGCAAAGTCCAGTGATCCCAAATATCTTTGTCGATGTTTATGGGGCTGTAAGTATATTGCAAGAACCTTTGTAGGGGAAAACAAATCTAGGATGAGTGGTCCTCCAGCCTTCCTCCTTGCTGGCACAGAGCACATTCCCAGTGTTTCCGATGTAAAAGGCTTGCTTTGAAGGGGACACCTCTGACCTTGCTCTGTAATGCAGTGAGTCCTGGAAGCTGTGTTGTGGAGAAAGCTTTTGCTTTTAAATGAGAAAAAGAGCAAACAAGGATGCCCTGTGGAGTCAAAGCTAAACAAAAAAAAAAAAAGAATTCCCTCTCTTTAAGGTTTGCTCTTAGAAATTGGAGAGGAATTTAGGGCCCAGAATTAGGTGTTGAGGTGTTAGTAGGGGGAGACCTGATGCCTTACAAATGTGCAGATGAGTGTTATATGTAGAAACGCCTCCAAAGGCAGGTTCTCTGTTGTCCCATCCTGCAGCATTCCCAGCCCTGACCCTTCTTCTAAGCTCCTTATTTGCATTTTTTTTTTCTTGGAAGTTGGAGCCGGTTTCACTGTTTCCCCTGCTTAAGTGTGTCTGGAAGAGATAGGGCTGGAGCATGAGAAGCCACTGCAGGAGTTGCCATGATTGAAGAGGGAATGATGGCATAACTCCTCTTAGGAAGAGGAGGAAAATGAAGTCACCTTTTTTCATGTGATGGGCACGTGGTGAAGGCCCTAGGCTTTTCTCCTGAAGGTGTGCTGGTTATGTTCTTATCTGCAGTGCTAATGAGGAGAAAACTACGGAGCACAGACAGATTAGTTGATAGCATTCCCAGGAGTTAGAAGGCTGTGGAGACAAGCCAGGTATCAAAGTTGCTTTGATTTTTCTAACTCATGAAAATGACAGAAGGATTTGTCTTTGCTAATAATTAACCTCAAGTCTGGATCTCTTTCAGGCATGGAAAGTGCCTTTTTTCCCTTCTCTTTGAGGATAAGGCAGCCATAGTCAAACCATTTGGTTCCCGACAGGCAAAATGGAAGAGGGGGGGTATCTGGGTGAGAAAACTTCAGCAGGAATTTTTCCATGTTTTAGCTGCTGTTGTTTCTCTTGGAAAACTTCCTCATAAATGCACAAGTTTTTGTTTTTAATCCATTCTGTGGAAAGACTAAATGATAAATTGGATGTAGCAATAAAAAAAGTAATCTCTTCCTTGGAACTGATTTGTTTGTCATGTGATGTGTTGTTGTTACAGAAAATTACACTAAGTGCCTGTTGATTTAACATAGTTGTATGTGAGGACTAATTCTGGAAGAGCCAGGATTCCTCTTGGCTTCTGGGAATGACAGAGTAGGTGAAGGGTCCATGGTACCCCACCAGTGTAATGCAGTGCTTTGGGGGAGCAGGATCCCAAATTTAACCAGCTGTGTGAGACTAGTTCACCTTTTGGTTCTTAAATAATAGTTGGGGGATCAGTTCTCAGAGGCTGTTTCAGAGTGTTTTTCCTGCTTGTGTTTAGCAATTTGCTAATCATGTCATTCATTAATACTTGAGGGGGAAAGAGGGGACCTTTATTGGGCAACATAAAGTGAAACAGGCTCAGAAAAACATACTTTGCAGGTATTTATATCATATCTACCAGTATAGTGATGGATGAGGAATAGCAAGAGTTCAGAAAATCTCCTTTAACCTTTTTCTTGTGTTAAGAAGCTTGGTTATTGCAGGGAAAAAGGGATTGGAGATTGGGCAGGTGGGGGAAAAACCCTCCCATGGGGCTGCCCAAAGCCTTGGATGCAGGAATGAATTTGCAGCTGCTGATAATAGTCTGCCAAAGCTAGGAATGCTTTGTGTGGCAGCACCAAACTAAAAGCAGCATTTTCTGAACTAAAGATGTCCAAAGATTATATGTGCTTTGCTAGGGAAGTGCCTGATGACAAACTAATTTAACTTAATTAACACTCGTTGTCTTGCTCCTTCCCCTCTGCTGCATAAATTGGTGACATTTTATTCTGCTTTAGTCTGTGGGAAATGCCCACTGTCCGTGGGTGGGACAGATGGGAAATCAGAGCTGGAAAAAGCAAGAGGAACAGAAGTCCTTTGTCAGGGCTGGTCTGTTCCTACAGGTGTCCACTCATCCTGCCAATGGTCCCAAGAAAACATAAGCCTTTTGCAAAATAGAAACAAGATGCATGCTTTAAATAGGAAGGATAATGGAAACTATCACCACCACATATCTTAGGGGGTGGTATTCTCCATAGGGGACTATTTTCAAGCCCCGTGTCCTATTTGCTGCAGATCAGGAGGGATGTTCCAGTAGCTACTTCAAGTTTTATCATCTACAAAGCTGCAAATATGACAGAGGAAATATTTGCTGTCTGCTCAACCCACACTTTCTCCTACAGTTAGGGGGTTGGTTATTTAAAAAAAAAGAAGAAAGAAGTGGAAAACACAGTGACTCACTGGCACTTTTCACTTGAGCCAGAAGCTTTTGCGACCTTTGGGATGTGGATAATAAAGTGCACAAATCAACAAGGCTGCATCTTACTTCTATGTTTCTGAATGCTTCCTGGTTTTCATCACGTCGTTGTTGAGAAAGTGAAGCTGCAGCTCACCCCAGGCAGGAGGCAACTGTGAGGCACCTTCTGTCTGCCCTTCAGGCCCTCAAGGCATTTCGGTGGGCATCAGGTTACTGGGGTGGGAAACGAGGACAAGAGCAGCCTGATTGAGATTATTAACATGTCTTGAACAAAAAGAAAAAAGAAGGAGGCTCTTCCATCATTTACAGCTCCTGAAATATCACTAATTAGTGTCTGAGGAATACAGACTGCGTGGGAAGTTAGACATTCACCAGGCTGTTCATCTGGGAGCCGTCTGAGGAACGACTCTTCCACGCTGGACATCTGCAGGATTAAAAAAAGAAAAGGAAAAGACACAGTTCATTAACCACCAACAACATTACCCGTAAAGCAACTGGGGAAGCTAATCACTGCCGCTAAATCTTACTCTGTTTACCATCAATTAATATTTAGTCTCTCAAATTTGGAGCTCTTTTGTTCGCGTGCCTCATGTCATGTGGAGTTGCCTCAAATCTGGGAATTGCGGCTGGCGGTGGTTTGCATCAGTGTGCCCCAGGGGCCATGGGCTCGTTGCAAAAGCCTTCAGGGGGCCAGTCTATTAAAGAGATAATAGTACAGATTTGAAAGCTTCAGCTGATTAATTAAATGCAAACACAAGATTGTACTCACAGGCTCTTTCAAAGGACTCCGAGTCCTCTTCCTAAGTCGGTTCAACCTTGACCTGAGTTAGTGCTTGTATAAAAGATTAAAGGTGACCCATAAAGAGAGGAACTGGATTTGCATTGTTTTAAACTTGGGTTTGTATGTTGTGGAGAGAAGATCTTTTCCATCACACATACACATCTGCTCACTCCCTTATGAATATGTGGAAAATGGCATTTTGTGTTTCCTGATGATGTGGGGGGTTTGGACAGGAATGTGGATGGGAGAAACTCTCTGCCCCGGTTTATGCAGCACACAGGTAAGGGACAAGCTTGACACAAATGGCAGTTTTGGTGATCCAAAGGGGCCAAACCATTAGAGACCCCTGGCAACATAATTTCTGACTTTTGCTTTTGCTTCTGCTGTTGGCCATGTGCATCAAAGCCCATCCAGCACGGGGGTGTCCGTGCCAGAGTGTCCTGAATGTCTCATATCACACCTACTGCACGTGTGCACCTGGTCCTCATGTGAGTGGCACATCTGGCATCTGGAAACGTGTCGGATCTGCTGTGCTCTGCAGGTCAGCTTTGTGCTGAACAGGCAAACACTCTGACACGGGATGTGGTGCAGCTGCTCTGCATGTCTGCTGGGAGCCACCTGGATGGAGTCTCTGTTCTGTGAGACCCCATAAACCCAAGAGATCACTGCCTAGAGAAGTCAATTGCTGATATAAATCGCCCACTCTCTGACTTGGTGGGGCTGTGAGGTCTGTGCACCTTCACCCACTTCAGTGGGTGGCTGCCTCTGGGAGCTGTTGGGTTTGCCCTGACCTTGAGGGTGGAGCACCCTATGGAAAAGCATCTGATATGCTGAGCCCCTGATGGGGCACGGCTCCAAAACCATGGGCTGCCCTGGGTGACCAGCAGTGCTGTCCCCTGCTGTCCGTCTGGGAAGCACATTTCCATCCTACTCACTTGGGTGAAATTCAATCTTGGAAAATGTTTCATTAAAAGTATTTAAATCTCAAAGCAGAGTGTTGCAGGAAATGTTGATATACTTGGGAATTCTTCAGATATCATTTGATTTGTTTTGTTTTACTGTTAAATTCTAGTTGTGCTTCTTATTTTAAAGGGCTGAGCTCTGTGTTTTGCATTTGCTGAACAACATGACAGCTTGTGAAGTATGTGTCAACGTGGCTTGAGCAAATTAATGCAGTGGGCATCCTAAATTACCTCTTCAGTTGTAGTCCAGAAGCTTTTCGAACAGCAAGAATTTGATCCCTTCTAACTTGAGCTGAACCTTATGAATTGCAGATTACTATTATTTTTTGATTGGAACAAAAAAGGTTTTAATTTTCAGGCCTCATACATGTTATTTTATCAGCTATTTCCTAATCTATACCTGTTGTAACCACTCAGACTGTTTAATTGGGTGTTGCAGTGAGTGTACAGAATTATAGTGTTACCAAGTACTGTACTACATTACAAAGCTGAGTTCATCCAAGTGTCCAATTTTTTTCTCAGTGAGTTTGTCCCTGCAGACTTCTCTTTAAAGTTAACGTTTGTCCTTGAGAGTGTGCGCGGAACAGAAGCAGTAGAAAGGACCAGATGTAGTGTTATGGAGCTTCTTTGTTCTTCCCTTCATGATAAAGCATAAAAATCCTACATAGTTTAACAAAACTCTAGTATCTGGTCCTAATTGCTGTAAGTAAAGCATGTGTGATCTAAATGTTAATCAGATTTCTGCATTTAATGAGGGAAAAAGCAGCTATTATATGAGAAATGTTCAGGAGCAGGAGCTGTTCGTGTTCCAATCAGGTGATTGTGTATTTGAATAGTATTTCCATTTAAATAGCTTTATCGCCCCGCTGATTCCTAAGCACGGAGTCAAAACAAAAACTAACAGCTAAATTGATATTATTACTAAGGAGGAATGAATAATAGGCAGTAATTCCATACCTGCTGGGATTCATCACTGTGTTCATGGACCATATAGGTGTAAGGGTTTGCACCAACTCCATGAAACTGTTGTATTTACAGAGGAGCATCATGAGGATGTAATTCCATCCTACTGAGTTCGTGTTATGTTTCCGTTAAATTCTTCCTCTGCTTATTTTCCTGTTGATTCCCATGAAATGCTTCGTCATGCAGTGGGCTCCCTTCCCAATTCCCAGCCTTTGGAGAAGCCAAGCCTCTCAAGCTGGCACATTGAAATTCACAGAGGTCCTGCAGGACGCACACTCATTTCCCCAAATCACGTTCGCAGTGAGAGCGTTTCCCAGGACATCAACATGACTCTATTGCTCTGGCCACCCATATCTCCTAATGCTCCTGAAAGGATTATTTCATAATCTTATCCTGTGAATGCAACGGCTGTAAGCCCAGATAAATTGCATTCCTTTAGGGAAAGTGAGTTGGGACTCGTTTTAACCGCATCCCAGTGGAATTGCATCATCTATAATGTTAAATGGTATTTGGCTGACTGTGATTGTGGTTGATTCAATGGAAGTACCACCTCAGGATCTAGTGGCCTCTCTCTGTTTATATAAACCAGGCTGGTGTAAACTGGTGCTGAAACTAAGCCGTGAGCTCTGCTGTATTTGCAGTGGGACTGCCCTTCAAATAATGGCCTTTGGGAGAGTGTCACGAGAAGCACATTTTCTTTTAGATCTGGCTGTTCTTTCCTAGCACGTGCAGCTGTCATGCTACATTGGATACAGATACAATTAGACCTTACAAATGTTCAGAAACTCTGGTTCTTTCAGGCTACGCTTTGCAGCTTCACAGATGGTAAAAGCCAGATGAGGTTATATCATGATCATCCAGTCCTGCCTCCTGCATAGCTCGGGCCAGAGGATGTCACTCAGCAACCCTTTCATCAGGCTCGATGCTTTGTGCTTGAACCGGAGCACTTATTTCAGAAATACACCCAGGCTTCTGTGAAATGATGGTGAATCCAGCCAGTCCTGCTTATCAAAAATAAAAATAAGGGAGAAAACCTGCTGCTTCTCCCAAATGGGAACTCTAGTGTCACATCTGGTCTAGTGGGTGGCATCCCTGCCCATGGCAGGTAGGTCGGAATTAGATGATCTGTAAGGTCCCTTCCGATCCAAACCATTCTGATGATCTGATCAGAAAATGTGATATGGGAAGGGAAGTATCAGTGTGGTTCAGAGCATGGATCCCTGTGCAGAGACCAGCCATCACTTGCTTTTAGCTGCTGAGGTGTTTCATAGGATGTCTCCTCACAGCTGCTTAAGAATCTGCTCACATTTTAATACATCTACTTGTTAATTCTTTTTCTCTCCCAGCTCCCTCTGGAACCACTAAACAGAGAACTCCTGTTTGTGTGATACTTCTCTGTTCTTGACGTTTCTGTTCCAATCACCCTCTGCTTTCACATAGCCATGTTCTTAAAAGTTCAGCCCCCCTGTGCATACATACAAAGTAGTTGAATACTTGTACCGTATTTTAGGTAGTTAATTAATAATGGCTAAAGAGTAGATATTTCTTCTTTAGGCTATTCCAGTTCTTCAGCAGAAGGAGTTTTTATAAAACTTTTTTGTTTGTTTTCTAGTAAAAAATCTTAGAAACTCCAAAGAAGAAGCGATTGATATTGTTTTTCAACAGTGCAGCAGTGGTAAGATCAAGCTTTGGAGGTGGGGACCACACTGATTTAGAAATTTAGGAGAGGACATAGCAGTTTGTGTGGGGAGAAAGGCTTAGTTCTGGTGCTGCAATCTGGAAAGCATCTCTGAAACACCTTGTCCTGTATGTAAGTATGTATGTATGTAAATATATATATGTGTAATGATGGGGAAAGGTGGCATATGTAGAATTCCAGTTTAAAAATATAAAGGTGATGCTCCAAGATGATAAGTGCTTTGTATGGGGAAAATATCCCCAAACACAATAAATCCCAATTCAGAGTTTTTAACCACAATTTCTTCCTGGTGTACATACAATTATAATAATTTTATGGCAAATAACAGGCTGCATGTGAATGTTGGTTCCTTATGAAGAAGACTGTGTTTGAAAATGTGGTTGAAGGTGTCAAAGATGAGCAGAGCATAATGAGAAATGCAGATATCAGTTCAATGAGTAATAAGTATAGTCATAGTGCAAATATATTTAGTGTTGGGCTATTTTTTATACTGGATAGTAGGATTTCACATTGGGCTTGGTAGAGAAATATGTTTGGTTTCTACATTACAACTTAACACCAGAAAATCAATTCTTATACACAACCTCTTTAAAAATGTTAAATGGAAAATATTTTCCTGACATCTACGAAAGGCAAACTTTCAGCAGCTAACATTGGAAATGTTTACTAGATATTAAATCATGGTGAAGTCTAGAAGAGATCTGATTGCAGGTTTGAAATCTGAGATAGACAGATGCTTTGTTATTCTTCTGTTACTACAGATTGCATTAATAAAGAAAGAAATCAATAACTTGCCCTTACTGGGGAAGTGGGATAAAATGATTGACTGATTGCCAAAAAACTTCATAGTACGAGACCTGCAAAGATCCTTTGCACAAGACGAGCATCTTATAGCACAGAGCAAATAAAGTGTTTGTATGATGACACTGCATAATTCCACAGCTGAAGGCTTTCTGCAGGTCTAGCTCAGCTTATCCACGGGAGCACTAGAAGGTTCCCCTCCAGTGTCAGGCTTAGGAAAAAACCTCCAAGACTGAGTCAGTAGTGCTGAATTGCATTTAGTTTTATGTTGAAGTGACAATTTTTGCATAGTTTTAATGAGCAGCAGCCCTGGGCCAGAAACTTCAGCCTGGGATGCTTCTCACTTGCTGCCCTAGTTTGTTTTCATCCCTCTCTCGTGAGAGCACCATCCTGGAGTGCATTAAGCAGCAGGCCTGGCATCCATCATATGGTGTTTATTCTGTCATCTCTCCCCAGGAAGAGAAGTGTGAGCAATGGAGTGTTTTATTTTAATAGCAGTTTTGTTTGGTTGGTTTTGTTATCGTGAAAGTCTTTTCTGAAGCGGTTGCTTTTTGGTTTCTCATGCATCAGCTGCTGTGTCCTGAAGTTAAGGCAGGGAGAATCGAGGCTTGGATCCTGCATCCGGGGTGGATGGGTGTGAATTTTCTCCTAAGCTTTGCAGTTGATTCCACAGCCTTATGCTTGCCTTCAAGAACATCTACCTTCTGCTTGGGTGAGCTTTAACTCATCGTGCAGAAAGAGTCCCAAAGGATGGCCTGTGGCACATGCAGTCTGCAGAGTCATTCTGTGTAGCTCACAGAAAGACTTTTTTCAGTCAGATACCGAGTCACAGATGAACTTTGGTGGGCAGACACCAGCCCAGCATTTTGCCTTCATCCCAGACTTTAGGATAATCTAAATACCCTGGGCCAAGCTCATGGACTGCTGTCACAGACAGGGACAAAGCTGTCAAAAGATGACAAAACCATTAGTATCTTTGGTCTGGTCATCATTTCACGTTAGTGTCCTGAAAAAACAGAGCTGGAGGGAAGCCTTTCCCACAGAAAGAGAGAGCCCGTGGCCACAAGAGAGCAAGAACTACATCTTGTGTCCAGAGCAGCCAGTGAACACACTGGCCACTGTGTGAATAGCTGAACGAGATGTATTTCTCTGTGGTGGTGCATTCTCCAGAGTTTGGTCTGCATCCAGCCATGCAGTCTCTAATACCTCTGCTTCTCCATCTAAATACTGATTTTTTTTTTTAATATACCAGTTTTGAAGTATAGATCTTTCTGTGCTATGAAGCGGGTCAAAAGAAATTTAAAGTGGTGTGGAGCTAAAAGGAAACAACTGGAGGGGTATCCAGGCCCAAAAATGTGGGAGGGTAGAGGACAGAGAAAAAGGAAAAGTGGAGGACGATCTAAGCACATCCTCTTCAGTTCTTCGGAAGGCTGCCGGTGGTGAAAAGCCTTGGGAATACATAATTTCAAAGTTTATACTGCTCATCCAGAAAATGAATGTATTTGGGTTTTATAGGATTAAGCAGTAAAGTTCATTGCAGCTGGATATGAAGTGGAGAGGAGGAATTCACATGGGGGAAAAGAAAAAGAACATTAAAGGTGAATTATTCAGGAAAAAAAAAAAAGGTTAGCGTGATACTTGATAAGGAAATGACTAGACACTTTCTTATTATTAGTAAAATCAGACCATAAAGGTAAAATAAACAAACTTCAACATGTGGGAATGAAAGAAATAACTTTTAAAAAGTGTTTTCTTCCTGTTTCTAGACTGCCTTAAAGATGATGAACACAGTAATAATGCTAAGATTACTGTCGGGCACAAAGTGAACTTATAGTCGTGCACAAAACCTCCAGCCAACCCAAACGACTGGGTCAGTAGAAATTAAATCAGCACCAAGCCCCAGATATTATTTGATTGTGGGTTTGCGTCTGGATGAATGGTTTCTTTCTTGTTTCCTCATTATGACTGATTGCAGTCACTGCAGAAATCAATAGTCTGGGCATGGCTGGGAACTGAAATAGTGCAAGGCAGAAAGGCAGCAGCGCTCCAGAGCTTTCTTGGAGGCTTCACAAATCCCAGCCCCAATCTTCCCAGGTGCACAGGATCTTCCAGGAAGGACTTAATATAGAAGATGTAGAGCTCTCAGTCTTGCCTGGTCAATCAGTCAGACAATTTATTACTTTGTATATTCTCAGCATATGCTTCGTCATGGCACTGGGATTTCTCCCTGAACTCCGTTTGAAGTGTGTTCAAGCCCAGCTTGGTGGAGGGAAGTGCTCCTTGGAATATCTTCAACCCAAAGCTTGATGCAGAGTCCGTTTCAGTGCTGTAGTAAACAGAGAAAGAACCAATTCTGATATATACTGGGGGGAAAAAAGCAGCTAAAAGCTTTGAATCTGCTCTTCTGAGAGCACATATTGAAATTAAATGATAAAATTTTGCTATGGTTTTCCAGTAAACTTCTAAAATACAAGTTTAGATATTTTTAAATGTTATTCCATTTACTACATGCTCAGTTTTATTTTACTATTTCATTGGTCTTATCTCTGCTTGGATTTATATGTGCTGTTTGTGAACAGCAACAAAAATGTTATATTCATTTAAAATTAATAAGTAAAATCCACTCTAAATCAGGTGGATTACAGTATAGTCCTTGATCTCTAGCTTTAATAGATACCAGGCTTTCAGTTCATGATTTGTGGATCTGCGTATCCCTCAGTTTTACAGGCAGGGCTCACACAAGTGTGCCCTGAGACTGCCCAGGTTTCTCTCCCAAGACCTTGGAGAGTTTTAGTTCTGTGTTTCTTGGCTACATTTAAATATTCAACAACTTTTGGGGTATTCCATGTGTGTGCCTTAGGCTGAGGATAAGCAGAAGCTTAATTTGTTCCAAATGATTTTCCACCCTTTTTCCTATTGTTTATTATTTATTCTCCTATAATTTATTCACAAGATTAAGTGGGTAAACAACATCACAACTACTTATAGCTGCACAGTCCAGTGAGCATAATGATACCAGTTTTAAATGCCGAGCAGTGCTGATTAGAGCTATTACACAAATAGTCATTTGTTTGCTTTACCTTTACCACTTTGCTCACATACTTCACAAATTAGGGTATTATCCTTTTTTTTTCTCTCCTCTTACTATTTTTACCATCAAATGAAGGTAATTTACCATTTTTCCATTTGAATTGAAAAGCTAATTGAACTTAATGTCTTTAGAAAAATCAATAATTTCCTACTGTTATTGATATAATGAAGCACATGTAAGAGATTATCCAATAAAGACACAAACCATTTAAATGAAGAATTCAACTCCACACTGAACTATTAAAATTCTCTATGTGGACAATTAAGAGGGAGATCCTTGTATGTGGGGAAGCAGCTGTAACTTTAGTACATTAAAGTTATCATGGAATCATTTAGTTTGGAAAAGACCTCCAAGATCATTGAGTCCAACCATTCACCCAGCACCACATGTTCACCACTAAACCATGTCCGTAAGTGCCACATTAACATATTGTTTTGAACACTTCCAGGGATGGTGGCACCACTACTTCCCTGGGCAGCTGGTTCCAATGCCTGATCACCCTTTCAGTGAAGAAATTTTTCCTAATATCCAACCTAAACCTCCCCTGGTACAACTTAAGGCCATTTCTTCTCATCCTGTCACTTGTTACCAGGGAGAACAGACTGACCCTCACCTGGCTACAACCTCCTTTCAGGTAGTTGTAGAAACAAGAAGGTCTTTTCCTCTGTCACAAACTGTACAGCCAGGCTTTTGCTATTTTTAGCATTCTTTATTTTTCATGTCTGGTTGTAGAAAGTATCAAGAATTTCATACTGAAATGTATTTGGGGTCAGAAATCATCCCGTGAGAAGCCTCCTCAGCTGCACTGCTCTGCTGTGTAAAGGGTGAAATGGGAGCTGGTGGGTTAGAAATGGAAAATGTTGAGGTTTCTTCCCCAGTTTAAAAATACAGATTTATCTGGAAACAGCCATTAGCTCCTATCCTGGTTCTGGCAAAGGTTTAATGGTTCCTAGGAGAGCATATGAGAAACTCCAAACAAAACACTTCTAAACCTTTAAATCTGGATCAAAACCATTAAATCCCTAAATGACATAGGAGACATTAAGGCCCTTAATTAAGGATCAGTGTAGTAAAAAGGGAATGGCAAATATGAAATTAATGACATTTAAATTACTGTTTCATTAGAACATAATTTTGCCACAGTATTTTACTGAATTTAGGATACCCAGAGATCAATAGCAATTCCCTTTATTTAAGACTCTAGTGACGTTTACTGTGTACTTTTTTTTGGAACGAAGCTGCTGTTTGTGAAAATATTCTTTGTGAAATATTAGTGGAATTAAATGCATTTTTAATTGCACTCCACAGTTGTATTAGTTTGGCACTTGAAACTTCCACAATAATTTGTGTGATGAATGGATGTGAAGAATTCAGGATAGACAGTTTCTGCTGGATTTGCAGAATGGAAGAGGTAGACCGGAGTCAGCTCAACAGTGTGTGTTAGGGCATGAAGAGGGGACATAATGAGCTGCTTTAGTTCAGAAAATAATTGCTGAATGATAAAACCTGGACATTTTTTAATTCTTCTCCCTGAAAATTTTGATAAGTGCCTGGGTGAGGCTTTGTGAGCACCACCACGGTGTCCACGTCACCTCCATTTCATTCCATGTGCTGAGACTCTCCACCCATGGAGTTCTGGAGTCCCTTGTCAGCATGATGAGAGATGCTACATCCCAATATATTTAGGTCTAGACTGTACTGGAAAATAATCTCCATGAAGTAATCCAATTAACCCCCCCCCCAAGGCACTGAGGGAGGATGGCTGAATGGAAACACTTTCTTTTTGGGAGGCACTGGCTTTTGTGGCAAATACTTGGAAGACTCCAAGGAGAACAAATACCTTTATGAAAACTGCCAGTCCACAGAGCTGCATTTACAGAAGGAAATGTTGAAATGAGCTGTTGAGAGTGGGCAATAATTGTCTCAATTCTGTTGAGACACCTTTTGGTGTCTGATATTTTTACCTCCGTGGTGTAAAGAGAAGGGCAGCACGTCCTGGGAGTGTTTTCTCAGATCACAGCTGGGGGGCTTCTCCTCCAGCACTCCCCACAACATTTCAGGTTGACACTTATGGGCATAAAAAAAAGTAACGAAGATGGTTCGGAACAAACCACTTCTTTTTAACACTATAAAAATTGTGGCTATTACCTTCCCAGCATCCTCTCAGCTAATGGCCTGAAACAGGACCAATATTTGATTTCTACTTGCTGTATTTACTTTATAAATAGATACTTCATGGGTTTCATTCTTTACTGAGATTGAATTAGTGGGTTAAATAGACAGAAATATTTCTTACAGTGGCATACTGATCTCTTAGCATCTTGCACTGACCTGATAACAGGCTAGCAGGAGAGTAAACTTAATTATTTTTTAAGCTAGAGACTGACAATGGAGAACAGTGAATATTTCTGAAACTGAGATCTTCTTTTCTGTCATTAAAAAGCTGGGGAAATCTGAAAAGAGTGTGAGTTCAAGGCATATATCAGTGCGATTATTGAAGGGTTTTCAGAGAGTGGCTTATCACCTCACTGGCTTATTTACCTGATAAACCGGAGCCTTATGCTTCAAAAGCTCCAGCTGCTCAATCTGTGCGTGGCAGCCACATCTTACTGAGGATGAACCCACTGTGATGGCATCGGCAAGCAGGGCCTTTTGTTGCAATTTGCACTTTAAAACACCCCTGCCCCCCCAAATTCTCAGTTTCGTTAAAAGCAGTAACTGTATAAAATGAGCTCAGAATGTGTGAGGGGGCTTTGCCTCCCTAATTTTGCCCTTTGAACTTGATTTCTTCACGAGGAAAGGTGATGGAGATGCTGAAGGGTGAGAGTCCACGGTTTAGGAGCATTTGAGAGGATGTACAGCACATCCTTGTGAGGTGCTGAGCCCAGGCATGATCTCTGCGAGCCGCTGGGACACAAGATTAAGATCTAATTTCGGATGACCTTTACCACCCTGCTGTGAACCTGCAAAAGCAGTAAATACTCTTTGTATCATTGTTTGCCAACAACAGGGCACCCAAAAGCTGCTGCTGTCCCTGGGGAGGTTCTGTGAAGTGTTCCAGTATCCCTGAGCATCCTTCATTACCGCTCCCTGGCCACAGAGCCGGCTGGCCCTGCCTGTCATCACAGCCCCCTGCTCCAATCTGCATATTAATCTTGATTCTAAACCATCCTGCAGACAACGCATGCAAATGTACTGAGTGATTCAAATTGGTTTTCTCTGTTTGTAAATGTAGTGTTCTGTGACTGCTCAGGGGCACTAGGAACATATGCTCCTTGATATCTGACATTTTTCAAAATTCCCAGCAAGGAGGTTGTTTGCAGCGTAGGCACATGGGGGCTTGTTGAGCTGCCCTGCCTCTCCCCTGGTGGCTCACACCCACAGACAGTCCTGTGTGAGAGAGGGTTCACATCCACGAGGGAATGGTTTCCTTTTTTGGATGTGTGTGTATGGGGAGGGGACAAGCAGCAGAATGCAGAGTCTCTGTGAATTAAGCAGCGCAGCCCTTTTGTATTCCCAGAAACTCAGTTAAAGCAAAGTCTATTATTCCGGAGGTTTGCGTGAAAAAAGCATTACTTATCTCCCTGCCTTAAATTGTCTCTGTGGAGACCAGCTCTGTGTCGGCTGGTGATCTGGAGGGGAGAGCCTGGATGCTGCTCTCAGCTCCAGGGCTACCAGCCCTGGGAAAGGGACTGGAGGGCAGAGAAGGCACAGGAGAGCCTTTTGCTGCCACATCAAGCCCTGCATCTTCCTCACCTCCACATGCTCCTTACTGCTTATGGTGAGATTTCCCAAGCTTTCCTTTGGCAGTGGCACATGAAAGCCATTTAATGGCTCAGGTTACTGGGCTGTAAGCAGGATGGGGGGAAGTAGCTGAAACTCCTGCTGCTCTCACTTGGTCATAATGCCCATCTCTGAGGGGTTCCTGTTCTCAGATGAGGCAACCCTGGAATAAGGGCTGATGCTGAGCACAGTGGTGTTTTCCTGTCAGCCCTAATGGGCCCAGCTGCAAAATGGGAGATATGAGGACTAGGTGATGTGCTGTTTGGCCACTTCACTGCAGGGATGGTCCCCTATGGAAAAACAACCTTCACTCATCCATCTTGAATCACCTGTTTGCAAGCCAGCCCTGCTTGGTTTCTCTGGATGAGGAAGCTGAGGGTGCCAGAGGGATACTGCATCACCTGTTGGGTTCCCAGGTGCAGTCCTCACCTTGGGTGTGAGGTTTGCACACAGCAGCCCAGGCTACACAGCCAGAAATCCCCGTGGTGTGTCCGGCGAGAGGCTGTGGTGGTTGTGGTGCTGCCAGGATGGAGCGGAGCTCCCTGGGCTCTAGAGACATGCAGCCCAGTTCCTTGAATGCCTGGCTGCACCACAAGACTTTAGGCACACATCATAACACTAATTCCTTCCACTGAAGGGGAATAAGCACTTCTAACAGTTAGTTTGCTACAATAATTAAAATTCATGTTATCCTCCGTGAAGCTCAGACAACTCTCTGTTGTCAGCACCTCCAGAGGTCCTGGTTTAGCTCCTTCTGGTTCATTTAATGATATAACAGTGAGAAGGAGACATATTCCTTTTATTGTTGATGTGTAAGGTTTAGAATTAAATGTCTCTGCTGGTTGCTGGGTACTTTCTGCTACTGCCAACCCCACGAACTCTTTAAACATATGCTAATGAGCCTGACTTGCTCCCATTCCTTCTGTATAATCCATGAAGTAAGAAAAGTCAATCTTAGTCTGACTGCCTAATGGCCTCTATACATTGTAGTTAGCACAAAACCACTGTGAAGTGATGGAGATCAGGAGTTAAATGTATGAATTAAGCAGAACCCCTCTGACCACACTCCATTAGAAGAAAAACTGTCTCTAGGGAGACAAAACAAGATTTCTCTTTATATATATATTGTAAGAGTTGCCCACTGATCCTCCAGGCATTTTGAACATTACTGGCACCCTAGTGATGTGGACAGAATATAATTTATCAATATCGCTGCAACTTCCTACCCAAGATGTTGCTGGAATACTGATGTGCTACAGCATAATAAGGTTTGAAGAAGTATATATGTTATCCATAGCATTGCTTGCTCTCAGGCACCTGATTCCTCAGCCCTGATAGAAATCTATAAGGAATTACATGAATTTTAACAGTCTGTATTGTTTTTTATTTTTAACATTGCTTTTGAACACCTGTGTGTGGTATTAGGGCTTGGCCAGCAGCTGTTTGTGTGTGACTTGGTCAGAAAATAGAGGGGGAAAGTTATCCCGCAAAGCTCCCAATGGATTAATGTGATGGATTAATGCAAGGGAGTTACAGTGGTAAAACCTCGTGTCATGGCTTTGGATGGTGGGGTTCAGCCATAGGACACAAAACTCTGCCACAGCTCTTTCAAGCAGCATCTTTTCATTTGGAGCAGCTCTGGAATAAGCAATACCTGTAGAGGACTGCCTCTGCTCCAGCACTGTGATGCTATTCTTAGCATGGTTATGATTGATTACAGCATCTTACACAGTCGTTGGGTAAAAATAAGAGACTAAAAGACCTCATCCTCTGCCTCATGATCCTGCAGCTCCGTTTAAAATCTTGCTGCTGTAATCAGCTTCTTACCTGAAGTTTGATGGATATCTGGGCTTCTCCATGGCCTTGGACACGACCATCTGATCTGAGCTTTTAAAGCCATTAACAATTTATTTCTCATCATGTATCTTTCTGAGGACAAAGAGATACCAGATAAGAATCTGGACCTTCTATTTGCATGCAGGAATTGTGTGTTATGGAGTAGGGTTGTACAAATCTTATGAGTTATTTGGATAACATCTTATTGGCGTTCCTCCCTTGATGGCAGTAGGTACTGTATGAGCTTTCAAGAAAGAGTCTGCCATCACCTGTGCTCTTTAGTAGGGTTTGGTACTGGTACCAGAAACTCTGCTGCCTCCTTTAGAGTGAAAAGCTTCGAAGAATAAAAGTAGAGAGTGTAACACTAGAAATATTTTGTTTTCCAAGAAATCCATGAGTTAGCTCTGTCACAGCAATTTGGGCAAACACATGTCTTTCTGTCCATCTTTTCCCTGGAAGTGTTCTCAAAGGAGCCTTCCATCTTCCATGGGACACATTAGGACATTTCAGCCCTTTTAATAAGTTATTTAGAAGAAACTTCCTAATCTATAGTGAAAATCCCACTTGACGTTGTCTTCTTCCATATTCCTAAGCATGAGAAGAGTTCTGCAGAAGTTGGCTGTGGATGTTTACAGTGGGGTGTGCTGAATTGTTTTCAAGCACTATATATGCTGCACTGGGTTGGGATGGCTTTCAAAACAGTAACAAAATCTTTTTTTTCAAGTACTGCTTTTATCAGTAATTCCTTATCCACAGGATCTAAATGCAATTATTAAAAGGGAATAAAAGAACAGGAAGAGCAAAATTCAGCGAATAGTTATCCTGTCAGATGCAGCGTGCAGGCCTGAGTATGTCCAATTTCAACATGAACTTCATCAAGCTGTGGTTGGAGCAGGACGACACGTTGAGCCTTGGGTGCAGCATGAGGCTGTGCAGGGTTTGCAGCTATTTTCTTTCCTCTCTGGGTGCCAGTAGCTGCCTTCTAGAGAAACCAGCTGAAACAGTGCTCCAGTAATCCTTTTAGAGCTTGCAGGATCTGTGTTTAAGTGCTCCTTTTGCTGCTTCTCTCTTGAAGACAATTCCTTGCAGTGGAATCGGTGTGATCGGATGCGTTAGTGCTGAGGTTTTGTGCAGGACATGCAACCTTTCCTCCAGCATTCCATGGCATGAGTAAAGCCATCTCCCCAGGAGGTAACTTTGCAGATTCCCCTGGCCATGAACCTGAAGATGGTCACATAGGAAGGTTTTTTGTGGTGCTTCACTTTTGGTGCTCGCTCACACCGAAACACTGTGAATGTGTTTGTTCTGTAAAGCCACAGGCTTTGGTTTAGTTCTGTGATATTGCCACATTTCTGGGTTTCACTCTGATATTTATTCTTCGTGCTCTGCTCTCCCCCATGGTGTTTTCATTTGATGCAAGTTCTTAATGGAAAAGCAATTGCTTAGGGAAATGTGCTGCCTATCAGCTGTCTGATCACGGCTATCCGTTTATGGAATTACACTGAAACTGTATCAATGTAAAGGCTCCATGAAGAAAATATGCTTCATAAAATTCATCTTACATATCCTGTCTCTCTTTGTCTGTAGTGTTCAGAAGCTCTATTTTCTGTTCCCATAATCTACTAAATAATAACAGTTAGCACTTGCATCTGCAAATCAATACACAGGCTTAGCTCTCCCAACTGTAGTGAAAGTTTGTTATTGTATGAAACAGTAACCATTCCCTTTCATGCCTGTAACTGGTCGTTGTGCTCTGTATTTCTGTCAGATTTGATGACAGTCACCTCCTGAAGCTTTACAAAAGGCAGAAATTCCCCTGGTGCTTCTGGCAATTACACATTAGTTTTTGTAGAGACAGAAGATTACTTGCTGATTCCTGTTTACTGATTCCATTATGTATGTATGCTCTAGTACATAATGGCTTGTTAATCCCTTAAAACAGCATAGCTAGGAATATTCTTTCAAAACTGTATTTTGGTTCAATTGAAAAAAAAAAAATCAAAAATGATGAATTCCATAGAGTCTCTTATAACCACTGGGGTTTTGAAGATGATTGCTATCAGGGAACTTATCATTATGGTAGCTGGACTGTGTGTGATGTGGTGAACTGTTTCCTTTTGAAGATATTAATTTTCCTTCCGTCGATTTGATGCGATATGCTCGCAGTCAAGCTGGGCAAGAGTAATAGTGGTGATGAAGACAGCTTGGTGTGTTATTGTGCTCTAAAATAATTCTGTTAGGCTCTAGTCTCTTTCCCAAGATGAATTCCCGCTTTCTCTGTGCGGTGTTTGTGATCACTCAGCTGCAGGCTTCATCCATAGCCCTGTCCCTGTGGAGAGCTGTGGGCATTTTGGCCTTATTAAAGTTGGGTTTTACACCCTCATTAGGTTGCACCTCAGCCTTGCTTGCAAAAAATGCGGTGCTGTATAATGCCATGCACTGTGAAATGGGCTTAGGACTTGGAAAACAGAATGTGATAAAAAGTTCAGCCTTGTCTTGCTTTGTCCTTTGGGGCAAACCTCACCCTGCCGAGCTCCTGTTCCATCGCTGTGCACAGCTCACATACCCATGCTTTGGAGTTACCTTAGCAAGCCAAAAGCGTTCCTTATGTAAAAAATGGGCACACAGTCGCTAAGAAGCCCTGCATTGCTTCCCTTGAGCCTATTTTACATTCCTTGCACCCAGGCTTGGCCCACATGGCGATGGCAGTGAGAAGTTGGGCTTTCTGCTGCCACTGTGAGTCTGAAGGGGCAGGGCAGCAGGAGATCCCACTCCAATCCCCTTCCTGTTGTGGGAGTGTTGTTCCTACAAGCTTTAATAAATAGTCCTTTCCCTGCAGAGTTCATGATCTAGTAGGCAAGATGGAAACTGTGGGAGTGTAATATTATCCATCTTCCACAGATGGGGAAAAGAGGCACAAAGAGATTAAGGCCAAGGTTGCAGAGGAACTCTGTGGCAGGACCAGGAATTGAATTCAGCTCTCCCAGGTCTTTGTCCAGTGTGTTAATCACAAAACCTGCCTTCACCTCTATGCTTTTCTATTATTTAATCAACTGAGAAAAAATGCAAATTGATTTAATTAAAGGAGAGAGCAAATTTCTAATTTCAGTCTGGATTTGTTCTGTGGTTATGGAAATTTTGAGGAATGGAGAATAAACATCTGTAATTTCTTTTCTCAACACATGTATTTTCATTTACACTGCTGTGTAGAAGTTATATTTATATATTTTGTGGCATCTAATTTTAGCCTAGAAGCAGATCTGATGTTGGGTTACCAAGAGGTGTCATTTTCTGGCTTGCAGAATAATTCTCTTTCTGGCAAAAAGTCGGTCATGTTTCTTCCCACAGACGTGGTTTCTTCCTTTCAAGTGTCTCTCAAAATTATTTTACACTCAATGAAGCAAATCCTCCAAAGGCTTCATTATTCTGATGGTAGTATCATCTGATTGAATATTTCAATCATAATGTCCTTTGGAGAATTTTAGCAGTACCCACTCGGGATGTTGGAGGCTGGGATCTGTGTGTGTTCCTGAGGTTTTGAGGAACTGGTGTAGGAAATACAGATAATTTCAGATGCACAGAGTTCATTGGGGAGGTAGATGGTAATGTTTACTCTCTCTGGCTGTTGACTAGAATACATTAGATCATCCCTTTCCAGTGTGAAAAACACAAATGCAGCTTCTTCAGGCCCTGCTTTGCAAAGCATTTAAGCACACGCTTGGTTTGAAGCACGTGACCGTTGTCTGAGCACTGAAAAAATATCTTTAGACAATTCTGAAAAACTTCTGGGTTTGTTTTGATAAGTGAGTTCCTACAAAGATGCCAGTTTTAGAGCTTTCTAAAAGACTGTGAGAGCTCTTTGTACCCCATTGCCTGCTTCCCCTCCCCTTGCATCCCCCGGAGAACACACGAAAGATTCTGGCACCCACTCTGAAGGAGGAGCTTCTTGGGCTGACGTTGCTGCCTCTGAATTGCCGTGTCACTGAGGACTCCTTGGTAAGGGAGTTCTGCTTATTTCAGGCTCACATTAGGTTTTATGAACTTTAATGAACAGTAAGTAATAAATTTGCTGAAGAAATTGGGTTAGCCTGTGATTAACATTCAGAGTGATGCAGATGAGTGTACCAATGATGGGAACATGTGCTTACATCAGGATGAAATGCAGATGAGAGGCCCTGGAGCAAGCCCAGGGATGTGGGCCAGCACAGTTTCATCTCTGTCAGCTTTAATCTGATCTCAAGTGTGAGTGCTACCGGCCTGCAGAAGGAACCTCAAACCCTGGGAAGACCTCAACACAACTTCTGTTTTCTACTAGAGGCTATTAAAACATTTCTTTACAATCAGAGCTCCATATGTAAAAACTCAAGTCACTGTATCTGAAAAACAATATTTCTAGCAGTAGGGAGGAGAGGGGGAAATGGTTGGAAGATGCCTCTTGGTTTGGTTCAGCTTTTATGACATGCTGCTTTACTGAGCAGTCGTTTTAGTCAATTGAAACCCAGCTGAGCCCATCGTCTTATGACAGCACCGTTGTACGGAATGGAGAGAAAATCCCCCCTGCCCCCCTCTTAAATGAAGTGCAAAGTAATGCTAGAAAGGGAAAGAATAAATCAATTTTAAGTGGTAATCTATGAAGTTGGACAGAAAATGATGAGAAATGAAGCAACTGGTCATAGGAAATTGACCTTGAAAATGGTGTTTATCTTGCGGCCGCAGTGGCAGAGCCTCGCTGCTGCCGTGGGTCGACGGCTGAGGGGGAATTTAAATCAGAGTTTCTTTACTTTGAATCTCAGTTGGGTTTTGGGGAAGTTTCTTTCAAGACTGTGTTCTCTGACAGTTACGCCAGTGGTGCTGCTCGGCAGCGTCTGCCAGGTGGGATTTATTCCTTTGTGGCAGCCTCATATTTTACTGTGTTGCTTGAAAGGCTGAGCCAGTTTGGGAGTGGTAATTGTCCAGGGTCAGAAGAATCACTGTCATTGTGTAACAGATACATATGCTTGGGAGAGAGATGGTATTTTTACCTGGATTTTAATTTCCATACAAATAAACACATTAAAGTGAGTAAAAAGACAAATGAGTAATACATGTCACCTCTGCTATTTTAAATTGTAACACCTACTTACACCAGAATGATGGTTATTGCAGTATTATACACATCTTATTTACAATAAAGGTACAGAAGGGTGTGGGAAGTGGAATATATTGAGTTTTCACTGGGACTCTTCTAGCAGAAAACAATTGACAGAATGTTTCCACGATTTTTGTCTTCTAGGGTGGGTGGTCAGGACTCCATCAGATTGACTAAATGCTTTTTGCTTCAACTGATGACAATCTTTTTCTGCCTTTTTTAGCATCAGCTGAGTCCATAAGTGATCCATTTGCAACTGGATCATCTGCTCTCAGCATTTGCTTACTGGGTGTCTCAGTAATTCCCAACTAAAACATGAAGGTACAAGTACAATCTCCTGTGCCATGGACACTTTATGGTTTTGATGATCAGCAAAATAACATTAACCCATTAACTTTCCTGAAACATCAGAAATCTTTGTGTCAGTTCTCACCTAAACCATGCAAACGGACTATCTGGTTTGCTCAGCTGGTTCATATCATCACTGGCCTCCTTTGCCAGCACAGATCCTCTTTCAGCAGCAGTCAGATATCAAACACAGGCAGGATGGTCATGGGGCTGCCCAGGGGTAAACGAGACCAGGTCAAAGCCCTGAAGTGCCCTATACCATGTCTGGGGACTTGTGGTAGGGTTTGACTTATACTTGAGCTTTGACTTAGACCTGAGCTTCTCAGAAGCCTGAGGAATTGCTCATACTGGCCATTAAAAGATGTGGTCCAGGCAGCATCTGCAAGTAGCAGCTGCTTGTATGGCAGTAGCCACCCTCACTCTGTGTACCCTAAGGACTTGTTTTCCTGGATGGGACCATGTGGGGTTTGGAGATGCTCCAGCTCTGAGCTGAAGGCGCTTCCCTTGTCTGGGAGCATTCCTTGATCCATTCAGCCTGGGATAGGATCTGGGATGAGCATCCAGAGCAGGCAAAGGGAAACAAAGGGATAGGGGTGGGAAGCGGAGAGGCAGCAGAGCTCTGGAAAAGAGGAGGGAGCCCCACTCACAGCAGCTCTCCCTGGAAAACTCGTATTGATCAAGCACCGGTGACAGTCGGGTTGGCTGTGTTATTCCAGCACTTGTGCTCTGATGGAAAGCTAACAAATAATAAATCTGAGCAATGTTTTCAGACTGTGCAAAAATTAAGAATTTCAAAGCAAGCCTTCTCCAGATATTTAAAATTCAGGGAGCTTTTTTTGTCCTGGGTCTTGAGATGTTAATAACTTTGACTAATTGTCAACACCACCAATTACTATGACTGATACCTTATCATTTCCCACAATGAGCAATGCTAATTAAAATTGATTGTGCTGCTGTTCTGGCACAGCAGCAAGTTTCCTTTTCATTTTTTGTTTAAACATGAGCTTATTGTGCCTATTTGGTGAATTAAATAAGGAAAGCTCATTATTCTGATGTTTATTTTTGAGCAGGGGTTTTAAGCCACATTGGAAGCCTGTTACAAGTGTCAAAGAAATAGAAGAGCTTGAATGAATTGTATTTTTTGGAGTACCAAAACATACACCTAATAATAATATTTAGCACTTTTATACCACAGTGCTTTTTACATGATCACATTTCTACATAAAAGTAACCGCTCCTATTATCTCTGTAAGGTGGGCAAACACTATTACTGCTGTTTCACAGATACTGGAGCTGAGACACCAGAGCTTTGATTCTCTAATAGCAGAGCACTTCAAGCTATTCATTTCAATTAGGCTACAGATCCCTGTCTTACAGCACTCTGAGCTGTCTAAGTTATGATTTGCCGGACTGGCTTGCTTGAATTTTCTACAACTTGGCCTTTTATTTCTCACTTATTTTTTTTAAAAGTATGATTATTTGTTTCTGCCAAAGATAGGATCAAGAACTCCTTGCTGCTGGCCTGCCCTGAGCTGGCTCCTCCAGTAAATGTTGGTTCTGCCCATGCAGGGCACAGCCATGCAGGAGGGATGAGGTTGTGCAGCTTTGTGTCCTTCTTCCTTGGGCCTTTGCTTCGTCACGTGAATCTCCTCATGTCAGGAAGGGCTGTTTTTGTTGAGTAGAAGCTGCTTGCAGGGAAGGGAGAGGGCTGGATAATAGTGTGGGACTCTGAAACTCATGTGTTATATATCTCCTATTGTGTTCTGAATTTAGCTGTGGTTTTATTTGAAGTTTTCCATGGGGAATGTTTATGGGATAGGTTATCAATGGAAGATGTACCTGTTTTTTTAACTATTCTGCTTGTATCTCTTGTTAAGTGGCCAACTGCAGTTAATAGCACAAGACTATGACCTTATCTCTCTGGAGATTGATTTAATCTAAACAATTTATTCTTTCCACGATCAATACATAACGAGTTAATATGGAATGGATATAAATGCGTGGAATTGTCTGAGATATTCCTTACTTCCTCCTACTTAGTCCATAAAATGAGTCAACTGCTTCATAGTGTTTATTATAAAAAGGAGTCTTTTAAAGAATTTTTCATAAACAAGGCCTCCCATAGGTCTTGACAGAAAGGGAACCCATGTTTACCTTCATGATGTCTTGTATAAGCAGTTATAGAGGAGTGTGCCAATCGAAAAATGTTTTGTAATTATTGGAAAAGACTTTGAAATGTCTGGTACTAGAAAGCTAGATAAAAATATTTATACTACAGAAACATCAGTAGCAAAAATCATACCTGAAAAGTAAATTGTTTAGTCCTGTGCACTATTTCTTGGTTATATACAGCTACATGACTTTCCCTAGAGCACTGATATCTTCTGATCCTGATATGAGTTGTGAGCAACCTTAGAAATCTGTAGAGCTTCTTGTGCCATAGTGCCACGACTGACTCCAGCTAATCCTCCTTACTGAAAACAAGAGGACCCTTCCAGCAAGACCTTGTGCTGTCTCTAATGGTGCTCTCTGGAGCAATTCACCCAGGTTAATTTGTTTGTGTTGGGAAAATTCTAGGAGACATGCTGGAGAAGTGCAGAGTGTCTGACTGGACGTCAGCACCCCCTGTTTTAGCAGCAGGAGAGTGCTGGTGTGTTGAGCTGACACGCACCGATGGCACCATTATCACAAGGTGATGTGTTGCCATTAGCACAGGAAGCTGTGAAATAATGTGCCAAGTGTGTCTTCTTGAAACACTTTGGACCTAATTCTCCTCTCATCTGTATTATTGTCTCTCCATGGACCAGACTGAAGATGCTTACAACTTATGCTGTAGAAAATCAGAGAGGGATCATGGATGACTGACTCCCTTGGTGTAACAAGCTGTACGTGGAGGCAGAAGTTTTTACTTTCTTCTCTATTTCCAAATGTCCCCTGGAGTTTTGTTGTGAAAAGTCAGTTATGAAAATTGAGAGCGTGAGGGGGGGGGGGAATATGTCATTTGGGTTGTGATTTGCTGTTAATTAAACTTTAGTGTGACACATCCTTTATGTCTGGGGATTCCTGATTCTCATCTCAGTGGCCTGGTAGAACGGAGGAGCATCTCCATCGAGATCAATGCTCATTATTATTTTCCTCATTATCATCATGATCCTCATCAGTATTTGTTCTACAACACTGGCTGTGGAACAGAAGCACAGGCAGAGATGACCTTCACCTGTTCCTGTTCAAAACCTTTCATTTTTAACAGATAAGAGACTCAAAGGCTGGGGATGGGAAAGTGACAGTGAACTCATGACAAAGAATTAGTTCCAACCACTCGAAAGTGAAAATCAGCCTTTCTTTCCACTGCAAATCACATGATGAAATAATCAGTTTTCATTACTTTCATCAGAGTAGTGGCACTCACGCACAGGTTGAATCCCATAGCGCACAAGGTGGTGATGGATGTTATCAGACAGGTTTTAGCTGCATGAAGCTCAGACATCTGTGCAGGAGAGGGGCTCAGTGGTAGATGGGAATGGAGTCTGCCCAAAAAACAGGTGAGGTAGAGGGGGAAGGTGATGAAATTAGTAAATGTTCCCCAGAGAGAGAAGTGGTATGGAAGGTAAAGTCCACAGTGCCTTGTCCTGTTCATATTTGATGCCCTAAATGGGATTTTGAGAACTGTTCTTCTTTCTACTCAGGTACAAGAGCACTGCTGTGAGGAAAATGCTCATTTTACAGTCCTATGCCTGAACCATGGCTTTAGGATGACACTGTAGGTGTCAGGGAGCCCAGTATGACTCTTGCCCAGCAGTATTTTTTCCTTGAGGTGGGCTGCCCAGCATCCCTTGAAATAACTTCCTCGGACCCTTTTACACTCACCACAGGGATGCCACAGGTGTGACACACCGAGAAAGGGCAGACGCTGCCAGAAACATCTGGAAAACAAATTCAGAAAAATTGTCCAGACATGGAATGATGCAAATCCAGGGGCAGAAGACCTGTCTGAAATCCCATTCTCGTCTGACTGATAACCTGTCTGAATGTAGGGCTGGAGAGAAGCTGGGCTCAGACTGTGATTGCACAGAACTGACAAATCAGCCTGTTTCTGGACCTCTTTTTGTGCCGTGTGTGGGACAGCAAGAGAAGCATTGCAAGTTATAGAATTAATGCATCACTAAAAAAAAAAAAAGTCAAATGTCTTCCTCCCCTTGCTCTCCCAAGTGTTGAGGATCTGCTCAGGTTCACGCCCTTCCTTGTTCATGTTGCATTAGTAGGTGCCCCCACTTCAAGCCCCGTGCACCCCTGCGTGCTCTCGAGGTTACTACAAGAGCCTGGTCTGGGGAGATGTTTCGGTTGCACTGAAGTGTTTTTATGTATCAGTTTCATGAGGTGGAATCATGTCATAGCAAAATGTTTGCTGCGTGTAAGAAGAGGTTTGGGGCTGTTAGGGACCAAGAGAGGGTGGCAAGCTGCTCTCTCTCATGTGAGTGTTGTAACCCAGAGCGTTTGTGTAGCATGTGGGTTAAAGGTGCCTGTGACCGGAGAACTACAGTGATGTTTGACCTCTTCTGGCCCTGAACTAAAGTGGTGTCCCCTTTGGGTGAGATCTCTGCTGCTCTTCACAGCCAGCTTCAAGCCTAAAGCTTTTTATGCACTTGAAATGGCTGCTGGGGAGAGGACACACAAAATCCTTACCTCTTGGGAAACCCCCTTTTACAGCAGAAGGCGTATTTTGGCATGATGAGTTTTCCAGTGGATTTTGTGGAAAGGTAGCGAGATTGCCAGTGTGCATCTGGATGTGCTAAGCAGCTGCTGGCACCCAGAGCTGAGTGTTGGGGCAACTTTGGGGTTGGTGGATGGTAATTTGCCCCTCTGGAGCACAGCACAGCTAATGAGCATAGTCCCTCCAGCCACAGACAGTCACTGGAACAGATCAGAAACAGCTTCTGCTGACCAGACCGATGGGAAAGCTGTGTTTGGTGCATGACAAATAGCAGGATGTTGCATATTTTTCATTATTAACTCTGAATCCATACAATTAGGGGTAAAGAAGAAAATAATACATATTTATCTGTGAAGTCTAATGACAAAATAATAGCCAAGGGAAATATTGATCCCTACCTTGACCGCTCTCTCTAGTAGAAGGTGTCCCTGCCCATGGCTGTGGGGTTGGAACTAAATGATCTTTAAGGTCTCTTCCAACCCAAACTATTCTATGATAAAACAAGAATTTTCATTGTTTCACCCTTTTCCAGTGCATTGCATGTACTGGAATTGGCAGTACATCTTATATGAACATCACCTCCACTGTCCTGTTCCGTTCCCTTCCACCAAAACTTACTTCTTTTCCCTCCCCATGGGTGATGAGGAGTATGTCTGCACAATGGATAGAAAGGACAAGATGCCTTCTTGTGACACCAGGAAGAAAATGATCCAGGGAGTTACAGACCACTAAGCCTTTCATTTGTACCTGGTAAACTGGTTCAAATGATAAGAAAAAAAAAAGAAAACATTTGGGAGATGCTGATAAAATCAGGCTTATCCAGTAGAAAGGTAGTGTAGGATGTGGCTGGAAGTGATAGGAAAAGCCTAGGCTTGATGACCCAGCAGGTCACTTACAGTCTTTCACTCCTAATCTCTTAGAAGTCTTTGAACTTGTCAATAAGAAAGGAAGAGAGAGGAACTGGCTTATCTCATTTATTTACGATACTGAAAGGTCTTTTGCAAGGCCTCTCACAGAAAACAGTCAGAAAGACAAGGTAGGCAGGTGAAAGGGAAAAATATAGTTGGGAATCAAAACCTGCAGCAAAGATTACGTATAACCGGGCAATTTTCACCATTGCAGAGGGTTAAACCAGAGTTTCCTTGTATGTCCCTAGGTCCTATATCAGGTCTTTGATGTGGGATGAGTAG
Source organism: Corapipo altera (assembly GCF_003945725.1). NCBI lineage: Eukaryota > Metazoa > Chordata > Aves > Passeriformes > Pipridae > Corapipo > Corapipo altera. The sequence goes on along the minus strand of NW_020884899.1, from coordinate 10,399,801 downwards.
CTAGGTTTGTGGATAGCAAAAAGCCTCTGGGGTCAGCCAGCTCCAGAGAAGGCACTGAGGAAGGTCAGAACAACCTAAACAAGCCAATAAACACATGACATAACCTCCAAAAAATGGTCGGTGTTCATGCATGGCTTTTGCCCAGCCTGTGGTTTCAGTTTGAATTTGCTGTGCTCAAACTAGAAATAAGTCTTCAGTTCAGCAATCCCTGTAGGAGAAGACCTTGTTGGAGCTGCTAATGGGACAGGAGATGTCATCTCCCTGATAACCTCCCCAAGGGGGTGTGCAGTTCAGGAACAGCTGTACCAGTGTCTTCAGATTTGGATTAATGATCCTTTTTCAGAAGTCCATTAGGATTGGAAAAAACACATACATAGTGTTATCTGAAACACCACCAGTGGTACTCAGCATCAGAGTAGTCTTGTTAATGAAGGAACCCAAATTAAGAGGCTTCATATACCAGTACAGGGGTTTAAGTTCAATTTTCTCCCTCCCTGTATATACAGCATCTTGTTTCTTTTAAATAGCCATGTCTCTCTTGCTGTCCTAAACAAAAGTTTTGAATAAGAGTTAAAAAATAAAATCATTTGTTTGCATTCCCTGCTGCTCTGTCACAGCTGTGTTCCCCACCCATTGAGTTGATGGAGCTTCCTGCCTCCCTTCCATTCCATTCCTTCCCATCTCTCTGCCTTTCCCCACCACCTTTTAAACTGGAGAAGCACTGGATGTACCTTTTAAAGCCAGGGACTTAAGTCCTGGATGTTGCTAATGAGCAATGAGAGCCTTTTAAGGAACTGAAACGTTGCATTCTTATGATTTAGGAAACAAAAGCTGAATAAGAGCTGTAACACTTAACTATGGCATCCCACTTTATTTTTCTCTAATGCAGGCTAAGCTGCCTTACAGCAATCTTTTAATGTAATGATTGAGACTATTATAGGAAATACTATACAAAGCAACAATTTTTTTTGCAGCCTAAATAATAAGTAGGGCAAGGTTTTAAATGAGGCTAGAGTAATGAATGCTGTACAATAATTTTGATGATAAATTTCCCCGGAGGATAAAGTGGAAGAACAGAAGCAGGCTGTATTTAATCATGCAAAGTTAAAGGAATGCAGACCAACAAATATTTATAGAAATGTACGGATTTTCTAACCTTTTCTGAGATATTCTTGCCCTTTTCACCTGAGAGACTTAGCAGGAATTCAGGTCTTTCGGTGTGTAATAATTAGGAGGAGGAATTGATCACACAGGGTCAAGTGTTTCTTTGATGTAGTGCAGAGAAATTCCTGCTTCCTTGCAGGCTGGAGGACTCAAACAGTAAGACATTTGTTTTTCACAGCTATTTCATTCATCAGTAAGTCTGAAAAGCTTGCTTTGAGCAGATACACAGCATGGGATGACATATTCTGCAGCTGCTCTTCACCTAGTACTGACCCAAGGAGGTGTGTCCCCTCTGCAGAGCAGAGATACTAATTCCCAAAGCAATATAGTTACCTTTGTGGAGTTCTACGTGCAGAGTAAGAAGAGGCCTGTGAACTGCATTGTGGGGATGAGATTTGGGCTTCCATGTGCTGAGCAAGCAAGCTCAAAATCTTTGCCCCATGCTCCATCAGCAGGCATAGACCTGCCCTTCCCATGCCTGTACCAAAGGCCATCCATCCTTCTCAAAGGTGATGCTCCTCAGTGGTGATGCTCCTCAAAGGTGGTGCTTCTCAGCTGTGGTTTCTTCTGATCTTTGCTGTTTGTCTTGAAGAAACAAGCATTACTTCAAAAACTAACAGACAGACAGAAAGTCACCCCTCACATGTGTCTTAGCATGTTCCTGGCTGTTCTGCACAGGTGCACATGGCTGTGGTAGAGTTAGGCAATCACTCCATAAGGTGTAGGGTTGTGATGCTTTGTGCATTTTTAAAAAAACTACTATTAAAGGTATGGTTTTTCAGTGGACTTCAGCTCAACCTACAACAGTATTCACTCACAGAGGCAAAAACCTGAAGATTTCTGTTCTGCTGATCAATACTTAAAGCATATATTGATTTCCAATTTAGGTGTTAACTTTTTAGCTCTTAGAAGTGCTCTTGATATCAATTTTCACCTTGCCTGATGTTCATTATATGTGAATGTTATGACAGCGAGTAAGCTCAGATCCCATCTGGAGAGGCAATTAGTTCTAGTGACTTCGAGACTGCAATGTGCAAAGATTTACTTGTCCTGTGTAAGCATTGTGGTAACATGAAATATCTCTGTTTAAGGCAGTGACCTGAGAAATGCTTTCATTCTGGCCTGGCCTGGCACAGCCTTCCTCTCATTTCTGTATGATCATTTCTGAAATCATAGAATAAACTAATAAATAACTCTGTTTATTACATTTATGTTGTTTCAGCATAATAATTCATAGCCAATGAGCCCGAGGTTCAGGGCTCAGTTTGCTGGGTGGCTGGGCTTTGTTTAAACAATAAGACACACATGATAAGCAGTGTCATTATGCCTCCAGTAGTGTTAGGAGGCACAAGGTCAAAAGGCTCAGTGACTTTAACTACCTGAGAAGTGCCGTGTAATCCCCTGCAAATGGGCTGTCTACAATGTCTTATTGCTGTATCAGAGAGGGAATTATTTCTTTTTAAAGGCAGCCACATGAATTCCCTCTGTAATTGGCACAGGGCTGACATCACTGGCTGCCAATCAGAAATCCTCTTTGTCTTGGATTTTAACACCTTAATTTCAAGTTCAGGTCATCTGAACAAATGGATTTTGTTAAAATGATGTTTTATCCTCTTTATGCTCTGAGTCCCATCTGCTTGCTTTATGCTCTCTATGTGTGTGTGTGTTGTGAATTGCTCTGCAGTAGCTTTTGTATAATCATCAGGCACTAAACAGTGATTGCAAAGTCTTTGCAGAGCTGGTGACATGGGGAGCCATGGCCTGACTTGTAGTGCCTAGAACATTACTTAGAAACTCAAGGGAGCAAGGGGAGGGCAGGTAAGCACCTCAGGATGTGGGCAGCATGGCTGGGATTTCAAAATCAATGTGTAGCCATCAAATTCTTTCAGCCTAGCACTGTCTTTTCCTTTTTATTGGCAAACATAACATCAAAATAAAATCATCCTGATTTACAGTTATTGTTGATAAAATAAGTACACATGGGTCACAGCTTTACTAGCCTGAGCAGATGAGGAGCAGGCCACAAGGATGCTGTTTATCCTGGTGATATTGAAAGGACTGTAGGCAGTTGCTGCTGTTTTGGAAGGGGAATGACGGATTCCAGATGGAGAGATTTCTCCCTTGTTTCTCCCCACTTTAAGCCCCAACAGAAGCAAAGATAAAGGCACAGCTCCTGGGAAGTTCTCTGCAGCCCCTTGGGCTGGTTTCATGGACTTCCCTCCAGCAGCTGCTCCTTCAGCGGGGGAAGGAAAGCCTGCATGAAATCCCATGGTCCATCCCAAAGAATGTTTTTCCTTTGGGTAAATGGAAGCAGATGCCAGAGGTCACGGCTTCTCTGTGTCTCAGTCAACCAGTGGGTGGGATGAGGACACCTGCACATGGGAAGTGCAAAACCCGTGGTCGAGGGGATGCTGTGGAAGTTGCTGTTCAGTTGTAGTGGGTTTTAGGGACAAAGCAAGAGGAATCATCGTCCTGTCAGAGGGCAAAAATTTGACAAATGGTTTCAAAGGCTTAAAATAAATCTATCTTCATAACCTGACTGATGTGCTTTTTTCCTGAGGTATGTTAACAGAGGTAATGATACCTCTACAGTGAACTCAATTAACCTTCTGCAGCCTTCTATGTGACAGGGACTCCTAAATCTCCTATTTTATGAGTGCATGTGCAAGATTTGAAGCTACTCTGAACTTAACACTAATAAATGCCATTTCCTAATTGGTGCCCATTTGTTTGGTTTTTTTCCAGTGAGAAAGACATGGTGGCTGTGAGTGGGATGTAGTGTTCATGACTGAGATTTCCACACAGGAGTGAGGTAACTTTTTATTATTATTATTATTGTTAAGAATCTGGTGGTTTGTATGGATGTCTTTGGAGTTTCCACTGTTCAGTGATGTTATAACACAATCTTAAGGAATTTAGCTTTGGTTCTCTGTGTTGTTTTGTATAAATGGTCATCCATTGACAATAAGAACAATGTGACTTTCCTCTGTCTGATACCCAGTGCATTTTGAGTGTCCTTTAGAAGCGCTATGGGCAAATATATAGGAAAACCCCCTGTGTATTTAGGCTTCAATGGCTCAATTTCCCTACAAATCTCCCTTCTGCTCTGTGATACATTCTAGTACGTGCACGTCACATCAGGAGACTCAGTAGTGTTTGCTCCTGCCTGGCTTCTGAGATCTTTGCATGAACACATCCTGTACAGAGTGAAATGTTTCATCTGGGAGGGAGGATGTCAGCAATAAATGAGAAAACAAGAGAAATGGATGATGCCCCATAATGCATACCCTATAATATAATCATTGTTGTTTGATAGAAGAGACACTTGGAGCAACTCTCCGTGCCCTGCTAGGTATGTCTGGATTTATTATTCAAAAAGGCACAATCAAATCTCTTCATTCCGTTGACAAATGGGTGCTATTCAATTCCGTATCTGCCTCTTATTTATAGCATATAGAGGGGTGATTTATAGGCTGGCTGCAGATCTTCCAAAACAGTTTTAATTAGCAGCATTGGCTATTAGAATGAGAGTCCTGTAGCTTCCCTGTCATATGCATCCCCTTAAAACTAAACAGGAATTTTACTCTTTGCCAGGCAATGCCTCTCTGTTTTTTTGTAATTCCAGCAGGAAAATGTACATGTGCTTTAGCAGTGAAGGTTGTATTCCTGTTTGCAGCTCCAAGGGGCAGACAGGGGAGGTCAAGGAAGGTAATGCCATTTATTGCTGAGTCTTGGGGAAACAGGGCAATCCTTGGGGCATCAGCACTAACTAAAAGCACACAGGAGCTTGCAAATATCAGGGACTCAGTTTTGAGGACAAAGTAAGCACCGCAGACATCAAGGCCAGCTGCTCAGGCTGCCAGCATGAGCATTTTGGGATTCTGCTCTGGAATTCTGTGTGCTTGGAGGAGCTGAGAAGGCAGAAGCCCCTATCTCAGTGTGTCCTGTGGTTGGAATGTTCACAGTGTTGTTTTTGCTATACGCATTGTCTGAGGGTGTAAGCAAGCATTACCCCAGCTGTTCCTTATCCACAGAGCTGCTCTGGCTCATGGGCTAATTGGTACCCCTGAGGTACTGAGCAGAGGCAGCCACAGCACGGGGGGCAGCTCAGTAAAGGCACTAGTTTGAGTCTCTATTATTTTCATGCATCTGATAGGAATGTGATCCCTGTGAGACCTCAGCCTATCTGTCAAACCTGAGATCAGCCAACAGGTTCAAAAGTTATTTGGGGAAGCAATGACTGACAGAACAATTGCACATCTCTTGTTTTTTTCCTGAGAAACCAGGCTAAAAAAGCGCAGGAAACATAAAGAGTATTTTTTGTGCTTTTATGCAGTGTGTGTCGCATGCAGAATGGTCTGTTGTTATGCTTCCACTGATCTTTTTTTTGACATAAGCAATGCAGTCATTCTGTCTTTGCATCAAATAAGTCTTTGTACTACTTGTCACCAGCTCACAGTGTCTCTGTATGTGTGTAAACTCGGTGTTTGCTACATCCCCTCATCACTACTGTGCTGCTGCCTGCAGCTGGGCGGTTCTGCTCCCTCTCTGCTGCTTTACAGCAGCTCTGTCAGTGACATTTAATCTGGAGAGTAAGAAAACCTTAGAAAATCTGAAGTTGGAGGTTGAAAATAATTTTAAAAGAGAGGACATGAGTACTGGACCTGGTCACAGATGCTTGGTGTCTCTGTCTGTCCTTCCCTGGGAGGAGGTGAAGGAAACAAGGCACAGCTGAAAGAGAGGAGGCTGGATGAAGTTCATCACTGCCCTGCCAACGTTTTGTTTGTGGTTCTTGGGAGACTGATGGGAAAATGAGGAATTAGGAAATGAAGACATAAAAAATCCTGCTAGAAACAAGCCTGAAACTAATATGGTCAGAAGGAAGGAATGGAAATGATTCCTGTGGTTTGCAACTGGGAGATGATGGGCTCTGCATCCGGGACAGCAACACATCCATGGGTAATTCACAAATCTGGGAAAAAAAATCACAGTTCTCTGGCTGAATACAAGTTAGATTTATTTTTTTAATCTACAGAAGTTCTGTACAGGTATTTTATTTCCTTTTCTGAGCATATTGATAAAGCACATTGGTTAAGAAAGCTTTCAAATTATTAACATCTTTGGTTCTGTCTTTGAGCCAAATGAGCAAGATTTGGTGAGCTGTCTTTGGATATTACACTAAGTGCTTTTGTACTGCAATTCTAATAGAGTGTAGGGCTGAATTTGATAGTGTTACCTGTTAGTGATTAGAAACTGAAGGGCTTTCAGCGTGTCTGTACTGCAGAATTGGCTTTGATTGATAGATTGGGCATTATGCATTTCATAATTTTTAAATTTTGCTTTGAAGTAATCATATTCCTTCTTAAAATTCCTCTTTTCCCTAACATTTTGAAAACGTTTTGATGGTGTGAATTGGGAAGAAAGAGGAGAGAGAACATTTTTGCTCATAAACACTTAAATATTAAATTGTGCATTAGTCAGTGGTACAGGCTGAACTCTGCTGGAGAAAGGTACTTTTAAATTACAAAAATATTAACACTGTAATTATTGAGCATGGATAATAGTTATGAATTATGGATCAGTCAGGTTAGCAAAGTCACAGCTGCCTAATAGAGAAGGGTATGATGGGAACATGTGGGAAGATGATTGAGGATTCCCACTTAATGTTTTCTTATGCTCTCCTCAGCAAAGAGGACTGCTGCTCCTCTGCTGGTCCCAGAGAGCTGTGAAAGCTCACCAAGGGCTGGAGCATCCCTGCCTGCTCTGCAATAGGACAGTCTCTGTGCCACCATGTCTTTTTGGTGTCCAGCCCAGCTGGAAGGCCCTCGGTGCTGAGCTCTGGGTGACACTGTCACTGACTGTCACCACTGAAAAGTCCTGGCATGCTCCAAGGCACAGAACCTGCAACAGGAATTGCTAGCACTTGTAAACCTTGTCTTCCTTGAGGAGGCTGTGGAGAGTGGCAGCAATGCTGGAGGGTTAAGGACCAGAGTTCTATCTTTGCTGATGACCCTCTCTCTCATCTGGACAAAACGACTTCCCATCACCTTCTCTCAGTTCCCCTCATTGTAAATGAAGATAAAGCCATGTCATACTTCTGCAACGTGTTTTGACATCCTTGAAGGGAAAATGCAACCTTGAAGCACTCAGAGAATATCCTACTGCCAAGTGACTCCAACAGGAGCTCCAGCAGCGCTCACTGTTAGGATATATATTTTTTTCTCTGTATCTGGGGGTTGCTGTGACAAGAAGTCCTGCCTCTCCAGCTGTTGGTGTTAACCCACAGCTGCTCCTCTATCAGTTTTCCAGTTTGTATCTACGCAGCTTCTTGCCTTGTCTTCAGCCACAATCTATTTTCTCCAGAAAAAACCAGGAGCTTTTTCTACTTCATTTTTTATAGGAGGGCTGTAATATATTTGAATTGTTTGCCATAAACTTTTGAGATTCAGTGACCTTTGTTAATCAGGAAGGGTTTTTTTGAGGTCTACAGGCAGAATTAATCATATGTAAACTGTTTGCTTTAAAAAGTCTCTTACTGAACGTGGGATTTCACAGGTAGCCTTGGAAAGGTCGGAGGCTGGAGGCAGAAGCTGGAAGCAGCTGCAATGCTCTGCAGGAGGACAAGCCTTCTCAGGGCAGGTTCAGAAGTAGGGAGAGACCTGTGCTAACACATGGCATTGAGGAGAACCCCTTGTGTTTGAGAGACTGGCCTCAAGCCAGAAATTTGGAAACAATACACAAACTAGCAGCAGTAGCCTTTGTAGCAGTGATTATGGAGACCTTCCAGCTCTGGGTTAAACCCATGGAAGAAAAAGAGTGCATTGAGAAAAGGACAATTGTCAAAAGAGAGGGACAGAGAGTGTCATTGCTACCCTAAAGGCTGCAGTGTCTTGGTGTACAGGGTCCCTGCTAAGGAAGGTCTTTCTCTGAATTTTAGAGGACTCTGCCAAACCCCTTAATGTGGTTTTAATGTATTTTCTTGTACTCAGTGGTGGTTTTTACCTGTGAGCCCTTGGCATGCTGTGTCTCAATGAGGCTGATTTTGGGAGATGTCTCACAAATTAGGTGCACTGCAGTGAAGTGTTTGGTTTCCTACCATGCAGCTCTGTTGTTCATCCCCCTTAGCTTCTGCAGATGATGCAGTAGAGCGTGTTCTCAAACTTCTTTTCAGATTTTTATCATGTCTTGCAGAATAATTGCATTTTGTGTTACAGGCAAGCACATTTGGAGGGTTTCATTCACAGCAGCACATCGTGTGAGAGAAAGGGGAGTTTGCTGAACTTCTTTGCCTATACAGAGGGAGGACACCTTCAGCAGTGGTGGAGGGAGGGAGATGCCACCCCACCAACCACCCATTTGCAATATGTGCTCTTCACTAGGGCTGTATTCAGGGCCTGATACTGGGCCCTTGCTCCAGGATGGCTCAGAGCCCAAGGGCTTCTCCAGGCTCATCCTGCAGCAGTGAAGTGTGGGCTTTGCTCTTTCTCCTGATTATCAAAGAACAGAGCTTTCTCTTTAAAGAGTTAATTCCACAAAAACATTAATGGAAAAGTTATGGACTAGAAACATTTCCATCCAATCGAGAACACACAGAAAGTCTGAATATGAATGATTTAAAGACTATGGGAAAGCATAAAGATGTTGAGGTGAATTTACTACTTTGTTCAGTGCATAGATTCTGTGAGTGATCTTCAGTATGAATTAAAGAAAGGTTCCAGTCATGAGATATTACAGTTTAATTCAGACATCAGTACAGTCAGGGAGAGGACAGTAATGTATTGCACAACCAGATAGGATTTCCATACTGGATTGCACCTGTGATCTGTATGGACAGTGCTGTGTCTGTCAGGAGAAATAATGTGATAGAGCATAATAGGCAGCTGTGGAAGATTTACCTGGAGCAAACTCTATCTGCTAATAGCTGGCTCATATCCCAACCCTAGCTGTGAGAGTTCATTGTTACAATGTCCTGTTGTATGTGAGTGAGGATGTTCTCCTGACCTTCATGGGCCTCAAGGCATTAATGAATCACTCACATCTGCCCCTTGTTCATACCAAGCAGCAGCAAGTTCTGCAGGAAATGGGTTTAAAAACACACAGAACTTTTTTTAAAGGCAGTTTGAAATGTGATGCTGTCAGTCATCTGTTGGCACATTTTTTGTACTGAGGAGATGGTACATTACAGAGCCCAAGTTATCTTTGTTAAACCACTCGCCACTCAAGTATACCAACCCCCCAATTTTTATTCATCCCTTCTCCCAGTTGAAGAAGGTACCAGTTTTCCTTTCCTCTAAAATGTTTGCAGATGTTACCTAGGCTTTTTAACTGTTTTTTTTTCCTTTTTCCTTTGTGAGGTCAAGTGTGCCAGTTTTAGTCAAGACTGGATAAACTTCCTGGCTTGGTATTTTAAGTCTCATTTCTTGTTCTAGTCTCTCTAGAGACTTTTGACTTTTGACCACTTCTGTTTACAAACCTGTGACTAGCCTGGAGCTTTTATTTCTCCTAGAAAATGTGGAGGAAATACAGGTGGCCGAGGAAGATCACTGTGCCTGTGCGATGTATGTGCTAGATTTGTTTCAGCCTTCTGGAGACTTTCTTCCCCCCTGATTTTTTCTCCAGTTTAAGACTTTCCAGCAATGGCTCTGATGTAATCCCAGTGCTCTGTCTCTTCCCATTTTTTGGCTGAGAAAGCTTTGCACTGTGTGTTACAGAGGCCATCAACCCGGGGTCTATTGCACATCAGCAGTCCGCTGGGTGTTTGCTGCTCTCTTTAGGAACAGCATTCCCGGAGCCATGCCGTGAGGAGTGTAGAGAACAGATGGGCCAGGAAAGTACCTTGCTCTCGGTGGGTCTGGAGAATGAACTCATTATCCAGCCAGTGGTCTGTCACACCAGCCTCATTTACCAGTGGCTGGTGTAAAAAACAAACCCTGGAAAGCAGTGCCTGGCAGGGTGTGAACACAGCGGTGCCAGCGCGGCGGTGTCAGTCAGGGAGCAGCTTGTTGGGTATGAGGGATAGGGAGGAAACCTGGGAAGGCAGAGAGTTACAAACAGGCATCAAACAGCTTCATAAAAATGACAGGAATCCTGGCTCTTGGGAATTCAAAATGTCATGTAGAGAGGAGCCACATTTCAGGGCAGACTCTGCGAAACTTCCATTTCCTAAGATGGTACCTCCTCCAAGTATTTCCCAAAAAAACCATAAAGTATTAACAAAACTTGTTTAAAAAACACGATGTTCAAACAAACAAACAAAAAAGGGCAGGACTTCCCGGGCTATGTTAGATTGAATAGGTAACGAGACAGGTTTCCATCTTTCTCCTTTTCAAATGCCAACTGAGAAACACCTCTGTGCTCAGCCTCCCATGCGACATCCTGCTGAACTCAAACCACCTGAGACATGTAACATCATCCTCCTTGTTCCTTGCCTGCTTGTCAGTGGGGAACACACTTTGCTAGAAGCAAAGGGTGCAGTTTTGAAAAGCCAGAAGAGATGAAACTCTGGGATTTAATCAAAGGAATTGTTTGAGAATTTTGGGGTTTGGCTTAGTCTTTGTGGTGAAGGACTGAGGATTGCAGGAGTCCTCCGTAGCTGCTGCTTCAGTTGCTGTTAAAGATAGGGAAATTTTTGGCACTGGTTTACTCAGAGGAATATAAAAAATATCAGAGCTGGCAGCAGTCTTGGAAAGGGAAAGTGCAGGGTGGGAATGCTTTTGTTTATTTGTAGTAAAATCCATGATGAGTATGGGGGAAATTGTTGTCTCTGGGTTACTCTGTGGGTTTGTGTGTGATTGATAGTGTGTTAACAGTATTAAGCTCCCTGCTTCAATATTATTGTTGGGAAATCTGGCTGGAAATTATTTGACTGCCTGTATAATCCCAAGATTTATGCAGGCAGAGCACACGGTGTGCACTGATGTCATGTGGAGAGGGGTCCTGCACCCACGTGGGAGAGTCTCATCAAGTAAACACACACTTGATCAACCACAGTAACATCTCCTGTGCTGGAAAAGTGGGAGGACACTTTAGCTTTGAATTAGGCAGAATTTTGTATTTTTACAATGCATAAAGACACCAAAAATATGTCCCCACAGGCTACTGCTGGGGTGTTTTTTTTTCAAATGAGTATCTGCCGCAGCTGGCACGGCGCTGGTGCGTAACCTTTGCAATAGGTGAAGAGGCTGGAGGCAGACAGATGTTCTGGCATTGCTGGCCGTGCATTGTGCATTCTGTGCCCGTGCAGATGGTCCTTTGTAGCCTCTCCCTCCCAGCGCCCCATCCCACCTGTTGGCACTTACGGTACGTCTCCGAAGAATAGCCGAGTTGCTGGGGAGAGGAAGACAAAAAGATACAGCAGCACTTCTGGCTGTGAAACAAGGCAAGCTGTGTGTAGTGCATAGCAAGGAAGCCAACAGTTAGGGCTCTCTCCAAAGCAGGAGCTTTCTGTCTCGAATACATTCTGGTAATTCACCAGATTGCGGCATGTATGGAATTACTGACGATTTCTTTTTTTTAATGAAAGAGAGCTTCTGTCCTGAGAAAAATTAGTTGATGCTGAATTGGGTTTGATTCGCCTCCTGCATGCTCAGCTTTATAGAGAATAAAAAAGGGCAGAGAAGAACAAATTGACTCTGGAAGCCACCTCTTACAAGCCTGGCTTCAATCCTGCCAGCCCATCCCATGGAAATAAGCCTCCCACCCACAGAGAGCTGAAGTGGACAAGCCCCTTTGCAGAGACAGCAGCAGAGATTTATTAGAGTAGTTTCAGTGAGGTTTGCTGCAGATCGAACCTGTGCTGTGTCCCAAGGGGACATCTCCCTACTGCCTGACTGGGACCAGGCATTTCCCCCCTGCACCTCATCTCCTGCTTTGTCCTCACAGCAGGAGCAGGACTGCTGCCCGATCCCTTCCAGCATCAGCACAGGTTGGGGTGGGTTCAGGCTTCCATCCAAAGATGGAAATAAGCCAGGATAAGCTCAGACCTCAGTGTGATTCATATCACTCCATTCTGCAGGTGAAAGAAGTGTCTAGAAGTGAGATGTAAAGCTGTGGGAACATCACTCAGCACATCAGGCTTCACTGCTTCCCTTAATGGTCTGTGGGGACTCTGCCAGTCTGGGCAGTGAGCTGGTACAGGTTGGCCTGGCGTTCCTCACCTAAGAAGGACCACGCTGACTCCCAGCAGTAGGAAAATAAAGTAGGAGTTATTTTTTCCTAATAAATCATACCTTGCAGTTATAAAATGGAGTGCTGACTCCCGCTGATGTTTGAGTTGTACAGCAGGGAGTTTATAAGGCAATGCACCATGTGGACCGTCACAGCTGTTTAAGGAATAGCACTGTATCATGCAAAATATTTTGCGGGCAGGCACTTTGCAAACCCTGGAAAGTGTTTTACAGATTCTTTTGCAGAGGAAGTTGCCATTCAGTAGCATGGTTTATTTATTTTGTTTGGCCTTCTTAGGTTATTAAACATGTTTTATTTATAGAGTGTGCTTTCTAGAGAATCATCTGCATATATGTTCTTAAATAAAACACGCAGGACTCTGTGGGCACTGAGTTGCTGTTTGCATGTGTTGGGTCATGTTGGGTACCAACAGGCAGCTCCATGGGATTTGTAGGCACTCTGGAGCTGTGCATGGAAGTGGCTCAGTGGTCAGCTGAAGAGAAAAATCACAGAATGGGTCAGGTGGGAAGGGTCCACAGCGGGTCATCTGGTCCAACCTCTCTACTTAAGCAGGGTCGTCCCAAAGCACATGGCACAGGATTGCATCCAGACGGTTCTGGAATATCTCCAGGGACATATTCAGACTCCACAAGCTCAGAGCTGAGCTGATGTCTTAGAGCTTGTGGAGGGAGGTGTGCGTGTGGCTCACTGTGAGCCCAATCCATGGCTGCAGGTCTCTGGCCATCCCCTATTCCACCACACAGCTCCTCACCTGCTGCAGCCCTTTTACAGTCGATTTTAGTGGTGAATCCAGAATGACTAACTCTGTCCATAATCCTTTCAAGCATAAGCATGGAAGGATCTTGCTAGTAACCTTGTGTCATCAAAAAGCGTGAATCTGTGTGTGTGTGAATGTTTGCACCATCTGTTCCCTTTCCTGCAGCACAGGGTGAGATTTTTGTCTCTTTTGCTCAATTCCAAACAGGTATGTGTGATGCTGATGTTCACTGTGACATAGTACAGACTACATAGGTTTTTTCCACTAGAATGTACCAATACATGGGCACAGGTGTATCAATGCAATGCAGGCAGAAATCTATTCTAATAAACACCCTCCTGCCTTTTTCATCCTATTCTCATCCTCTTAATTAAATTGATATTCCTAAGATGTATTCAATTTAGGATTTGGGTTTTTTCCTACTGAGATACCAAAGTAGAAGGAATTATGTGCATAATGGTGTGGCCAGCTGGCAGAGCTGTACAGAAGTACAATTTCTGCATTTATAGGTAGGTTTTGTCCTAGCAATCCACAAAGCAGCCAGTGGGCAAGGAAACCCTGCTCATAAGAGCAATTTCCCATGATTATTAAAGCCCTGAAAGCTGAAATCAAATATTGCTAATCTGCCACTCACAGTGCTTTGATAGCGAGCCATCACAAGGAAAAAGAAATGTAGTTTAAATTGTACTTTGACTGTAATGAGTTTTGAGAAAACTGAGATTATCATCTAGAACAGAAGTCTCCAGTTGGTGTCACAGAATGAATTGAAAATTCTTCCTTTTTTTGTCTAAACCCTTGTCCGTGTCCACACACCAGCTGAATTCTCTGGAGCAGGTTGTCTGCAGAAACCTTCCCCAGAGGTTTAGGTGTGGTTTGGGGCATCAGAAGCCATCTGCAGTGTGACACATTTGGCTTAGTCTGCAAACAGCTTCTGGGGCAGAGGGTTTCATCTGCTTGGCAGTCTGTGACATTCCAGGGAGGAAAGGCTGGCATCTGGGCTGTGGTCCTTGCAGAAACACAGCAGAATACTGGCTTGAGCACCCACAGGGTGAGGCAGGAGTGTGCTTCCAAGGATACTCGGTTCTTTGGGAAAGCCACCCTTTTCAGGTAATTCTGGCTGCAGCACAGTGCTGGAAGTTGCTGTTCTCTCAGTAAACAGAGGAAGCCTTAAGGACTCCCAGGTTCCATGGGCTAATGCATCCACACCTTGCCAGCTGGGTTTCCAAATTTCATATCTTCCAACTGCATCACTCCCTCAGTCATTGCCGCTCCAAACAGAAGCCCAAGGGCTGTTTTATGCAATCATTGATCCAATCAGGATGCAAATGAGGTCTTAAAAGTATATGTATAACGTGGGACAAAATTTACATGTATAGATGGAAACCTTTCAAATGCCAAAATTTTGTAGCTGAGGCTATTATAGTTTATTAAAATGAGCTGTAGATTTTGTGTGGCAGCATAATTCACAGTTTTCACATCTTGGCATTTCAAATAATTTTAATTAAGCACTAGATTTACAATTTGTTCCACAAGTAATACAGTTTGCTGAGATTACGCATATTTTCTGTAGTTTTGATTTTACTACTGTATTCATTTAGCTCAGCAAATTTATAAAACTAATTAAAACAGAAGTACTTTTTTTGATTCAAATTTTGAATGAAAAACAAAGATCTAATGTAAAATGATGCTTGCAGAGAAATTAAGACTGATTGTAGCTCTATAGATATTTTATAACTTGGTTTTTTAAACTAAAAGCAATTATTTTTATAGCAGACTCTTGGCATGGTTGTATTGTTTTCATGGTTTCAGATGCCAAGAGAGTGGGAGATTAGGATGCAGTTCAGCAACACACTCAA